>NW_027273859.1:13167500-13767500 GCF_046630095.1 Trachinotus anak | reverse complement strand
CTGAGGTTCCCATTGATGACTTCACTGAGGCCTGGGTGGAGTACATTACAGGGCCCACTGATACTCTTACCAGGAGTCAATAGCCTAGATACACAAAGATTAGATGTTAGGGTTTACTTTCCCCCTGCTGTTGCCTGTATGGGATCCTTGTTTGGCCAATCTGTGTCAGTGACACTGACACTGATATGTTTTACTTATGTAATGTCAAAGTTTTTCTTTATCTCTCCTCATTTTAATTGCATTGCTGTATCTAATGTACCAGTGTATGTTTTTGTTTCCTGGGTGGCTTGGTTATTCATTGCACAAACCAGCGAGGGAAGCAACTTGACCCCAGCGCATCACTATCCCGACTTCCGCTTCAAGACCTATGCCCCACTGGCCTTCCGCTACTTCAGGGATCTATTCGGCATCAAACCAGATGACTACCTGGTAAGACTAAAATGTGGCTGAGCTGGTCATTATCTGTCCCACACGCACATGATTATACACACACATAATTCAGTCCTGCTTCCAACCAACTTATTATTAAATCATGCACACATCTGGTTCAGTATGTAGTAAAAAAAACAAAAAAACAAACCAAAAACAACCAAAAAAAAAACTTGTACCCAGAAAAATGAGAATTTTGGATTTTGCATTTGAAACTTAAAGGAATACTTTGACATGTTGGGGAATACGCTTATTTGCAGTGACTTCCATAGTCTCTGCTGGTTGTCTGCCCAGGAACTCACTGCTCTTGGCCAAGAAATAGTCCCGTACATAACCCCCCCCCATAAACCTTCAAATCACCATTTTTACACTTCAGTTTTTGCACAGGTTAAACAAGCTAGATATAATGTTTTATTTGTGATTTATTTAGAGGTGCTGCTAGCTGGAATTTGTCAACTTCAGCTTTAAGCTAGCCACTTGCTAGCTATAGCTTCATGCTGCATTAAAGGTATGGACTTGAGAGTGGTATCAATCTAAATATCAGCAAGACAGCAAAAAAGCATATTACCTAAAATGTGAAACTGTTGCTTACCTCACATCACTTAAAAAGTCTTTGGTGTAAGCACGTTGAGCCATGCACTTTATTTCTGCTCGGTAGCTGGTTTATTTGTCATCATGAACACCCAAGCGTGATTTTGTCTCACTGTTTATACACAACCATATGTCAAAAACAGAAATAGAAGTATGATCACTGGCCTGTTGGTTGTCTTTCTCTTGAATTACTTTCCATTGGCTAATCTTCCACCTTAGTACATACTTAATCATGCCAGAATCCAACATGTTTTTTTATTGAGTAGTGGGTGGGTAATGCCACACACCATCTGTGTGCCAGAAAGGCAGGATGGGAGGGTGAACTCAAGGCACAACATCAGGGCGGTGGCGATAGTGGAAGTAATGACTAAGCTAACGGAGCATGTCCTCATTACAACGGCTTTAACCAGCTCCCAGTGGTGAAGGAAATCAGCTGATGATTTTGTGATTTCCCAGCAGAATCAAAGACACAAACACACACAGACAAAGAGAGACAATGAGAGAGTAATATGTTAGAGGGATTCTGACAGACTTTTTCCAACAGGAGGATTTTAATCATTCATGTTTTTTTGTGTCTGTGAAAATATTCTGACTGACGCCTTGGATGTCTAATATTACTCACGATGCTTTCAAAAACCCCTGTCAAAAGCCTTCATGTTAATTCAATTTGCTGCTCACCCGAGTATACCTTGTTGCTATATTCATCCCTGTCCTACACATATGTTTCTTGCTTGGAACAGAAATTAGATTTTCTGTAATCTTGTTCGGGCTTTATCATGTTATGACGCCGTTTTCCTATTTTACATCTGCCTCCAAGCCTTCCAAAAACCCCACCAGCTGCATTCTTGTTTTTGAATGCCAAATTTGTTTCTGCATAAGTGAAAGACAAAGGGCTCTGGAGGAGAGACAAAGACTAAATGCAACTTCAAGGCAGTAGAGGGAGGATGGCATAAGGCACAGAAGCTTAGGGAATGTGTTCATGATTGATGTCCTTGAGGTGATGATGAATTCATTCAGACAGAGGACACACAGCGGAGTCTAATTAAAAGAGAGAGAACACACACACATTGTATCCTGAATGCAAATGCAATAAACTGCGGATGTGTTCCTGCTGGTAAGTCAATGCGACTGCAGACGGTCATCAGTGGAAGAGTCTCTGGAGAGGGAGAGCGGATGCCTCCAGTGTTTCTCCTCTCCTCTGAACATGTTGCACTCATAACGCACTGATTAACATCTAACGCTGCAGTGTACTGCTCTCACAGGCTCTGCCTCACACGTTGATTCCCATGTCGCAATGAAAGCACAAGCAGTAATTGCTCCTATTACCCTCAGCTGCTGTGAAACAGAACTGGCACTTTTGCAATTAATGGAAATGTGTTTGTGTAACAATAAACCAAATGTCAATAGAGACATGCTTTCATTGATGTGTTAGTAAAATGTATATTTGGCCAAATGTATATGGACAAACTTTTACTTCTTTGTGATTTTGCAACTGAAGGAAATCTTAATGCTACAGAATACAGTGATATTTTAGACAGTTTCAACATCACAATGCGCCTATTCAAAAAGCTAGGACCATGAAGAACTGGTTTTCCCATTTTGTTGTGATAGAGGTTGACTGGCCTGTGCAATGTCATAGCCTCACTTGCCCAAGGATGAATTGGAACATCAAATGCGATCCAGGCCTTATTGCCAAACATCAGTGTCCTACGTCATTACTCCTGTTCTGGCTGAATGGAAGCAAATCCTTGCAGCCAGGTTGCAAGATTTTGTAGAAAGTCTTTACCAAGGCTGCATCAACATACTAGGTTGAAAACTAGGTGTTGGCATCTGTTGATGTCAATTTTTCTCTCACTGACTGTGCACTAGTGTGCATCTAGTACTTGGTACTTAGTAATTGGTTTATGGTCAGCACACATTAATTTAACAATATGTATAAACAGTGATTGTGTTTCAGTTGTGCATACAGTTTATGCAAACACATTTCTGTACACATTTATTGAAATGACCACAAACTAGTTGTCACACAGTCAATCTGAAGCTGCCCATGAGCAGTCACCATTTTCTACCAGCTAGTAAATTAACCTTTGCAGAAAAATGGAGGCTATTATAGCATAATAGTGTTTTTAATATAGTATAAAGTATAATGTATTTAATATATTGACATAGTGATTTTGGAATGATATTGTTAGCGATCACATACAGTATGACTGTAATGTTCAGCAGTCCATATACTTTTGGACACATAGTGTATGGAGCTGCTGAAACAAAAACAAGCATTGGAATCGAAACCTGGTGCTTTGTATCTCAGGACTTACTGTAAATAGACTAAGGCAGTTTTCTGTTCCAGTACTAAACAAACAAAAGATGTCTGTGGTGTAATATCTTTGTGTAATAATAGTTACAAACTTTTTTTTTCTTTTTTGTAGTTTATGTGTTTAGAGCTGTTTTCAATTTTTTAATGTGAAATGTTAAACTGGTTTGTTTATGTTTTTCATTCCTCAGTACTCCCTGGTAAATGAGCCTCTGATTGAACTGGCCAATCCGGGGGCTAGCGGCTCTCTCTTCTACCTAACCAGCGATGACGAGTTCATCATTAAAACCGTCCAGCACAAAGAGGCCAAGTTTCTCCAGAGATTGCTACCCGGATACTACATGGTGAGACACAAATGTTTCTCCATGAGGTCTCCAGTGGGGAGGTGGCAAACCTCCACTTTTGAGTGTTGAATGTGTGTCTAAAATCCTCGTACTGTTAAATCTGAACAGCTATCAGATGCTGAAGTGGCATTAATAAAATACAGTGAATGTTCTCATTAGCTCCAGCTGTAACCATCAGACTGATGCGGCTCAGTCAAGGGGATGCTGCAACACATAAACACCTCAAAAGCTATTACATTAATTAATTAATTAATTAATTACATTAAGGTCAGAGTGGTACTCTATCGTGTGCCTGACTCTGTTAATCTAAAAATGGGCAAAGAGGTGGGGCGTATGTAGAGTCAAGACTTTGGTACATGGGCATCTTGCTTGAAGCCTAATTCATTTGCTAGCTAATTAGCTAGTTAACAAGCTAAGCTAACAAGCCAGGTCTGGTGAGCACACACCAGTACCTGCTAATTAGTGCTAATATATAAATGATATTTTATTAGAGTTTCACTCACCACAAAAAAACAGGAGCACAGACTTCCTTTTGTTCTTAAACGCAAAATCAGTCATATTATTTATCCAATATCTGCATGAAAAATCCTCCAAAAGGTACCAACACCACAAACACAGCCCGAGAGGTCACGTTCAGTAACTTGAGTTAGTGATCCCTACCAGCTAGCGGCTAGACACCGAGTGGCTCGCCAATTGTGATGGCACCTACTTGTCACTCAAAGTGGCCACACCCTCAATTATGCACAACTGTAAGCGTTGATAAAATTTTAATAGGTGAGTTATAAAAATATACAAATTCGGCCCCGGCACAGCTGTCATGAAGAGGGAAACATGGGGATCTATGGAGATTGACTCAATTTTGGAGGCAGCCTCAAGTGGCCATTCAAGGAACTGCAGTTTGACACTTCCAAGTTAGCTTCCTCTTTCAGCCCTTCAGGTTGTCGCTATGGTAATTTGCAACATTAAATAGCCTTTACAAATTAGGAACCAAACAATTTCCTTTTGTCTGCGTTATTAATGTATTAACAAGTGCACCAATGATCCTCTTCACAGCTTTGTGACCCTGTACTATTTTTAAATTCACAGAACTTGAACCAGAATCCACGCACGCTGCTTCCTAAGTTTTACGGCCTATACTGTATCCAGTCTGGAGGCATCAACATTCGACTGGTGGTGATGAACAATGTGCTTCCTCGCTCTGTCAAGATGCACTACAAATATGACCTGAAGGGATCCACCTATAAGAGACGAGCATCCAGGAAAGAGAGGGAGAAAGGCTGTCCGACCTACAAAGATCTGGACTTTCAGGATATGCATGAGGAAGGGCTTTACTTTGACCCTGAGACGTACAACAACCTAATGAAGACCCTACAGAGAGACTGTCGGGTACGTGGTTTTAGTAGTGTATGTGTGGGGGGGTGGTGATTTTGTGTGTGTGTGTGCTCATTCGTATCCTTGTCTGTTCATTGGACTGTCGTTGAAATTGCAAAGTCATACCACAACAGGAGAATCACTATCATTCCAAAAAACTGTACAGCAAACAAGGAAGTACAGAGTCTTTTTTCTATTATCAGATTACTTTCCTTAAAAAGGCTTTGTATGTTGAATTCTCATGCCCTCATTGCTTTGCTAAAACATTTTGACCTGTGTGCAGCAAAGCCCCACATGGACAATATGTCACGTGCCATATCAGAGCTTAGAGCAGATTGAACCTGGGAATTCACTGGAGTGAGCTGTTGATGGGATGTCTTTGACCTCTAATTCTTGTAACCAATTATGGTAGCTTAAAAACCAACACACGCAACCCTATATTGTGGACCAATTCAGGGCAAAATATTTAATGGGAAGAAATGTTTTGAAAAGACTGAAAAGTTTGAAGAGTTTCCATGTGTTTGCAGTGTATTTCCACTGTGTGTTCAGTCAAAGCGCGCAGTTTGCCCCGGGCTTTGTTCTCCCTTGTCTGTGCTGCTATGTTTCAGTACATGACAGCTCTCCAAACACTGAATGTAATTAAGATATGATCCTGGTAGTGTGAGAAACTCAGACCTTGATCCAAAGATAGTCCTCCAATCTAAAGGCTCACATTCTTCTCTATTTTAATGCAGAGACTCGGAGGCTGTCTGCTGGATGAGGACAGACAACACTACTTAAAATTAGTTTTCTGAAATAGATCAAAGAATAAATGATTTCTTATCCTTTTGTCTATCCACATTACATTTGTGTTAGAGGAAATGTATTTGAAAATAGCTTGAAGACCGAAGGACCATGCGCAAAAAATGTTCATATTATGCTGACGTGTTTGCGGACCACAGTTGTAAAGAAAGAACAAGCCTCCAGGCTTTAGACAGCAAGAGAAACAGAAGAGCTGAATTGCTCATTTCCTTGTTCTTTGCCTCTAAAGAAAAAAACAACAGCTGAGAAACTGTGTCTCTAAGACTCTTAGTTATCGCTTTTTAGTTCCTAGATTATATATGCTGTCCCCAAATAGTTCAGTGTAGAACCATTTTACAGGGTACAATAGATAAAAAATGAAAATGCTTATCTAGGTCACAAGAAAAGTCTCCATTTGGAGAAAATAATTATAACAGTAACTCATTTTACACATGTAATGTTAGTGGGAGGAGAGAGGAACCACAGGTTCCAGTTTTACAGGCTAGCTAGCATTAATGCCAGCGAAGCTATATCTGAGTGAAGGCATTCTGTACTACGTACAGGCTTAGCTTAATATATAATGTTTCTGCATTATGATATACTGCTTAGTAACCCAGCTACTTTATTTAATTTATTTTAATATTACAAGGAGCTCATAAATTTCAGTTGACATTAAGTAACATAAATTAAGCAGTTAGCCTTAATATGGCTTAGGCTAACTGACATCGAGCTGACACAGTAGATTAATGCACTTATTTTATGTTGAAATAATCATGCTAAAGAAAGACAGATGGTTAAACTGCAAGAAGTTTCGACATTAAAAAGAGAGAGATGAGTTAAGTTACCACAGACAGCCCCTGTCAAAGACCAGTTTGTGCCAAAAGTGTTTTTTATTCCTTACCAAACTATGAGAACCAGTGATATAAGAGGCTAGGAATAAATAAATAAATAAATAAATAAAAAAGATGGGTTAAAAAACAGTAAAACATTAGATTGATATAGTGACACAGTCATTGTGAAACTACAGTAAATCTTTTTGCGTGGATCCTACCCTGCACTGATTTAAGGTGTCTTATCTTCACAGTGGCTGGCAATGATGATTGAAAGCCCTCCGTGTTTTAATCCTACTTGTTGTGCTTGACATACAGTAGCTGCACATGCACACACATGCAGTATATACACCTACACACAAATACAAGGGGTATTCTGTGATATGTAACCTGAAATCAGACCTGGATGTTAATCTAAGTGTAGATCAGTGTATTAGATGAGGCCCAGTGACCAGGAGGAAAGACTTCCTACCCAAGTTCCAGCTGAGCCAGGTCAACCTGCCTGACCTGGCAAACCTGGCACCATTCAGCTAACAACTTAATGACTTCCATTACACGAGCCCCAACTTAAATGTCTCAGTTTTTAGTGTGTGTGAATAGAAGAAGCTTGACAGTTTTATTGCCAAATGGTGATTGATGGCGTATGGAGAAGAGTTAGTGGTAATGAACAGTGTGATGCTGTGTGTATATTCTCTTCTCTTCTCTTCTCTTCTCTTCTCTTCTCTTCTCTTCTCTTCTCTTCTCTTCTCTTCTCTTCTCTTCTCTTCTCTTCTCTTCTCTTCTCTTCTCTTCTCTTCTGTGTATTAGTGTATCCTCAAGGTAAGGTGTGTAAACAGGAACAACTGTTGCTTTCTCACCTTTTAAGTCAAACAGTATCTTAATCACGAGCACTTTGACAAACCAGGATCTTTGTTGGTTTTAGAGCGAGATTACAGACATTCAACTTCAAGTGATGTCCTCAGGTTATGGCCCTTCTCATCATCATTAACGAAACCGCTGACTTTCCCAATGTTCCCTGTTTTCTCTTTTCATGTTTTTTTAAGCAGATTGCAGACAGAATGACATCCTCCTCTCTTGCTAAGTCAGTGCTTCCTTAATGTTTAACCTGGCAGCACACACACATTTAAAACTGTACCCAAATGTACCAAGACATACACTGTCTATACGCTATGTGCGCATATACAGCCCTCTGTGTGCCACATACTGTGTGTATAAAGTATTTGCTTTGGTGTATATATGTAAGTGAGACTGGCTCGCTAACAGCAGCTGTTTGAGACTCTGTGCTTTGCAGTTTGTTATTGACGTGGCTTCCTGTGTTCGCCTCCTGAGCGGGAAGCAAAGTGCCCTCTAAGCAGAATCTCTGTCCATTTCCATGAGTAAGCAGCTAACCCCATCACCCCAGGAGAGGCCGCGGACCAAAACACAGAGGAGGGGTCGGCAGGAGCCGAGCGACAGGGGGTGAGGGGTGTGGAGGGAGCAAGGAAGTGGAAGGGGGTTGTTGTCCTGTGAAAGTACATGTTGTGAGGCCTATGAAAAATAAATTATTAGCTATTTTTCCAGAGCGTGGTTTGATATGATTTGTATTACATGGGAATGCAGGAGGTCAGAGTTGAGCTGGAGCTGAACGCAGAACACTGAGAGGAAGAGGAGTATGTGCAATGCTTTTGAGAGAATCAGATATTTCCGCTGTGTGGGACACTTGTAGGGAAACGCAGGGTATGCTCTCCATTTTAAGTCTCCTCTCTCCATTACTCTGCAGCTCCACTGATACGCCCCAAATGCCAAAACAACACAAGACATTAATAATTCATGCTGAACTCTACTGTACAGAGAGTGAGACAGAGAGGGTTTATAGTAGAGTGAGAGAGTTACCGGTGTGGTGCTGGCTGTTTGTAATGTGAGCAGCAGAGAAGAGCATCACGACCCTGTTAAATGACAGTGACTGTGTGACAGCAGCCGTCTGTGAGACGAACACAATGATGATAGTGATGCTGGTGATGACGTCAAGCTGTTAAGACAGTTCTGTTCGCAGCACGTGTCATTTCGGGGACAACCCAGACCAAATGACATTAAGATACTCTTAGAGCTGAGCTCGAGTGTTTGTGAAGTGGAAATCCTTTGATTTCAGACACAGACAAGTACAGAAATAGAAAGATTCAGACAGTGCAGGCATGCGTGCTTGGTAGGGGGACAATAATGGGCTTGCATGGCAGCTAGTGTAGCCAATCATAAACAGCCATTTACTGTATAGTTCCCCCTCTTCTCAGCCATGTGATCCTGTGATAACAATGGCCTCTCTCACTCTCAGCTTGCAGAAGACAAAGGCCGTGACCTTGCACTTGAAAGTGAGCAAGGCCTCGACAGGATCCTCAACCACATTCACGCAAATCTGTTTTTACCAGAAGACATGGCTTCAACCTGTTATTTACAGAGGTCCAGGGACGCATTTAATGATTATTTTCATAAGCGAAAAATCTACTGATCACAATATGCAAATGGGAGGCCTTATCATTGGGTTTCCATTTTATATGGCGCCTGTTTACAATCTAATGTAATATAATACAGTAGTCCTTTGTGAAGCTTATAATGTTCATGCTTATGTAAAAGTTTCACAGAGAATGAACAGTGAGAGAAATGTGTGTTTTTTACCATAATGGATAATGCTAAAATCTAAAAATGTTTGTCATTAATTAAAGTGTATGTGCCTTAACAAGTCTGGACAAATGACAAAATTAAAAGCCACATGTCTCTAATCTAATTTGTTGTGTCGTGGGTAGCACGTTGTACTCAGGAATCCTAGATGCATACTTTAGAAACATCCCCGTGATTGTAGCTGAACTCAGAATCAGCGTTTAAGTACCAATGCTTCATCTTGGCCAGAGAGGAGTCTAAGAGGCTCTGTGTCGTGTCTTTTCAGCACATAGTCTCATACTTAAGAAAGCTTGTAGTGTATTAGTGTTACACCAGCAAGCACTATGGGGAAATCTACAGCCCTGCTGGCACAGAGATAGATGGGTGGAGGAGTGCTACAGGGTGGAATATAAACTGAGAGACAGAAATCAGAGATTTGTCGAAGATCAGAGGCTGCTGCGACAAAGCTCACTTCCTACAGGAGTATTAGGATTAGCCTCTCCCATTCACTGTAATAAAATGAGCTGTTTTTGAAATGCGAGCAGAGGGCAGGTTGCCCCAAACATTTGGCTGTTATACCTCGAAGGATCAGTAATATTCTATTCATTGCTCTGATGTTTTTCTGTACCCGTACATATAAACAGCATTTGTCAGAATCCAAAGATTTGCCTTTAGCACAAAAAGCCATAGAAATGTAGCTGTTTTCTTTCTGTTCTGATGGTTCGATTGTTTGCTTGGGAAAGCTGGGGCCAGGACACGCAGTAATGGCCTTCTGTAGGCAGCCTGGTTTGCGTGGCTCTGTTCAAAATGGCTGCTGTTTGAATAGGCTGGGGGAGTTCGAGTGAAGGGATGCAAATCGTTGATATGGAACAGGCAAAGCTCGGACAAAAGCCCCACTGTTTGTTTGAGTCGGTCATTAAGTCTGTTTTGTGTTTGTGTGTTTGCATGCGCATGTATGAATGTGTGTGACTATGACCTGCATACATCAGTAGTGTCACTTGCACATGCAAACAGGAATGTCTTCTTGACTATGCATTGAAAATTAGTTAGAGAAAGATAAGGGGTAGTTGTAGTTCAACTTCAAAACTGTTTTGGTGTCACATCCTTCAGAGAGACAGGCTGGTTTTCTCTGAATTCATGGCTCTCTTTGATTGTATCAGAAGCTTTTTTTCCAGTACAGTATATGAAAATGTTATTTTTGAACTGTAAATGAAAATGTCTAAGATTATGAGGATAAGCTTACCTAGTCTTTTTCCAGGCTAAGTCATAAGATAAGGCTCTCCCTCTTGCCCTTGTCTCGCCACAACACTGCTTTCCTTGAGCACCAGGAGACGTGAAGTCACAGCGTCTCTGGGAAACTGGGCGAAAGGCTCCTCAGTCAGGTCAATGTGTAACACTTGGCTCGCTGTGGAGAAACACCTTGTTTATTTAGCTCAAACCTGGTTTAAACAGAGATTTCCCTTTGCTAGCTTTCTGGTCTTTGAAATGTGTTGGGTGATGAAAGTGTTTTGGGTGGAAAAAAATGTGTTTTTCAAAACATTTAATAGTGTGGCTGTATTTACTGTCGGGGAGTTGAAGGTGAAATAAATCTCTTCAGTGTTCAAACAGGTCACAGAGAATGTGAAGTATCCAGTTATTGCCATCAATTATCAATGGACTCATCAAGCATTTCTCGTAAAATCCCTCTTTCTTTGAACTTGTCATAGGTACTGGAGAGTTTTAAGATCATGGACTACAGTCTGCTGCTGGGTGTGCATGTCCTGGACCAGAGCCAGAGAGAGGGGGGTGAGTCGGGCCAGGCAGGCGGTGATGGCAGGAGACCTGTGGGCCAGAGGGTCCTTTACTCCACCGCCATGGAGTCCATCCAGGGAGACGGCAAGGCAGCTGAGGCCCTCACCACAGACGACACGTGAGTCAGCTCAGGGAGGGGAGAACACACACACACACACACACTCACACACACACACACACACACATTATGAACACATATTTGGGCTTACACACTCTGCCTTTGTCCGTTTCTTAATCTCCACCTTTTCTCTCACAGTCACAGTTACACAACTGTGCTCATACCTCGCACTCAGACGGTGTGCACACAGACTCACCGTCAGGCTCTCATATAACCATAGCTACACAAATACAAACACAGCCACTGTTCTGCATATTTACAGCAATACACACAAATGTAAATACTGTAAGTGCCTCTTTTACAAACACTTGTGAAAGTGCGGAGGCATATTGCCTTTATTTGAACAGTGTGTCAAACACTGCAGAAGAAGAACAGTCGCTCGTCTCTGACTGCTGGTGTGTTTTATCTCTGTTTTAGGATGGGTGGCATCCCTGCCAAAACACACAAAGAAGAAAAGCTGCTCATCTTCCTGGGTATCATAGATATTCTACAGTCATACAGGTACTGATCTTTAGGAGATTATATAAACCTGCTGTCAGACCTTCTGCCACTTTATTTCCAATACTCAGGCTTTCCTATTATTGCTGATTGGAAAATACATAAATCTGTAGATTTTTGGGTCCATGAAACACATTTAAATCTGTCTGTGCGATCTGCAGATATAGTATGTCTGTCTCCATTTCTGGAAACTAAACGGTCTCATCAATAACCAGTAAAGATGACAGTTAAGAGGAAACGTGCATGAATAGTTCCGTATGACAGGATGACAGGATTCGCTCTGAGTAACTGCTTGCACCACAACAAGTCCTCTTAATGTTGAATTATCTCCCTGCGTTGATGGAGAGAGCCACGAGCCACTTTACACACTCCTGAAAAGACTTGAGACTTTTTTTTCCTATCTAACACGATTTAAAAGGACACAGCAGTCAGTCTTCTTTATTTACACATTGATTTTCTTTGTCCCGAGAGCAAGCAGTGAGTCAGGAGGGGGAAGCCTTTTGGCTCATTGGCTTTTCAGACTTGTTGAAATTTAAAAGCGTGACATAAATCTTTGACCTGTTTGGCATCGAATGCACACAGAGTGTGTGTGGCGAGATCAGGTCAGGGAGGAAGGATGAAAAGGCCCAATTTTTCTAAATTTATTCTGCCCTGATTTCTCTTAGCTTGCCTCAGTCAGACGCAAACCTTAAAGGGTAAACGTTACATAACTTAAAGCTTTATTATATTTCTGCTATAATTCTAGAAAAAAAACCTTACACCAAGAGGGAAGCGTCTCAGGTTTGATCAAGCATAAAGGGGAAGTTGTTGTGTAAGCGGACATGTTTGTGACAAGGCTTCCTCTTATTTTGTCTTTCCTCAGGTTCATTAAAAAGCTGGAACACTCATGGAAAGCCCTGGTGTACGATGGTGTAAGTTGATAGTTTGCTCAAATCTGACACTGCTGCTTTTATGAATGAGCCTCTTGTTCAGACACATACTCTCTAAGTCTGCTGGCTAATAAAAGCATTTTTTCTGCCCGTCTCCAGGACTCCGTCTCGGTGCACCGGCCCGGCTTTTATGCCAGCCGCTTCCTCAAGTTCATGAGCACACGGGTCTTCAGGAAGACTCAGCGTAAGTCTGCAGGTTGATGATGGTCACACATGGGAGGGAAGGTAGCCCTTATTGCCCCAAAAACAAAAGGGAAAAGGGCAACAATGGGAAGTGGAAAGTAGGAAATCCCGGCCTGATAAGGAGAGTGAATTTGTGGGCTTCTTTTAGTGTCAGTTGCTGGCTATTAATGTGTCACTACAACATAATCAGATCAGTGGTGACTCATTTCTGTTAATTGAAAGAGTGTCAGGAATAGCATTTCCTTGTATTGTCCTTCCTTGCCCTCCATAGATAGCTGTTGGATTAAGACTTGGAGGCACATGATCCACTGTTTTCAGATTTCTTTGCTTTGATTCAATTTTAGGATTAAATATCAGACTTTTATCATTACAATGAAGGACTTCATGTTGGTTATGTGTAAACAATGATGTGGTGAAGTCATACAAAACAGACAGTGATGTGGCAATCCAGAAACACACACACAAAAAAACAAAAAAAAACCTCAACAAAGAAAAGCAAAAAAGGACACTGTTGTATTTCACTGAGATGAAAAGAACAAAAAGTTAAGGTTGATAAACTCTTCGGTCCAGTAAAGATGACATTGATTACCTCTTTTTAATGCCCACATAAACTGTAGATTTCAGGCATCGGACGCATAACAGCCTGATTCAACCCCTGTCATGTTTACCACGAAACCTTTTTAACCATTTCATCCACAGAGTCTGTTCTCACTGCGGCTGTAGATAAAGTGAGGAAGCTGTTTTAGAACTTCACATTAACATCAAATATAGTAACAAATGTTATGTAACCACGCAGGACCCCCCTTGTGGAAATGAACATGGTCGAGGCAATTATTTGTGGATTTAGCCGTGCTATTTGCCATCGCCAAGTCCGATCAGAGGGAGATGACAAGGAAAGGATTTCATTTCATGCTCCGCTTGGGAGGCTGAACAGGGATGGCTTAGGGGACACTTGTGTAGCCATAATTGTGCATTTTTTGTTTGAACGCTGCTTCAATTGGGATTCCTCTATCTCCTCCTATTACCTGCTCCTCCTACATCTTTTGCCTCTCCTCTTACATCGTTTCTTCTCTTCGGCGTTTTGCTCCGCAGCACTTCGATTCTCCCCTTCAAAGAGGACTCGCACTTCCATCCCGGCTCTGAAGTCGTCCTCCCAGGAGATCCTTTCATCGCAGGCAGATGAGAGGAACGAGGAGGACAGGAGGGACAGGCTGGGAGGAGCCCGCAGTCTCGCCAGTCTGGATGGACAAGGTACACAAAACATTTTCTAGGATGGATACCTCTCTCTGACTGTGACAACTTGTAGCTTACCATGAAGCCATCTTTTCATTCATTTGTCAGGCAGGACGTTTGACGGCGTTCAGGGATATTCATAGAGATGTCTCAATAAATAATGAGATTGCTTGAAACCCAAGACCTAAATGATTTTACCATACGCACTTGCCGTTTTTGCCATTCTCCTCATCCTCACCATCTCTAAACTGCCTCTTAACTAAAGCTATTTCACTCTCATTCATTTTACTGTTTTTCTGGTGTTTTGAAGCTGTTCAGAGACACTTGAGGACCGTAAACAGCCACTTGCATTCGGCCGTAGAAATGTTGTCCTCTCAGCACTGCACCAGGGGAAGAAGCTGTCACTGGCTGATACAGTGCTTGGCCTTAATGGAAAGAAAACAGAGGCTACCTTGTTATTAGCATCAGTGTGTGTCTATGGGGCATGTGCAATAAAAGAGATGCGTGGTTTTAGGCACGTTATCCTCACCTCCTCTCTCACTCTCTCTCATGATCACAATCTGACCCCGGTACGAGAAGGTGTATATGTATTGTTGGACTTCCTAAAGCTCTCCCTTATGGATACTAGTCTGAGAGCGGACAGAGGAAATCTGTTTTACTCTGGGGTGTGAGGTTGATACAGAAAAATATATTACATATCAGTTTTATCAGAACAATTTAATCAATTGATTTAAACCCAAATCTCATGCTCTGCCTTGTCTCAGTCATCAGGCTTATTTAATCTAAACTTAAACTAAACCAAGAATAACTTTTTCCACAGAGGACGATCCAGTGACAGCTTTACATTTGGATCAATACAGCTATATAAAGATGTATTGATTATATTGATTGATGAATGGGGCATTTAGGGTCCTCCTAGGAATCATGGCTGTGGGTGTCGGTTTGCTCATCATGGATAGTACTACTCAGCCTGTGAAAAAAAAAGTTGTGTAATAATGTATCTATGGACCTGGGTGAGCTTTTGAGAGGCGTCATCTCAGCTTGGCCTCAGGGACAACACTTTCATAAAAAAAGAA
Organism: Trachinotus anak; assembly: GCF_046630095.1. Classification (NCBI taxonomy): domain Eukaryota; kingdom Metazoa; phylum Chordata; class Actinopteri; order Carangiformes; family Carangidae; genus Trachinotus; species Trachinotus anak. Next base: position 13,752,382 of record NW_027273859.1, on the reverse strand, counting down.
AAAGGAAAAAACAAACTGTTACAAACTGAGAGCGTGGATGTTGAAAGATGTTAGTTTACCAGGCAGTAAGAGTCAGATGGAAGAGTCACATGAATGTGAATGTTTTCCCCTCAGCTGTGTTCGGTTCATACCTGCGTCCTGATCTGGTCCCTGCCAACCCGTTGTTCTACGAGGGCTCCTCCATGGGAACCATCTCCACCTCCTCCATTTTCGTCAACGTGGACAACCAAACAGAGGAGAGGTACAGTGTCTGCTTGTTTTTCCTTTTCACTTACTTACTTTTGCTTTCACTTTATCATGACACTATGAGTTGATTTACGGGTTGATTGAGTAGTTTGTTGCGACGCTCCTGTATACAATGTGACCTTGAGTACGAGAAGGAAGGAAGAAAAGAGGGCATATAAATTCGCCGCTCCCTACTAAAACGCTCACACACGCCCATGTTGTTGTCACCTGTGCTGCGCTGACGTCACATGGTCTTTTATTGGTGATGTGTGTCATGGAGCAGGTGACTCAGCTGGCTTGGCAACATGCATCCAATACACACACACACACACTTCCTACACAGCAGGTGGACATTACAGTCAAAGGATGAATGATGTGATGGTGGGTACAGTTTGTCACTTCCATTTACAAGACAGGGGGGAAGGATTGCTCCCGAAGTACGACACAAATCTTTCCAGACTTGACTTTATTTAATTTCCCAGCAATTCCTACAGCATCATTTATTTATTTCAATGCTACAGTGTTGAGAAATTGATGGAAACCTTTATGAGGTGTTACCTCATATTATATTGCTGATCAAGTGGTAGTGTACATTATGAAATAATAATCAATGTTTCTCATTAACAGGTGTTATTACACCCTTGCGCGTCACTACATTGTATGGCTGTTTCATTCTTCCTCTTGCTATAAGCTTCTGAACTCTCTGCTCTCTTCATGTTTTCCATCTTTCACCTGTCCTCCTGTCCAGCAGTGTCAGGTTCAGCTTGCTCTCTGAGGCTCCATTGTGTGACTTGTCCGGTCTTGTCCCCTCACCAGTCACCTGCTGCTGCCCTGACATTGTTCTGTCAACTGTTCTCATAAATATTTAAGCAGAGCTGTGACACGGCTGTATACTTGGTGCCATTATGCTGCAAAAAAAAACTGTGAGAGGAGAGGACAAGTGGGGCAAAGGAGACTGAAATACCTGTCTGACAGCTGGTTTGTCTGTTACAGTAGCAACAAGATGTTTGAGGGCAGGACTGCTTTAAAACAAAGCAGTTCTGCTACTCTCTACCTGTCTTTTAATTGACTTTGAACACAGAAAGTAGTCAGTCACAAGGGTCATAGGAGCAAACACACATTCCTGAATTTATCAGGGAGTCACCTGATGTATATAGATGGAAAACAGCTCTCAATGCCCCCTGGTGGTTGGACAACAACTGTGAAGGAAAGGGAGGATGAATAAAGTTGCACCGTGTCTCCTGATTTCTAAACTAAATTTAAAGCCATATATTTACCAGCCACGACAGCGGGGCTGGTATTGTGTGTGTGTGTGTCTTTATGACAACTAGTGTAGTGGGAACTGGGGGCTAGTTTTGAGTACTTTGGCAGGTGTTGTATGTCTGTGGACAGATTTTGTCAAAAGCAATGACACAATTATCAATGATGACACAACTGTGAGATAGTCGGGAAATATTTCAAGTGTATAGTTGAGATCAAAATGAAGGCCAAAGATGGGTGTGGTCCAACCCAAGAGTGCAAAGTACTCATGTAAGAATTTAGTAATGACTGAGTACTCACGGGTCAGAACGTCAACATGTTAGTCTGTAGTTGATTCACATAGTTCACTGTATATAATTATTGAAGTATATTTGTGTGTTGCTAGCTTCGTGCTTTGTATTAAGTTTGAGTTTTTCTTTTCTGCATTTCCATTGACAAGTTAACATGTTGTACTGGCTGCATGGGAATAAAAGCAAAGTTTGGATTTTGTGTCTCGCAGAGTGCCCTAGTGCACTTGCAGGAGCACAAGGGTGGCTCTGTATGCTGTGACATCTTTCATGCAATGACTCGCCCACAAAATGAAACAAAGATTGCTGAAATTGAATTCGTGCAGTTTCCCAGAATAATTCATCTCTTAACTTCATGTTATACGCTGCTACGCTACAGAATGTTCTCCCACCAAGGGTTTCTTTTTGACTTGACACTCTCGAGGACAGTCTATTGTTCATTTCCTGTGGGAGCATTTCCAAGAATATAAGCCTCTCAGCTCTCCACTGGCCTCCACTGGCCTCCACTGGCCCAACACCAGAAAGGTTTCACATCCTGTTCAGTCATTTTGTCTCTTGCCTCTTTTATGTCAGAGTTTCTGTGATAGTCTGTGATTTGTGTCTGGACAGTATGTTTTTAATCAATTTTCGAAGAGTCTTTATACAGCTGCTTTACTTTCACCTAGTCGGTAAACTCCCAGGGCTGTCTACTACGCAGGTCAATATAAAAATATCTTTCTTCTGTTTCAGGGATGATGTTGCATCCAGCTCCACGTTTACCCTGGAGGACAGTGCTATCTGCCTCACTTCTGAGCAGAGCACCATGGATGTGGACATAGACCGCGATGACGGATCTGTTCTCGATGTCTACTTGGTGAGTTGTTCCTCCATCTGTTATTTCAGGTCACTGTGACTTTGCAGCCATTCTTGGGGATTTGTTGTCTTAAGGTTTTCAGGTATTGGTTATATGTTGCTTATGTGCATTTAGTTCACATCAAGAAAATAGGACTGAACTACATTAATAATCTTGTCTTTCCTCTCTTTCCCCCTGCAGTGAAAAGAGCAGCTTTACAACCTTCATTTCCTCCTGCCAATCATAAGACAATCGCCGCACTCCATTGGACAGGCCTGACAGGCCTTTAACTCCACTTCCAGTGCCGCTAGATCCATGTTGCCACTTGTATTGCCAAGACATAAAAAGACTGAGACTCTCCAATGGTTGAAGGACTAAAAGAAGACACAAACAGTCACAGCGATGGACATCTGCAGGAACCATGTGACATATCATGTAATGTGATGAACATCAGGCTGACCTGAGTGTCGCTTTTTAGAGCATGCATCAATGCAGTGCCATTAAGTTTTATATATGTATCCTGTTTTCATGGCCTACACAAGGATCTAAACCTTTACTATATATACACACACACAAGGAAAGGCTCGATACAAATCATTTCTTTAAATGTTTCTTTTTTTCTGCAGACCAGAAGGAATGAAAGACACGTTCAAAGTCTGCAGCTGCATTAGTTGTTGGTCAGATAAAAAATGTTTACAGTGAATTTATGATGGCATGGTTGTCCCTGATGAAGGGGGACGGGACAGCGTCAGACGGAGGACCCAAGCCAGCTTGTAGCCACAGCCAACACAGACGAGGAAAGACCCATAAGGACAGACTTGATTCTGACGCTCCCGAGGCCAAACACAGACTGTGACGTGGTTAAAGTGGCCACCTTTTCCTAACTGGGCTGTTATCCGTGCTGCCCTGACACAAACCTGAAGCTCTGGCGACGGGCGGCTGGAAAGTGATGTGAGAAAAGACAGTTACTGGCTCTTGGATGAAGCACAGAGTGGAGGGACAATGCAATCGCTCTTCACGAAAAGGCACTTTTGACATTGGTTATGATTACTGTAAGAAATATTTTTCTCTAAGGACGTTGCTTAGGTGGGTGGGCTACCTGACATAAGCACAGATTTGGATGTGTGAATATGCACTTTTTTTTTTTTTTTTTTTTCCTCTTTTTACTCTACAAATGCACACCTCTGTAAGTCATCGATACTACATGTACAGAGACAATGAAGGAACTTTGTAGATCATTTTTGATGTGGAGCTATTAGTTTTGTGAGGTTTGCGTCACGACTGGAGATGCTTTTACTCAGGATATCCTTTGATACTGAATAAGTGTGTCCTCTTCAAGAAGTTATGAGACATGCATCCTACACTTAGAAGCCGTCTGATACCTCTTCTTCAAGACCATATCCAACTTTAAATGTTAAATTCCACGATCACACGTCAGTTGAGACCATAATTTATGTAAATCTCAATATTTTACCATTTGCTGAAAAAAATACTTTAATCGCTGAATGTAAAGACAATGCATATTTATATATAGAAGAGACTCATATAAATAAACTGCTAAAAATTCACTGTCTACTTGTGTATAACAACTTTAGCATCTGAAGCAGTACTTTTCAGTGTTCCCAACATTTAACATTCTTTAACACTCTTTGCACATCACTGCTGTGTATCTATGCGTTGTTTATCAGTTAAATCAGAAAATACTCTGCACATCTCAATTCTGTTGTGTAACAATTTTTAATTTACAGAACATTGTCAAATTGCATTACATTTAGTGCAAATAATAACACTTCTGATGTACAACTTAGAAATATACAAAGTGTGTAGATTACTGACAAAATATCAAAATTAAAAACACTAAATGCATTCTTCAGCTGACATTGCTCATAGATCTAGCTCTTGTAATCATCAGCAAAACAATTACCCGGATCCTTCCTGACCTCTGATCCCTTCGACTGAAGATCTGATGGTTACATTTTTTAAGCATGCAGATCTACTGATTGCAAAACTCCCAACTTTTGATGGCATCAAACACAATCTAGAGTAAATATAAATCTTGAGGTAAGATGATGTGAAATGCTGACCCTCCCCTCCCCCCCAGCTTCATTTCAGTGTTGATAAATGCACATCTGGTGGCTGTACAGTAGAGAAAGCCAGGATTTTTAGGGTTCATCCTGGTGTCTAAGGCATTCTAGGGGTAGTTTATCAGTCAAAGGGCAGGAAGCAACTGCACTGTAGTGTGGCGTGTGAAATTTAATGTTACTAGTATGACTGAAAATGTAGGGAGTAGGTGATATCCTGTTCAGCATTATTCAATTTTATTTTATGCTGCAGAATGGCAGCAGGACTAATTTACAAACCTATCACATGAATGGACAGATTTTCTCGTCTGCCTCATCAGGGGCTGAAAATAGTGTTTAAAAAAAAAAAAATCAAAGGTGTGCGAAATGTATCCCCTCAGCGAAAGAGAGGATCAATTATCAGTCACTATGGTTGGTCATTTAGAAATATCTGTCAAAAACTGTGTGTGACATGGAGGTTCAAGACAGACATACTGACAATAGACCGCAACTTAACACCTACAGACCACAGTCACTTATAATTATATAATAATTACTTATCCAATTATTCATTATCAGTTTGACTATGAGTAAAAAAAATATTGTTGAACATGAGTTAATTCGACTTAAAAAAAAAAAAAGCTCTTCATCTCCCATTTCAGGTTTCCTTGGCCCATTACAGTCATCAATTTCAAGCGTTTTAACAGTCAATTCACATTTCTCACATTGGTAAACTAACTGAAAACTTAGTCTGTTTTCTCTGTACAATACATTGTGTCCATGGTGCTCTCTGAAAGCTACTTTATAACAATCTAGAAATATAAAGATTTCAAAGCTTTAGGCTCTGACCCCTCCATCAAACTGCAAAGAGAGTCATCACTAGAGGGACAGGAGAAGGCAAGAAAGAGGAGACACTCTGTACCACACCTCATCAATGCTTTTCCTGTCAATATCTACTGTCCTCACTCATGGTAGTTACTTTAGCAGCAGCGAAACAAGTAGCTGTAATACTAGTGATTAAAGCGAACCCAAAAAGTCAAGAAGTTTGTAATCATAAGAAATGTACAAAACAATTTACAAAAAAAGCAAATAATCGGTTACAACAATTCAAAAACCACTTAGGAAACGTTTGAATTTACATACAAATGTACCCATGACCAACTGATGGTGTTAAGCCATTATAATGTGGCTGGGCTGAGAACTACTGATGGATTAAAGCTGTAAAACCAGTCTCCTCTACAAGCAGGTGTACTGTGGATGATAAGGTGCCCTGCATGTAGTAGTCTCAAAACACCTTCTAATTGTCGGGTGAATGGGTCATATAGTCATCGAGAGCCTGTTCAACTATGAACAATGTAGTCTCTCCAGTGGGCAACCTCGGTCCTCTGTAAACCTGAAACAAGAGGGAAGATTAACAGTTAATATGCCAGAAAGTAACAACACTACAATAATATGAGATTCTGTACATCTGCTGGCTTTCATGGTTCAAAATGACAGATGAAGCACAGGCCAGGAGATGTCTCATCAATGAGCAGCGTCAGCAATGTTCTACCTATCACTTTAGCTGCTTTCTCAGTTCTAAAACAAAGCGTGTATGTTCCTGGTTACCTCTTTGTGTTCAGAAGAGGATGGGCTTCCCAGCAGTTTTCTCCTGGACGTAGGAGGTGAAGCGTTTGAGGAACTTGGGATACTCTCTCTTGGCCACAGCTCTGAGGACTGAGGCTGGAGCCCAGCCTCCCGGGTTTACTGCAGCCACACAGGACAGACTATCAGTAAACTGTATGTATGTGTTAACTCATGATAAAACGATTATGTCATAAACCCAGATTCAGTGCACAGCCTAGGGTGCCCTCTGGTGACAGGCAAGGGTGTAATTCTTCTTGTTTCAAATGAACTTCCATGACCTGCCAGCCTCTCTAACGATAAACTGGTTCAGGATTCCTTCTGCAGCGTTGTTTTAAGTCACAATCTCTACAGAAGCTGTGCAAGTCTGGACTGAAAAATCAAAGACACAAGTGCACAAACTGTCCCGCTCCAGTGTCAGCTACCAGCTGTACAGAGACCAATTAGCAGAAACATTGGCTGATAGGAGGTTGTTCTGAATTATCTGGAGAAAGCTGTAACATTCAAGCTGTTTTTGTTCAGGCTGACGTGACAGTTGAGCTCTTGAGGACTTCACTGCTTGATTTGGCTACTAACAAACACACTATGTTCTCTTTACCAGTTTGCCAGCACATTAGCCTGAATAAATACTGTAATGTTATATCATAAATGATTTCATAAATTTCTACTCTGTAGTCCAGGAAATTCATTGGGTTTTATTTACAATTGTATGGATTGTCTACAGACAACAGCTGGACCCCAACTGATTAGATCTTAGGGCTCATCTTAATACTTCCTTCTGCCACTTTTAGGTTGATTAAAGTTAGATTGATGATGAGAGAATAACTGTTTTTGTTGGCTGCTGATCTTTCCTGGGGTCAATACACTGAGGCTGGACAGGCACTTACCATTGGCAACGTAGGTGATCTTACAAAGGATGTTGTCTCTGCTGATCTCTTTATCACCCTCTGGTGGGCTGACCAGCGTTTGGCATATCATAGCGACATTGATTTTGGCACGTACACACCGGTTTGTGGGCTGGAAGTAAAACAAAAATCTAAATGCAAACAATCGCTTAGCTTCCACAAATCTCACTGTAGGAGATTTGACAGACGTGAAGAGGTCTAAAACTATTCTTTCTTCCATTTACACTTAAAAGGAGCTACACACAAAGTCATGTTCAACTGAGGGATGTTTATAGTTATATGCGGTGATGAATGAAATGCATTTAATCTAATCACAGTGCTAATACATATTGAAAAATAGGCCAAGACAGTTTCTCTCAACTTGATCCACCAGACACTCACTTGCAACACAGCATGATAAGAACAGGTGTGATCTTACAAGGGCATTGTTGTGGTCCACAGAGAAGTTGCAGACCAGCCATGTGTCGGGATCATTTTCGTTTGTTGCCATGATCTTCCTGATGGCCGACAGATAGAGTACATCTCTCTGAGAGGCAGGCCACACTCTCTGAAACACAACCAGAGACATTCATCAAATAGGCAGATCAAATTAGAGATCAAACGTGCAACATGTTTCAGCAACGTCTACAACCACCATAAGGTCAATTTACCTTGTGTGTCTGGTAAACAATGATGGCATTATCGGAGAGCTTTTCCACAACGTTGAAATTTTCAATGGTGGCTGAGGGAGGAAGAGTTCAGTAAGTTCATAACAGTGAAACAGAGAAAGTCAAACGGCGCTAATACGATGGTGACTTCTGAAATAGTGAACTTACTCTCCCAGTCCATTCGGACATCTGTGTCCCAGAAGTAGTGACAGACCTCATGTCCCGTCACCCCCTTCACAGAATGTGTTGCTTTGAGAGGATCCAGGACGATACCGTTCTCCTCCACCTCTCTTCTGTACACCTGTACCACACAGTGCAGAGCGTGAGACAGAACAAATCAGTACTGTAAACATATCATGAGGGATCCTCTTAGCGTTACCATTTACCGATAAGTTTTCAAGTAGGAAAAATTAGCTTAAGAAAATGTGAAATAAATTCATAGTGAAATATGTGGTGTCAGTGATTATTTAAGTAAAATTTTTAAGTGGTGTATTTTTAGAAATTTAATGATTTTTTTTCCCCATTGTGACTTTTTAAGTTTTAAAGCAAATAAGATTTAAATATTCACAGCTAGCAAACAAGGGAAATGATTCCTAAGCAGCGTCTCTCCTCTAGACTCACCTTCATCTCTCCTTCTTCTATTACCAGCTGCCAGTTGGCATCTCCACCCACATCCTGAAGAGAGTAAGTCATATGATTCTGCACCATCTCCTCCACCTGAGAGACAGACAGACATTGATTAAATTCATATGGTGGGAAGTCTTTTACTGTTCTTTACCTGCCTGTTTGAGGTCATGCTTTGAAACTGGACACAGCTCAGGGAAAAGAAGAATATATTGTATTAGGTGCACTACAGTCAAGTTTAATGATTTACAGTCTTGAGCCATCAACACACCTAGCACCTGTGCAGGTATTTTATTACTGAGGTTTTGATAATATTATCGGAGGCAAACAGAAAAAACTTATTTTGCTTTCAGAATCTTAGGAATTCCTTTGGTAAATGTATTAGCCACTGAGCAGTAACCAAGTAAATATTTAACACATGATCCTGCTTGCAGGTGTTATTCAACATCCCGAGTAATGCCTTAAGAACACAGTACGTAGACAGTCTGGATTCATGCCTGTGCGTGCTGTGGAAGACAGTGATGTGAGGAAAAGTGGAGAGGTTTCACTAGATTCCAGCCATGCAACATTAGACTTTTATCAGTGGAGTGATGACAGTCGTTATGTGATGAAGACAACCTGTCGGTCAATCCAGGAATTTAAATTTTGTCCTGTTAGTTTTTTTTTTTTTGTCTTAATACACCAGGTAATACTATAATATCAATGACATTGATATAAAATCTACTCAAAGCACAGAAAACTTCTGTGAAATCCTGGAGACATTGCTCATGCTCTCTCTGACTGCAGTGAAAAAGCAGTAGGCGTTTGCATCCCCTGCAGATACAGGTGCTCTCTGTCGACCTAATACAGTACCTGAGCGCTGAATCTGTGAACGTCATCCAAAGCACTGACCAGCTCAGTGGAAGACAGGGAAGAAGAATGGCTATGGAGCTGTACCGCAGAAAGAGCGTTAAAAAGAGAGAGAAATAAGGAACAAAACTGAAAGAGGTGCCGCTGCAGCAGACCAAAGCACACAATCACAACTTGCTCAAGTAGCATTTCATTTGAAGATATTATGTAAGCCTTAAAATATGGCAATAAGCACAAAGTGATTTGCTGAGCGAAGAAATTAAGTTCAGAGAAACTGCAGAGCTCTACAGTCAGGTCACACTTGTTGTAAGCTGACTAGGCTGCAAACAGAATGGAAAAGTTGTAGAAAAGAGGAGCAACTTGTAGCCTTAGATTAAGTAGGACAGAAATAAAAGTAAACATTAAAGATTATATAAGAAATGTATTGGAAACCTTGTTGGCCAATCGGTGTGTACCAATGGTGGAGTAGGTGTCTCCAGAGGTAACCGAGGAAGAATGAGATATCCTGACCTTCTCTGACTGGCACTGAGGGACACAGAGTAGAAGTTTGACAGAGATTAAGAAGACACACACTGGACAACAGAGACGGGCAACATCTCTGTGTATAATATATGAACTTTGCTTAAGTCATTTTTCCAGAGGTACAAAGAGAACAATAAGGCATAGAGGAACAAAACATATTCAATATGCCTTCTACACTAAATATATAGTTGTTTTATACATCCAAACTGCACTGGACATTTTGACTATGCAAAATAGAATAAATTTAGATCTTCATCACACCTGCTCCTCTATCTTGTCTTGTCTGTCCAGGGCTGCCTCCACCGCATCAAAGAACTCATCTTCATTGATCAGACTGTTTGGCCCCTCCTGTGAAGAGGACGAAACAAATGCTGTAAGATTTATGGGATTCCCTAGAGAACAGCCCTGACCAAGTGCAGAGTGATAAAAATGCACATGTTGGGGCCCATGGGACAAAGTCAAAAAATCATTCTGCTGTGGTTTATCGAGCCGTTTCTACTCCATTTAGTTTATCTATGTTCTTCTTGCCTCATAGTCCGGGCCTCCGTAGTGTGATTTTTTCTTCAGTTCATGCATAGCAGACTTGTAGGCATCTTCTACCCTCCTCCTCTTCTCCAGCTCCTGCACACAGACAGAGCAGTGCAGTACGGTTAGTGCAACTGTATTTAAACAATAAATGATAATGACAGCATGTAAACAGACATGCCAGTCGAGTTTGCATAAAAAAAATAAATATAAAAGACAGGTCTGCATGTCACAGTTTGGCAAACCTACTACATCGTTCAACCGTGTGGGCACTCAAACAGGTTTTACCTAATGTTTCACTCCCTGCCAGAGGCAACACAACACACCTCACACAAATGAACCAGAAACAACACTGCTGCTATACAATGGAGAACTTAAGTCCAGTTTCAGATCTACTGTGTTCATTTCGCTCTTAAAAAAAGCCTGAGCAATTGGTCTCTCTGTGTGAGCAAATGAATCAACAAGTATTTGCCACAGAGACTTTGCTTCGTTCATATTTCAGCCAGAGTTTATCCACAGTGGAATAAGAGAAAGCAAGCAAACTAAAGCAAATCTTGGTAAAAGTATACTGTAATATAAATCAACAGGGCTCTCCAGAAAACACTTAAATGTGGGGAACTCAGACAGAAAGAGACAAACAAAGGAAGGTGTGGACAATTAACACTTCCCACAAAATAAACATGAGGAGATCCTGTTGTCAGATGTGGGTAAAAGACAGACAGAGACCTACTGTAAAGAAGCGGCTGCCCGTCTGTAAGGGTATCCATCTCTGTTTCTGGTATGTGATGGGCTCTGTCCTCCTTTGTAGTGAAGACTTCCAGAAACTGCACCATGACGTCCGAGCAGTCATTTTCTAATTTACTTTCTGTCCAAGTCTGAGCAGGTGTGTCTTCCTCCTTTCTAGTGTGTGTTTTGAAACTATTTCTATTTCCCTACTTCACATCGGCAGCTAAACTTTACACATATAACCAAATACAGATAAGAGTGAGGTAGTTTCACTTCGAACTAACTGAAAGAGCTACCCGGCTTTTGTGAGTTTTAGGGTTGGGCAGCACGCCTTAGCACACAGAGGAGAAAAAAAAGGAAAAAAACTGGTTTGACAACATCAGCTGATCAGGATGCATGTGCAGCTCTCAACAGCATACCTTCACAGACACAGGGAGCTCTCTAGACCAAATGAAATCAATGAATGGATGAGTGTTATGGGAACTCCTGTCAAGGATTAAAAGTCATTATGGGCAACAGGTGCATCTGTGCTGGTAGCAAAGTGCAACTATTGTGAAACTGATATGTTCACACAGCCATAATGCTATATTTGATAAAGCTGCTTTTAAGTTCACACCTATAAACCAGCTACATCCAGTTAAACATACAGCTTCACAGTAATCTGGACTATGGAATTTCAAGACTGTTCTCTTTTTTTTTTTTTCCTGCCTTTGCTTTACATGGAGCTATATTGCAAAATGTCTTGCTATAGGAACCTTCCACTAGATCACATTAACCTTTCCCACAAAAAATATGTTGAGATTAACAGAGTAACTAATTCCTTTACAAGATACAGTTTAAGTTAGCAAATAAAATATGAACAAATAAATCTGGAACAAAAAAAGACTTAAACACATACACCTGTGAGATCTTCCATAACCAAGGGAGAGTTAAAGAATAGGGTCTAGTTGAACCAGATGTGAACTACGCCCTAAGACTGTAGGCTTGTCTTACCTGTTCATTAATAAAACTATACATTTTTTAACAGTATATTTCCCATCAACATGACTGTTTTTCACATACTACAATCGTGGCTAGACATGTCCCACAGAATGTTGCACCACAACCTCATCGCCTTAAAGACAAAACCCAAAACATCAACTCTTGGTCATAATTACCAACTCCTCAAAGACAGCAGAAGGCAACAAATAGCTCCTCAGTCTGCGACACTTCCACAGACCTAACACACCCACTCAGGAAACTGCCTATGATTCACATCACACTTCACTCACTGAGGGGGACATTTATTTTATTTACTGTGAGTAGAGTGCAAGAGCGGACCTTGTCCAATCTTTTCTGCCAGCTGTCCTCTCGTTTGACCATCAGCTCGATGCAGTGGGACAAGGTAGAGAGGATGCCTGCTGTTGTGGCCTTAAAGGTGATGGCCTCACCCTTGAAGTCAATCCCGTTGATACCTTTGGGGCTGGCGGGGGGAAACACTGGCACAGACAGAAACACAAAAGGCGAATCAGCTATTACCAGCACTGAGCAATCAAAATATATTTTTTCACACATATTTGTGATTGAAGCAAAGAATGTTTGGACAGTATGTTCAAGTAAACTCACGTTTCTCTTTGCTGCCATTGTTGTTGTGATTATATTCACCATCGGGTCTTGTAGTGGTAGGAAAGTCATCTTCGTCCTCCTCAACTACTGGTAAGAAAACAACAGCAAACTTAGATCTGTCTAATGTCTATATAGCCACAATATAAAATGGCATAAATACACAAATGTAAACATATAGCTAAGAGTATGTCCTTTAACATTTTCAAACCTATTCAATGGGACTAGTAAGCATTGCAATTTTCTCTTAATTTGATAATCACTGATGACACAATCCAACATTTCCCCATTAAAATGTCTAAAAATTACTAGACCTATGTTATCTATTATGTTGAGTTGTGTGCTTAGACTATCCCAAATGTTTCCAGCAATTTTCAAACCTAGAGAAATCTGTAATTTTAATCAAGGTAATGATCTGTTTCATTCAGTCGCCTGTCAATGGCGTCACATCCCCTTTGAGCATGCATCAGCGTTGTGGTTGTCTGTCAGAAGTGGTCAAAATTAATAATTTTTTAAGCCACTTTGTAGATCCTGGTCATTTTTAACTACATATTTTAACTGGATGAAGGATTTTAGAAATCGGGCGCGAGGATCTTAAATGATCAGTGAAGCATTATTAGCAAATATTGAGCAGCTGCTCGACTCCCAGCCCCTCTGACACTTTCTGTGTCTGCCAAACAGCACAGGAAAAACACTGATTTTTAATGTGAAACTGCTTCATTCAAAGTCTGTTTGTTTTGGAGAGGAGTAGACCTCTGCGTATAATTCAGTTCCCGGTAAAAACATCTTAAACGTCTGGATTGAGGGAAATTCTAACTGGGGGAAGCTGACTGCTGTGACGGCAGTGGTGGTGAAAACGACGACTTCCATAATTCCGCGCTACTTCCCAACATCACCAAACTCTTTTGTAATTGTTGTGATTGAGAGACCCCTAGCGACACAAAAATAAATATTGTGTGTTTAACCTACATAAACCAAGTTCAATATGAAAGTGATTTTGTAGGCTACAGAAAGTGTCTGCCTTGAGATTAAACAACCATCAAAGCTCCCTTTGATTCTCATACTACATGAACCATGTAAAGAAGCTCTCCTTCTATACATTTTTCCCTTTGCCAGTAAACATCAAGACTAATTCATCCTTTCCATGTCAACACTGCTCTAAATATGTGATTTGTTTGGGTAAAACTAATTTAAATCCATTTAAACTAAACCTCTTTGTTACTTTTTATACTATCTCATTAATAGTGTATTTATACAGTACCACATGTTACCTCGGTCTCTCTGAAATTCATCTTTGGAGACAGCATCAGCACAGGAGTCAAAGTATTTCTGCAGGGTGTCTACTTGTCTGCACAGAATGTCCCGAAAAGTTTCCATTTCTGCTAGCTTCTCACGCAACCTGTGCCCCTTCTGTGCAGAGAGAAAGAGAAGTACAGCGACGCAAACAAGAGCAAAAGAAATTTAGACAAAAGGTTGTCAGAGGAAACAGTCTTTTTTGTTTTGTTGTTACCACCATAAAGCACAGAGTCACGTGTGACCATGTTTTGTTTAGTTTTTTTTACCTTGAAGGAGGATGTGGATGTGGCAGACAAGGCACTGGCTGCAGAGGTGAGAGACAGCATGGAACCATGACGCCTCAGACTGGTTTCTGAACCATAACCAGACTCGGCCTACAAACCAGACAAGGGAGAAAGGAAAAGAATGGAGGAAAAGAGAGGTTATGATGAAGAAGATGGGTAAAGACAGAGGAAAACAGAAGATGTGAAAAGAAAGGAGGAGCAAGGGGGGGGGTCCGAAGATCAGTAAGTGTATAAAACACATTGAACAACCTGCCATATAATAAGAAAGTCTGCTGCTCATCGAAACTAGACAGAGACAGAGAAAAAGGGAGATCAATTCTAGCAGTCAGCAGCACTGAGTAATGCTGAGCTGCACCACAGCAGGGCTTACACCTACACAAACAGTCTGTTGAAAGGGACTGGGGCTGATGGACACATGCACCAACTCAGCCAAAAGACCTGATACTAGGTGGCTGAGAAACAGTGGAAATCAATTCAACTGTATCACAGAGTGAACAGATCTAGGCTAGATTGGGACTTTTTGGAGGAAAACACTATATAAGGACATTAAGTGTGCTGTCTCTCATGGCATTATGAAACAGACATATGACTGGGCATATGGGAGTGGCAGTGCTTGCATTTGTTCCATTAAACAGCCAACTTATGACTGGGTGGGGATTGCTCCCACCAAAGAAAAATATTCTTGTTTGTCCCACGTGCAGCTGTTAACTGTTTTCCACTACAATAAAGAGACAGACACCAAATTCATGACCAAATATTAGAGTTAATTACACTTAAATCTATCCCTTTACTCATCCAGTAGAAACAGTAATGTGGAGCCAGTGTGACATGTATGCAGTTCTTCTACTGGATGAAGCAGGATCCTGACATGCTGGTGGTATGTTTTATGAGTCTGAATTTATTTGCTTGGGTTTTGTGTTTAATTTCCCTCTTGATTATTCAATTCACAAGAGACTGTTAGCTATTCTTGCTAGCCAATTGGCATGCAGAGGTATTTCTTAAGAACAGTGACCAAACAGATGAGGGAGTCAAGTGACAAATGTAGACCAGGCCATCAGAAAAAAAGTCTCCATGTTTGCTGTTAAAGGGTAGGTTTACACTCATACAATCCTATAATTGCTGTGATATTAAGATTAAAGTCAGACATTTAAAATTAACACATCATATTCTCTCCCAATCACACAGGTCTGCATGCAGTAGGTGTATCTGATAATTGGGAAATTTACACAGAAATAAATGGGGCATGTTAAGAAAAAACAAGAAGAGATTCAGTTTGACAACCAGAGTCATATTATATTTAACTAGTATCAACTATAATCCCTATCAGATAACGAACTGCAATCAAAAACTGAAACATTTGGTACATTCATACAAGACAAACACAAAGGCAGTGGAAGACCACCCAATAAAATAAAATTCAATAACTCCACCCGCAAAAATGACCTGACCCGTTCGAAACAATAATTGAACATTAGAACATTCACAAAGTTACAATCAGAGCCGTTACTAAAGAGACACTACAGATCAATAAAAATGAAAAAAGTATGTAGAAAATAGTGACTTTTCTTGTGTAAAGACAGACTATGAGTGTAGATATTAGTAATTAACTGTCAGTTTAAACAACAATGTACTGGTTTTCGTCAGGGTAGACTGTGACTGACCAGTCACATTACTACAACACAAAGTAGAATAAAATAAAAAAAGTTGAGTGCCAGGAGTGTTAATTATTAATTACAAATTAAAGTCAATGAGAGTTGACATTTTGACTTGAGGTCCAGAAAGTGCTTTGGCTACAGTGTTTTAAGACCAATTGTTCCACAAATATAAATATTTTGATACCTACGATGCCACAATAATTTTATTTTGTAACTGCTTCTTAACTGCTTTCTGGTTTAAACTAATTCATCCTCACTGTTAGCGTATTCTGTTTCCTGCTACAACAAGACCTTTTACAAACATTTACTTGTTGACCTTTTGACATAGTCAACATTTCAAAGAGCTCATAATGACAGGAAAGCAGTTACATGGGTAAATAAACATTTGACACAAAGTGGTATTAAGGACTACAGGCTGTTCTTACAACACTGTCAGGATCAGATTTTCTGTAGTTTATTTTATTTGATTCGAGTGAGATATTGTGCAGGTTGCTTAAACCATTATTACAGTATTGCTAGTTTGGTCAGAAACCAAGAGGCAAAGCAGTGCACTGCAATGAAGCAATGAAGACCAATCTGTGACAACCCCAGAGACAGCCATCTTTATGCACCTGGTCAGCTGCATGACACACCCACGCAAACTGAACACCCACTCATACACAACATGTGAATTGGCATCTTATGCCCATGGCTTTGTGATGGTAATGAGATGAGTGCAGAGTAGCTGCCAACAGCAACCACCACTGAGTACTTCTACACATCTGAGCACACTGCTGTTTAGGGAATTACCTCTCATTAAAAATGCTGGTTGTCCAGCACACACCCATGCAGCATAAGCCTCATTTATAAATATTATAAATAGTAAATTATTTCTTACAAGACTAACATGCAGTGGAGTTCAATGCTAAAGCTAGCTTAACAGTGCTATTAATGTGAAAAACTGCATGCATGCAAACAGAGAATAATCATTTATTCACTGTTTGGATGAGGCAATGTGTACAGTAATTAATCATGTCACAACACTGGCATACTAATGAAACAAAAATACTTCAGTAATGAGTGACAGTGAGGAAGCAGCATGCCAACATGCTATAAGCCCACCATTCGGCCATTCCGACAGCCAAAGCAGAGCAGGACACTGCTGCAGTCCAGGCTGTTTGCTGCCCCCAACATGGCCCAGACGCTCCCCCAACACTCCCAATGTTCTGACAATTCAGAGGCTTAAATCCAGTATTCCTGTTTCCCTGGACACACCTCACTGATGAACAAAAGAGAAGAGGAGGTGGAGAGGAGAAGAGAAGCCATACAGGCTCAACTTAGCCCATCAAGTAAATCAGAGCTCATTAGATAAGAGAAGGAAAAAGAGAAGAGGAAAAAGTAGTCACTGGCTCCGTAGCAGAGAAAGGAGAGGCAGACACTAGATGCTCTATGAAAGAGAAGAGATGGACTGAGCCGAGAGGAAGAGTCCTGTAATTCCTTGGCAGAGTGAAGCAGGTCTGCTCTCAATCACTTCCTCTGGAGACACACATGTACATGCACTCCAGTTGCTCTGCATATATATATATATATATATATATCTCAACAGACCACACACCGTGATATGTGAAACCTTTTCATTTTGTCTATCTTTATGTCCGGCACCCATCACCGAGCAAGCAACCGTGACTGTGTGTGTTTGCATGGAAGAGAAAGACCGAGAGAGGGGTAAAAATGAAGGGTGCATGCATGTATGCATTAGAGAGAGAGAGAGAGAGAGAGAGAGAGAGAGACGAGGTCTGTCTGGAGCTGTTTGTGTGATGAACCGCTGAAGTACTAAATGGGTGGGCGAGTGAAGCAGCCTACTGTACATTATGACAGAGCAACGAAAGAGAAAGAGAGAGAGACACAGAGTAGGAGGCAGGGAACAACATTTGTCTGGATCCTTTGCTTTACTTCTTCTTTCCACCTCACTCTCCTTTCATTCCTTCTCATTCTGATATGTTGACATCCCCTTGTGAAGTCTGATCTGGACCAGTAGTGTTCAGACTGTGCCAACAACCAACCTGACAAAATGGTGTTAAAACTACAGATTAATCCAAGGGGTTTTCCCCATTCCTTCCCATATCACCCCTCTGAATCTGACAAAATGGAACAGTCTTCTCAGTTGTGATCAATGTGTCCCTCTTGATTTTTGTTGCTGTGAGAACGGGAGATTAAAAAAAAAAAAAAAAAAGCATTTTTCATCAAGAGCTGCACTTAACATCCCTACATTTAGCATGACTTTTCCCTCCACCAACACAAACACACCCACACATAAAAACACAATGGGATTAGACAAAAACTGCTTTTCTTCCCTTCACAATAACTGCCTAATTTTGTATTATGGATAAAAGCAAATGATAGTTGTTTGCAAAGTGTGCTGTAATTATGACTTGTTCAACCCATATTAAACCACATTTATATTTGTTAAACCTGAGATAAACCCCGCTTCGGCCAAGTATGGGTGTACAACAGTGGCAAAAAAGTTCCCTACAACATCTCAAGATATTTTAAAAAGTTAAAGGATGTTACAGTTTGTACTTGAATTAACTATCCAGAGCTTTCCAACAGGAGGCTGAACATTAAACTAAACGCTTATTGCTTTAGGGAGTACGTTTAAGATTTAATTACTTGTAACAAACAAGGATTAGAATTCAAAATATAATATTTTTCATCATACAGATGTTGGACACATGGTCTATGTATGAATGTGTGTGTTCTACTGTCACCTGTTTTTTTCATGATGAGATTAATTTGGCATTGAAAATAGAAGAGAAAACCACAAATATATTTATCAATATTTGCAGGCTGACTAATGAGTATATTTAAACTGATTAGCAGATAAGTGACACTATCCTGAGGTGGGATACACTGGCTCATTCATTCTGTTGGGCCCTGACACAAAGACTACAATCTGAATACAAGTGGTGAACATTGCATGGTGCAAGTCCTTCTTCGTCCAGTTGGGAGCAGTGCTGACACATTCACCTACAGCAGTACTGCAGGTAGCGTAGTATTTTAGCTCACCGAGGTTACTGAAGGCCACAGTCCAGACATAACCCTGAAATACTCTCACACTGTTGTTAATGGACAGGAGACCTGCGGTCACTCGCACTCAATTGACATGCCAACACCCAGCAGTTCTACGGAAATCATCCACAGCACCATATTTGTAGAGAAGCACAGCTAATGAGAGTTCACAGGATAGTGATTATTTTTACTAAGGGTGGTGTGTGTACTGTGGTCTCTTAGCTACATTTTTTTATGTGGCAAACACAAGCAAGATAAATAATTAATCTACATAACTCAGATCACTTATGCACTGGTAACACAGACCTGTTTTTTTACTCTCTCACAGACATTTCACACAACAACACAATGAGTGGTATAACCCAGGTTTATGTATTATCTGTAGAGTTTTTGAACACTGTATAAGCAAATTATTATTAATTATTAATGATTAACTAGCTTAATATGTACAACAAATGCAAACTACATACTAATGCAAACTAAACAACAAATTAAATTATGTATATCTAGCTGTATCATCTAGTAATGGATGTAATACTGAATTACAGCATTATCTGTTGAATGTGTAATAGAATGCAGTTTTTCTTTGCACTAGTTTATATTCTGTATCCTGATAAAACAAAGAAGATATTTTTCCCCTATTTTCAAATGTGCATTGTGTGGTGAAAAGAAAAACTTTTTGCCTTTGTCTCAATGTTGTCACATTATGTTTGTTATAAAGTTACCAACCCCATCTGGTCTACTTTATCTCAACAATGTGATCTTTGTGTAATAATGTTTGCAGCAACCAAAGCGCATTACAGACCCAGCATAATGAACTCCTTAACGAAAGGTTTGCTAAAGCCATGACTAATAAGACACCCACACAATAAACACATAAACCTAAATACAACCTTTGGCACACTAACTATCTGTACCACAGCACTTCTCCAGTAAGCCATGACAACATTTTCAGTGTGCTTTACAACCCCTATGTTGAGAAACCATACATCATTAACTAGATGTCCTTGCACAGTGAGCAGCTGCCTTGTATCTGATGACAGGGGATACCCCCACCTCAACACCTCACTCCTCAGATTCCTTACATTCCCAGAGTAAATGGCTCTGTGTGCGTTTGTGAATGTGTGTCCGAATCCCTGTCCAGCCACACCCAGGTCACTGAACAAAACAGATAACAGCCCGTCTGTTTCAAAAAACACCCAGACCCAAAACTGAACCTGTATACCTGAAATAGGTGAAATATGCAGCCTTACAATGTTGGCAATTAGGCAGGCCAAAAAAGAACTTAATATTTAATAAAGCCTACAGGAAAACAAAGCAGCAATAAGAGAAGGAAAGAGAGAAGAGGAAAAAGTAGTCATTGGCTCCGTAGCAGAGAGAGGAGAGGTAGACACTAGATGCTCTTCGAGAGAGAAGAGATGGACTGAGCCAAGAGGAAGAGTCTTGTAATTCCTTGGCAGAGTGAACAGTACAGGACTGACACCATATGGCAAAAGAAAATTTGTTTAAATTCTTCACAAACACCGAGCAAATAAAAAAAAAAAATCCCTGAACACAACAGGGACTGGTTTGCAGCTGACTTGCTTGCAGTTAGCAAACCAATGTGTTAAAAGAAACAGGAAAGATACACAAAATCTCTGTTGAAGAAAGAGAAACACGTGCTACTCACCTTGTGCAGCTCTATCGACTCAATCCACTGGAGTCTGTGCTCAGGATCTTCAGCTCTGAGGTACCAAACACTGTCGTTCACACTGATGTCAAAACGACACTCGTCAAACTCATGAGGCTGAACAGAAAGAAGAGAGGGCTCATGAATAGTTATTAGGCAGAGTGCAGGAGTCATGTATGGAAATACTATCACCAAATCCAAATACCTTTATTTGAACACAAAAACACAAAAACTCAGTGTAACAATTTCCCCTTGTTCAATACAAAAACTCAAAAAATAGGAGCGAAAAATCCTGCTGTAACACTTCTTCAAGTCATCTGTTTATGACACTGGCTGACTAGTGATGACACATTCTGGACACACGTGGATTCAATCAGTCACAGAAATGCCTCTGCCACACAATAAACAGGAATTTTAATTAGAAACTGATGTATTATGTCTCGAGCTGCAACAACATACAACCGCAGCAGAGCTATGCAAAAAAACAGATATTCTTCCAGCATGCCTTTGTCTGATCCTGGGTCCCCATGACCTTTCCTTCTACTATTGGACCAAATCTTTCAGCTATTTCACTCCCCCATTCTACAATGCACCCCACCCAGCTCAAACTACGGACCAGCACCCAAACACGTGCACTAAAGAATTCCCCCGTTTCCTCTGAGGCTGGAATCTAACCGCTGCACTCAGCTGAGGAGAGATCTGCTTTGTAAAGGTTTCTAATAAGAAATAAGACACAGGTGACTTGAATCTCCTCCCTGTCTTTCTCCTCAGTAGCAACAAGACTACAGCTGCTCTGTCAGCTGACATAACCTCATGTTGCCCAAGTTTAATTAGATTTGGAGAATAACACTCGTGCTGCCACTGACAACGGAAACATACACTCCAACTCTGAACACAAACTGTCAGCCTACATAACTTTCTGCAACATTGTCTTAACATTTTAACACTGGTATAACATTTTAAAAGTTGCATATCTGGGAAGCTGACAGGGACAAGTGCTTTTCTCTGGCCAGCAAATGCTTTCTATTACAGTCAGACATCTTCAGACAAAAAAAGTCTCCTCGCAGACAGGTGTAACATAAAATGCCCTCCAGTTTCAAAATTTCACTGTATGGAAGGCATGCAGTGGTACCCTCAAGTGCACCCAGCCATGATGCCATTACTGGTTAGAGAAATCCAGTCTATCTTACTGTGCTGTATCAGACGTGGTCCATAAACCTCTGCTTTACAATCCAATTTATACCTCTTTCATTCTGCCTGGAACATTATCTTTCCCCTTGCGTAAGCACTACTGTCCATGCTGCACTGGCTTTTTCCCTTGTATAGGATTGTGGCATTTTCAGTATAAGGAATGAGGAGGTTATCAGTCAAACACTGATAGTCATAGTTCATAAAAAGAGACATCTAAGACGTGGGTTCTTTCTTCCGTGATTTTTCTTTACACTAGTGTGTGTGCATACAGGTTTGTATTTTAAGTAAAATATTATCTCACACAATGAATATAAATATTTACTATTAATCATACAAGGGTGCTCTGTACAAACTGACAGGAAAACACTAATACATAGATAAATTATTCAACTGATGTGTGCTTTTGATACTGGATCTCGGCCTACGATAGGAATTTTCAGACAGTAACATTTCCTGCACATTTTGCCTCCGTGTGAGGACAGTCTGGTGTCTGCAGCTTCACAATGCGCAGCAGACTGATGTTAGGCAAGAAGAGAAGCGCAGGCATGTTTCTGCATTCCTGACTCCTCAGACCAGTCTCCTTAGACAGCACTGGCTTTAGATATTTAGAAAGAAGGAAGAAGCAGTAAGAAGTGGCTGTGTGGGTCATATTACTCTAATTATGAGTGAGCCTGAGTAATTCAACTGTGTACACTCTGAGTTAGTCTACTATAACAAAATTACAAAACACTCTGAATGCTGTGTGGATTTCCATTCAGATCTGCACAAACACAGCAATGCTCACTCAAATGACTACTTTCACCAGAAGAAACTAAGTTTTCCTGTTACTGTTTTAATCCACTTTTGAGTCATGTAATCCCATTGCACAAATCACAGTAAAACCATTTGTTTGGCCTCTGTACTTGGTGGTGGTTGGTGGCGGTGAATATTTAACCAGGGTGCGGGATTTCACCTTATCTCACCAAGGGGAGGCCTGCATAGGGAGAATACAGGTCCAATCTCTACAATATGTGGTTATTTGCTTACATTTTAACCGCAGGAATGCCAAATCCAGGTAGCCTGTGCAATAACTGCCATGGAGGAAGAGGCACTGGAGTGTGCTCTGATGACTGCTGGAGCAGAAATGCTTTTGTCTGCTAAAATACAGGTCTCAATCCCACCTGTTATCTTAGTAATGACCTCATTACTAGTTAATGTTTACTATTTTATCTGTGTGGAACATGGATTGAAGGAATAAAAGTTCAAGTCCATGCTAATGACAGGAAAAGACAGGATCAAAAGGCTGCCACCTTCTCAAGGGGTTAACTTTACCCATGATCCCCCATCTTATGAGCCTTTACTCACTGAAATGTTGAACAGGTCCTAAGCTCATTCTGTTGTCTATCTGTGTGTTAGACTGTCCCAGAGTAAATACTTACTGTGATGACAGCCTTGCTGAGGCACAGAGACCCCCTGCAGCCGTACTCCCGTTCATCCTCCGACTTGTAGTAGCTCAAAGTATTGTTTTTCAACACGACCCATCGGTCTTGCCATCCGTGTATATAATTTGTCCACTGTAAACAGACAACAGATACAAGACGAACAGTTAGTCGCACTTCGCAATGAATAGATCCTATCCCGAAATGATGACCCCGCAGGAATTAATTCAGTTGTCTCAGCTCATGTGTAATGTCCACATTGCTTTCAGTCCAGTGGTGCGTTATTAAGACACCTGAGCTAGAGGCAGTGTAAGATTCAAAGCATTTCACTTACCTTGCTTAAAACGCCTCCGAGCTCCACAGGCTGCCCAGATTCCGGGTCCACATCCTCATCCGAACCAGACGATGAGCTCTTCTCGGACATTTAAATCCAAGCTTCGTAGAAAACTTGATTCCGATTTTATCGACAGAGCCACGTAGCTTAATGCTAGCTGCTGGATCAGTTATCAGTTGAAACGCGTCACTGTCTGACCCCTCGACAGCTTCTTTAACTTAGCTTAACGCCAGCGAAATAACGTTAATTAGGCATTAACTGAGTGTGCAAAACATCGGCTGGAGAGCGTAATTTATCTAAAGTCGTTTAACAGACTTCAATCGAGATGGCTTGTCTTGCAGCAAGCTGTTCTGGAGGTGACAGCTGAGTCTCAACTTCTCGGTTTTGCGGGCTTTGTTTTGAAACTGACGTCGAATACCAATGAGCCTAGCTAGTTAGCGTTAGCTGTCAAACGACGCAACTAGCTAACGTTAACTTACCCAGCAACTTGTGACTGCTCTCGTTAGCTCTCTTAGCTGCAGTCGATAAGATACTCACAAGAGTGGCCGATAGAGAAGGGCCTGGTGTTAACGCTGTACCTCAACTTCAGTCTGTGGGTGACGAGCTACGAGCCGTGCTGCTGCTGTAGTTCCGCAGTTTAGTTAGCCGTAGCGGAGGACTGACTAGCTTGTCTTCATTCAGGTCCGGTGGGCTTGGGGCGGGGGGGAGCTGCGGCCACGCTTTACTGTGTACCTACAGAAAGCGGAGTCAAGCTAAACACACTTACAGGTAAACCGGACGCTTCGCATATCTGCCTTCAAATTAAAAGGGTTGCCTGGTCATGTCCGGATTGTAGTGCAATCGAAACCTTGACAAAAAAAAAAAAAAAAACAGTTGCACAGGTGGCCAATATTATTTTAATTGGGGACAGATTACTCCGTAAATATAAATACTTATGTTATACATATTGTGTGTCTGAAATACTATAAAACATTTACTTACATACGTGTACTTTGAAAGAAAACATACCGGAAACAGGTATTTTAATTTGGATAACTTGGATTTTGAAAACTGCATAAATGCAATGACTGTTTTGCATTTGAAATATATGTTATACGTTATGGTTAAGAGTGGTTATGAGTGAATTGGTTATTGGTTCAGTTTATTCTGTAGACAAGCTGACTGTGTGGCAAATCATCGAGCTTGATGTGTTTCAAACTGTGCCAAAGGTTACATTTCACAGTAATTTCTATGCTCTGTTATCTTTCAGTGGACCACCTTCTTGGCTTGTCCTGTGAACTTTAGACACACTGATAATGCCTCACTCTTGGGTTCATGAGGTACGCTTCATGTCAGAAGAAATGACCACTGTTTTCAAGTCATAAAGTCTCAAAGGAAACCCTAAGTTCATGAGGGCAAAATTACATCAATAATTATGAATATCTGTAGAAACCTGTGGTAACCGTTGTTTTCAAACAACCTATTACAAATAAACATTGGTTTCTGGGACTGCACACATCTAAAATAATCTGGAGACATTTTATATGTATGTATTCATATTTATATATTAGTAATTAGTTTATATTATAGCTTATTTGAAAAAGTGTCAAAAGTGAACTCGTAAAACTTCTAATAATGGTGCAGTGTGATCTCAAATGCCCATTCAGTCGTACAAAATACATTAATGATATATTCAATAATTTATTTATTCAAAGAGGTAAACAAAGCAAACCCCGCCCCTTCCGGCTATGACGAGTGTACACGGAAGTGCCGCTAAATTCGTCATCGATTTCTAAACAGGGGGTAGTAGAGACATTAGACAGCTGAGAGACTTTGAATCAGAGTAATTTTACCGGCTCAGAGTGAAAATATGAGTTTCTGAATTACTGTTGATTTGATTTTATTTAGCTCGAGAAGGCGCTCAAATAATGGGAAACGTATCTACGATATCTTACAGCTTCATCGGCTGACTTTAGAAGAAAGCTGAGGTCGTTGTGGATTCGACCATACCGCCAAAAACAAACGGTTGTTTTACCATCATGGAGAATGGGGTCACATCCACTAAAGGAGAGGGCTTCCTCTCCAGAATGGCCCTCAATGACAACAAGGCTGGTATGGAGGGTCTTGACAGGGACAAGATTAACAAGATCATCATGGAGTCATCCAAGGTACACTCAGACAACTCAAAGGCACTTGTTTAGTTTTGTGTGAAGTATCAGTAACTCATCATACATACATACTTCATACATGGTGTGATTGACTCACCTATGTAACCAGCTAGAATCTTAAAGGGATGTGTAGAAAAGTGCAACACTGGTTCTAGTGTGCGGTGGACAATATGAAATGCAAAGTCCACTTTTACAGATTGTGTCCAGCCTTGTGTGAAAGTCTCATATCCCCAGTGTAATGACATGCAGTCCTAAAAAAAAAATAGATCTGCTACTGTAGCTTTTCATTATATCTGTGCTACAGAATCTCTCTCTGTAACTCTTCATTGTCCTTGTCTTTCCCCTGCAGGGATCAAGGTTTTATGAGAATGAGCTGAAGAGAGAGCAGCAGGTGAACCAGCGCATTGAGAAAATGATGCTACAAAAGGCACAGATCACAGAGCAGCAGTTAAAGAAAGCACAAGCTCAGGTAATACATGTTATGGACTTAAAAACACATATGCAGACAAACATGATGTACTGTCAGATGAAAACGCTGCATTTCAAACATCATGGCACGTTAGTGCTTTGACCAAATCTGTCTGTGTAGGTGGACAAGATGGCTTTGACACTGGAGAGGAGTCGCGATCTAAGCCGTGTGATTATACATGTGGACATGGATGCTTTCTATGCTGCTGTGGAGATGAGAGACTGTCCTGAACTGAAGGACAAGCCCATGGCTGTAGGATCCATGAGCATGCTGGTGGGTGAATATATTACCTGGGAGATTAGGTGCATCAGATATTATACATGACAGATGCAGTGTAGAGTATAGCCACATAACACTTTGTGACACAAGCAAGTGGGACAGGGAAATAGTAATAGAACTAGAAAAAAACTATTTTCATTAAGTTATTGGCCATAAATTACAATTTTCTGTAATGCAGTCCATCACAAACCCTTTAGTCACAGCTTTGCAAAAAATGTATCGTTATGTTTGGAATATTTATCACATCATTATAAATCTCCTAACCATGATTCTCACAGTATAATGCAGCAATACCACAGTTTCTCAAATAATAAGTAGGACTAAGTCTTCATATACATTCATTTATTACTAAATCCTTGATATTATAAATCAATTTCACAATACATTACTGTAAAAATGAGAGATTATGGATATTTAAAAACCAGTGCCAACATTATATGAATGGCTTCAAAACAAGTTTAGTATTCAGATAAGAGTTTTGTATCTGAAATCCAGATTGCTTCTCTTACGTTTTATTTAGATCTCACCCTTTCTTTTTCAGTCAACATCTAACTACCATGCCAGGAAGTACGGGGTCCGAGCCGCAATGCCTGGCTTCATTGGGAAGAAACTCTGCCCCAACTTAGTCATCGTTCCACCTAACTTTGATAAATACAGAGCTGTGAGTGATGAAGTAAGTGCGATGCCAAAACAAACACACATAGAGACACACACAAAGAGATAAATTCAGACAGACAGCAGATGCTATGCAGCCCTTATGTGGCTTCTTGCTTTAACTAACAGGTGGTCATGAATTTGTATCTCTCTGTTAGATCCGGGAGATTTTTGCAGACTATGACCCTCACTTCCAGCCAATGAGTCTGGATGAAGCCTATCTGGATTTTACAGACCACCTGGACCACAGGCAGAGCTGGCCGGAGTCCTCTCGCACACATTACTACCGCGCCAGCATCACTGCTACAGGCACGACTTGATTATATGGAAATTATATGGAAATATAGAGTGCTTATGTGGTGGATCGTGTTTTTTTTTTTTTTTTGGAAACTGCAGCTTTTGCCATTTTTACTGCGGACATGACAACATGACAGAAAATGTTTCATACACCAGTAATCGATCATTGTGTGAAATCATGTATTTTCTGTAAAGGTGAAGAGCAGACTGAGCTTCTTCAGGAGGCGCTGCCAGAGGTGAAAGACCTCTCTCCTGTCCTGTTTGAGGACAGCCCGAGCTCCTTGCCCTGCTTGCCGCGCCATGGTGGTGCTTTCGAGGTGTTTGGGACGTCTGTTGAGGAGGCTGTGAGAGAGATGCGCTTCCGCATTGAGCAGAAGACCATGCTTACTGCCAGTGCAGGTGAGGGGAAAACCACTCTGGTGTGACCGATAAATAATTATGTAATGATGATCACTTTTGTATGCATCGCCTTCATGCTATTGTTTAGCATTTTGCTTTTTCATTTGATTCCACAGGAGAATTATAATATACATATACTCAACTTAGGTTTTCTTCCCTCTCCTTCAGCACTTCTGTACTCTCTGAATAAAAGCTAAATGTAAATATAGTATAGGCAACTCTACTTTATTCACTGTAATTCATTCTTTACAATAACAAAACTGCTCAACAGTAACAATAAAAGTCTGCCTATGTATATCTAGTTATTAGATTTACCTTTCAATTACACTATTATTCACTCTCCTAGGAATTGCTCCAAACATGATGCTTGCGAAGGTGTGCAGTGATAAGAACAAGCCCAACGGCCAGTACAGACTCCCCTCCACCAGAGAGGCAGTTATGGACTTTGTCCAGGTTCTTCCAGTTCGCAAAGTACAGTACACATTGCTCAAACTAAAACATAAACACAGCCTTTTGGCGTTGCTGTTGAATAATTGTGGAAAGATTTTATAATGTAATCATGAGTTTGTGTTTTCTTAAAGGCTGGTAGGTGTGGTGTGAAGTGACAAATGATGTGCTGCAGACGGGGAAAAGATGGTTACAGGCAAATCTATATAAATATTTAAAAACAGTAAAAAGGTTCTTGTGTATCCCTCCAGGTTTCTGGCATAGGGAAGGTGAGTGAGAAGATGCTAAATGCTCTGGGCATCAGTAGCTGTTCTCACCTTGGCCAGCAGATGGCACTGCTGTCATTGTTGTTCTCGGAGACAGCCTGGCATCATTTCATGCAGGTTTCCCTGGGTCTGGGCCCCACATATATACCGAGGTAATGTCAGTTTGTTTAGTAAACCATAGTTGATTTGGAAAAAAAAAGAAAGAAAGAGACACTACTCACTTTCTTTGCTTTCATGCAGGCAGGAAGACAGAAAAAGCATGAGCACAGAAAGGTTGGTTTTTAATACAGCATAAATAGACAATGATATAATTGAATCAGTTCTTTTTGCATTCATCCTTGTCACTCTGACTCATTTCCATTTGCGATATTTTATTTTCCCAGGACATTTAAAGAACTGAGTAAAGCTGAGGAACAGTTTTCTTTATGCAGGGAGCTCTGTGAAGATTTAGCAGAAGATATGAAGAAAGAAGATCTGAAGGTACTGAATGTCAGAGTGGGTTGCTTTATGCAGTGCAAGGGCATTTATATTTTGCACAAGTGGGTTAGAATGAGAACATTTTTGGCTTATACAATACAACATTTGATGTAAGACACTGTCCTGGTTACATCAGCCATGCATGTGGTTTTATTTTATAGCTGAGGCAGACTCTGCTCAGCTGGATCTTGCCTTAGAGGTCTTAAAGACTGTCTCAGAAAAATGACAAAAGCAAACAAGCACAGGGAATATTTGAAAAGAAATGGACGAAAAAAAAATGGACTTGGAGTCTATGGTAAGAAAATGAAAAAAGAAATACCATCTAGTCCACCCTAGAATCACAATGACTCTAAACCAAATCTCGTACAATTACCTCAACCTGTTCATTCCTTTTCGAATCGATTGCAAAAGCACGACCATCACCCCCCTGCCTGGGTCCCGATGTGGCCTTGATAGCAGGAGGAAATGGAAGGCCATTAAGGAGACAGCAGGGGCTACTATCAGCCTAGGAAATGTCTGCCTGGGAGATGATCACATTACTATAAAGGCGCTTCGTGGCGTGTTAGGAAATGCATTCTGACAAATCAGTCAGTGATATGACAGATTATACAGGTTTACATCTCTTCTATTTATGTCCCTTCCATAAAGTACCATTGATTATGTCAGTAATTAAGAGGTTGTGAACTGTTTTACTTAACACAAATTCAACTGTGTATTTTCTTCGTTTTCATGAAGGGTAAAACGGTAACGCTGAAGCTTAAGAACGTGAACTTTGAGGTGAAAACCCGGGCACTGACGCTGCTGTGTGCTGTTGCTACAGTGGATGAGATTTTTGCTGTTGCTAAGGACCTACTGAAAACGGAAATAGAAAATGAAAGCCCCCAGCCACTCAGACTGAGACTCATGGGTAATTAGATCGAGCAATATAACTGACATATCAATTAATATAACTAGCTTGAAATAAATCTAAATGATCTGTGACACGCTGCATGTGGAAATAATAACACAGTTGGCATTCATTTTGCACTTTTCTCCAGATAATTTGTTTTTGTGCTCGTAGGTGTTCGAATTTCTGCTTTTGTCAGTTCGGATGATAAAAAGCCCCTGCAAAGGAGCATCATTGGCTTTCTTCAGCCAGGAAAGACAGACTGCACTGGCCCCATCCAAGGGATGCATCAAAACCTTGAAAGAGAGAATGCCTCCAATCACTCCATCCAACCATGGACTCTTACTTGTCTTCCCACTATTCAGAAGTGCCAGAAACAGGAGGAAGTTCCCTGGCGGAGCAAGCAGAGGGAGTTAAAGGGGGGTCAGAGTGGTGAGGAACCCCAACAATCTTTCTTCCAAAGGGCCCACGCCAAAAGATTGCAGCTCCATGCAGCGAGTTCAAGCACACAAGAGGAAGGGGAGAATGTTCCTGTGATTACTTCCATAGGCTGTCATGCTGAAAAGAGTTTAGAGCCAGTAACAGACGTGCAAAAGGGTACAGCCTCAAATCTCTCGGAGAACAACTTTGTTGAGGCCCATGCATCCACATCAGGCTGTGGTGGCACAGTGTCAGAGAGCCTCACCTGTCCGGTGTGTTTCAGGCAGGTGGAGACAACTGATTTGAACGTCTTCAACAGACACATAGACCGGTGTCTTGGTGAATCTTCAAGAAAGCCAAATCAAAGCACAGATCCTGACTCGGACTCAGATTTGGACTTAGAGAATGATCATGAAGATTGTAACATGGTGGAAACGTGGAGAGAGGAGTGTGAGGTTGAAGAGGAGATGGCAAAGAACAGTGAAGAGTTGGAGTTGAACAAAGTCAATCCTCATCCCAAACACAGCTTGAAAAACGATTCTCCTCAAACAGTTTTGTTGATCACTGGTGACAACGAAACCGCGACCTCACAGCAGCCTCAGTCATGTAATGAAAAAGGCGCTGTCCTTGTCTGTCCAGTGTGTCAGCTGACCCAGGACACTGATGACCTCACTGTCTTCAACCACCACGTTGACCTCTGCCTGAACCAAGAGGTCCTACATGAGCTGGGGGGACAGACATCATCTCGCATAAATCCACCTTCAGTTACAAATAGCAAGGCCATAGGTGAGTGTGTATATTAAATGACACTTCCTCACTTAACACATTCTGTGCTCTTTTTTCATTGTGTTGCATCATTAGTTCTGCGTTTTGTTTTTGGTGTACTTTGAGGTCGACAGATACAGTCCTGTTAGTAACTTCTAAAAGCTGTGGGTTAGACGACATCTTTGGAGTTAACAGAAGAAATGTCTGCTCGGGAGACATCTGTCTGCGACCTATGACCTTGTTATTTACTGACACTGACATTGTGTGAGAAGTCTGTATCAATTCCTACAGAGAAAAGACATCCCATTTCACCCCATGGAGCTCTCTTTGCCCTGGTCTTGGAAATGGCTAAATCACTTTCTCACCTATTCATTTCCTACAATGAACTGCACCCTGGTTTCCTCTTAAACAATCCTGCCTCAGAGATTGCACTCTTTATATCCCAGGAGAGGTGCTGCAATTGTGTACCTCCTCAGTGGATGTCATTTTTTTTGTCAGAGAAGAGATAAAAAAAAATTAAGTTTTTTTTCTATCTATTTGTTATTGTTCACAGATAAAGGCCATCTCCTGCCAAGGCAAACAAGTAAAGGCAAAAGCAAAAGGTGAGACTGTTTGATCGCACATTGTTGCTGCAAAAAATGATGATGCAGTCTCTGCATATAGCATGTGCTGTGGGTAAAGTAGTATGTTTCTACAATTAAGTCAACAAGGAATGTTTTAACTGACAGTTTTTTTTTTGTTTGTGTTTATTTGACAACTTTTAGAAAGGACACGCCTTCCTCTCCTCCTTCGAAAAGAGCTAAAGGCTTCGATCCTCGCAACACCATCGACAGGTTCTTCAGGTGACGTTCATGCACACATCTTCACCTGGAGGACCTGGGAAAGTCGTCCCCAGTCTCTTGGTTTCACTGAGCAGGTTTTAGTCATGCTATGGACTCTCCATGAACTCAAACTGTCTTCACAATCATTGCATTCAAAGCCATATTGATTTTTTCTCCTCACAAAGCTGTACCTGTAATTAAGATTGCTGATATAAGAAAGTAAGCATTTGCACTGATATGCCTTACATGTTTTTAATATCTTTATTTTAATTTTGGCAGATTAATAGAGATATATAATGACCTTGTTGTCTGTCAGTGCCAGTTTCATGTAAATTGCCTATTTTCTGTTACACACTGAAGATAAGCCTAATGTTTTTATTATAATGTATGATAAATGGAGCATTGGGATATTTATTAAATTCTAGCTTCCACTGTTATTTCTAATTTATCTTCAAGTTATTTAATGCATATATTTCTTAGTAATTTCTGTGTGTATTTATTGTGTCTTTCAGTGATAAAATGTATGTTTAATAATGAAGATAAGAGAATCCTTCTATCAACAAATCAAAGTTGCAATAAACTACTATTTTATTATTTTACAAATAATATATCGTCCATTCTGTGTTACTCTGATTTAATTTAACCAAAAAAATACTTCTCCATGTGGAGCCGCACGGTGGCCGGCAGCAGAAAACTGTATTGCATAAGGTTGTTTGAATGTAAAACATTGCTGAAAAAAAGCGTGTGTAACAAGTCAAACCTCCCTGGACAAACAAGTTAAACTACTGTTAGAGCATTATGTTAATCTTTCGTAAATATTGCACTGTGTTCATAGAAATTACAGTTTGAAAAAGCGCTTGGTATAACATCTTCATGTCCCTCAATGCGTGATTGAAATGAAGCCATACTCATGCCACATACCAGTCATGGAACACAGGTCGCAGTGTGTCATGTTAAGTATACTCTCTTTCTATCAGCAGTCTCTCAAGGGTGTGAGCTAAGTAAACATGGATCAGCCCTCCAGCAATTAGGAAAATAGTAGGAGTACATTTCCATTTCAAGTTTTGCTGTTGGGTGTCTGAGGAGAGGAGCTCCATAAAAACTGAGTAGTTGGTTTGGTTTGCATTCAGTGCATACATTAAACCAAGCCCACCTCACAAAGAGATACTTTAAAGAGCTTCACAATGGAGAAAAGAGCTTCGGCTTTGAGGGTGATGATCAAGAAGCATTATCCTAAGAAGGAGAATCTGGACCCTCGGACATGGATAACGGAGGACACTGTGAAGGGCTTTGCTGACTTCATAACCAACAAGCACTCGGACAAAGAGACAGACAACAGCTTTGACAACAAAGAGATGTGTGAGTACACAAGGACAACAAAATGAGAAAAAGTGGAAAATAAATACGACTGGCTGGAAGATCATGGAGCAAAATATTCTCCTCAGAATTGAACCCTTGAGTTTTTCTGCAAATGCCGGTGTTAATCGTTAGTTATTAGTGGTGGTGGAATGACTGTATTGCCAATAGCATGACAGAAGAAACGCAATATTTGCACAAGGCTGATATAAGAGAGAGACACACTCAAGTTAAAGTATGTTCCTGTTGACCCAAATGCCACTGAAAATGCCTCACACATCAGCTGTCTATTAAACTGAGTACATCCTATCATGTACAGTATATTAAAGAATATAGTATATGTGTAAATTGTCATATGTAAAACTTTCCTGCCTGTTGTGCTGCATAGTGCTTGATGCAGAGAAGCAGTTTATGGAAGCAGCAAAGAGGAATGATGTGGAGACCATGAGGACTCTTGGAAAAGGGTTGAACCCAAATGCAAAGAATGTGGTGGGTCAAAAAACACAATCTCTCCCTGCATCTCATTACATCGCACTGTACTGAGTAACATCACACGCACTCAAAGGCTAATCGT
Source organism: Trachinotus anak (assembly GCF_046630095.1). NCBI lineage: Eukaryota > Metazoa > Chordata > Actinopteri > Carangiformes > Carangidae > Trachinotus > Trachinotus anak. The sequence goes on along the minus strand of NW_027273859.1, from coordinate 13,718,543 downwards.
CACTGGGGTTTTGGAGAAACCTTTGTTAAATGGATAATATACTGATTGAGTTGTTTGCCTCAGCATAATAGGACTGCCCTTCACTATGCAGTAGCTGGCAAGAACAAGGAAGCTGTTCAGCTTCTCCTCCAGCGCAGGGTCAAGGTGGACCAAAAGGACAAGGTGAGAAGGTTTCAGATGCCTACATCTGAAGACTTGAGCCACAGACAATAGCTTACGCAACATTTTCAAGTAATCACGACTTTCCATTTTGTGTTCTGTGTCTGACAGTATGGCGTGGCACCCATTCATTTGGCTGCCTGGTTTGGCAGTTTGGAGATCCTGAAATTATTAGTGCAGGCTGGAGCTGAACACAAGGTTGAGAACGAGGTAAAGAAGCAGGGAGCTTTGTTCTGCTGTTTCTCATTCACTGGCAGAGAAAAAAATATTTGTCTTAAACAAAAATTAGCTCCTCCTCCGGCACTTGTTGATTAATTTTCATTACCCTGGGTTATCCTGGATTTTGTATCTAACATTTGCATGCTTATCTTGTTTCAAACCTCAGGCCAGATGCACTTGTTTCGTTTTGTGCAGTTCAAGTTAAATTTACACTGCTCGATTCAACAGAAAATGTTTTTGAAATCATAACTTTTTTTTTTCTACCTCAGGAAGGACTGAACATTATGCACTGTGCTGCCATCAACAACCACACTGACATTGTCGAGTATATTATTAATGACCTACAGATGAAAGAATTAGACAAAGATGACCAGGTATCAACTAGACACTTGTTTTTCATAAAGTGACTGCATAATTCAGAACAACCAAATTAGATGCCGCAAATGTGGTTGTTTGAACCTTGATTCTTATACTTCAGTCAGGGCAACGTGCATTTACACTGGCGGCAAAGCACGGCTGTGTGGAAATGTTAGAGATGCTGATGGAGCCATACAAAATGGCCACCATGAAGCCCAACCAGGTGTGTATTTGGACTTGTTTGTGTGTTTCTAGTGCACCTATTGACATTACATGGCTGTTTATGCTCACATGTGCCTGAGTGCACATCTCTGTGTCACACCTGCAAGCAAGCTCAAAGTCAAACACTCTTTGATGCCAGTTGTTTCCCTCCCTCCCTTCTGTCAGAGAGGTGACACGCCCCTGCACTTAGCTGCCAGGAACGGCCACTTGGACGCCGTCCAACTGCTGCTGCAGAGCTTTGATACTCGGGATGAAGTCAATACGGTAGACAATCAGTGAAAACATCCTCTCTATATCACAGTTTGGTTTGTGACAGTGTGTGCTCAGTGGCTAATTCACTGCTGGATGGAGGCTCCACTTTGGATTAATTAAGATGTGTCAAACATGTACTGGTTACTATTATATAACATGGTACACTGGGTTCTGGCTTGAACTGGTAGTGCTTCTGACCAGAGATTCTGCTGACTAGGAAAGGTATTTCATAATGGATATGATCTATGTTACAACAACAGTCATTATTATTATTATACTGTCACCTGATATTTAATACTTAAATGTTAAATGTTAGCATAGACCAATAAAAATAATGTATTGGCTTTTAATTTACTGAAGCCTTTTTTCTGAATTCTAGTTAGTTATGGGTCTGAAACCATTATATTTTGTGAGCATACTAAGTCTTTTTAAAATGAGGTCTATCTGAGAAGAATTGTCTGCTCCTGTTGTTGTTATTCAGGCCACTACTATATTTTACTGATAGATCTGTGTTGCAGGATGGGGAGACAGCTCTGTACCAGGCTGCAGACAACGGTCGGGAAGAATGTGTTCTGGCCCTGCTGGAAGCTGGCTGTGACCCCAACATCCTCACAATGGTACAATACGGCGCTATGCTGACTCATAATTAAATCCTTGCTAGTGTCCTGCTGTTAATGATGCTTGTTGCATAACATGTATCAGAGGTGTTAATCCTTAAAGCAGCATCATAATATGTGGTAAATGAAATTATTTTTCTCTTAAACATAGGCTTATACAACTGAATTCTCTCTCTTTTAGGCCAAATGCAGCGCTCTCCATCCAGTTTCAGAAAGAGGAGACACGTCTCTTGTCCAAATCCTCTTAGAGTACAAAGCCTGTACTGACTTTCAGAATCAGGTAAGCACACGAGCTAGGTGGCAGTGGTACACCCCTTCAGTAAAGTTTTCTGGCAACGTAGATCACGTTCACTTAAGTTACGTTGCTGATGTGCTGCCTGGATGCATCTCACTGTAATTTTACATACTTTCTCCTAAATTAACAGTTCACTTTTTTGGGGTCATGCTGCGTAACAGGATATTTTTGCTCTCAGCAGTTAGAGGCTCCTCTCCACCTGGCAGTGAAGAACAGTCACCTCCCTGTCATCCATTCTCTATTGGATGCTGGCTGCAACATTAATGTAACCGACAAGGTACAGCCACCCAACTAACACAGTAAAATAAGGTCAACATGTATAAAGATTAAAGTTGTGACTACATGCTGCATTGTGCTTTCCTGTGCTATGAACTTCTAGAGGTCCCAGACTGCCATGCATCTTGCAGCAGAGCTGGCCAGAATAGAAGTTGTGGAGATGCTTCTTAAAGCCGGACTGGATCTGACGCTCCGGGATAGGGTAAGAACTCTAACAAAAATTTCTAGAGCTAATGTTGTGTCGATGCCGTGTAAGCTCAAACTTTGCTCTTGTATCTATACTGTATCTTTGCACTATATATGACTAATTTAAGGCATAACAGCAGCATGCTACACTGAAACTGTAGGACAAAAAAATCGAAATCTGATACATTATAGTTCTAATTATAGTTATGTACTTTTTTTGTACATGTTCAATGTTGGAGTAGCAGGGTAAGACAGCTCTGGGTACAGCGGCTAGAGCAGACGAGGTCATTATTGTGGACATGATCATCAAAGCAGAGAGGTACTACGCCTGGAGGAAGGTGAGAGAGTGAAATGATGCTTGTAACTTTTACTCTTTTCACATGGCATAATCCATTCTTGAAGCCTTGAAATCAATAATTACATTCATCACAGATGATTCATTTCCTAATGTCACATTCTACATCAGCTGAGTCTCCTCTAATACTATTAAGGTATCCATGGAAAAAAAAAAAAGACTCACAACTAGAAATATTTGACAGCCAATTTACTACCAATTTAATTAAGGATACGCCAGATTCCCTTCCCTTCATGATTTTCAAAATGTTTAACTGTGGCATTCATATTGCTAATCATGTGTGTGAGTGTCTTTCCAATAATCCTTTCCCATGCCCCTGTGCTCTCTGCGGCTAGTGGCCTTTATCAATCTCCTGACATGATTTAATTGCCCTTTCAGGCCAACCCTGAGCTTAATGAGAGTGTTCACAGCGAGTATCCGCTAACGTTTAAACTCGACCACCGCTATGAGACCAGGCAGCTCCGTTCGATGGCCTGGCACCTGGCATACAAGCTCCTGAAACCAGGAGGCTGGAAAAGACTGGCAGAACACTGGGATTTCACTAAGGAGCAAGTGTCTGCCATCGAGGAGCAGTGGACAGGTGCCACACCTCACACTGACCACACAGGCTTTTGACTGTGCTTTTGGCACTTCTCTGAAATACTATAGCATAAGCCTCTTGTAGCCAAATGTTAGAGATTCAAATCCCTGATGAATTTACAAGGAAAACTTGGCTACAAAATTAATATTCTTGGCTAATTTTATTTATCTTTTTGTTTTTTCTTCCTATGCACAGAGACAATCTTTTTTTTTTTTACTTGGTGAAATGTTTTCCTGACTGTACAGTGATGTGTGTTTGTCCACAGGTCAGCACAGCTACCAAGAGCATGGGAACAGGATGCTGCTGATCTGGCTCCACGGGGAGGAATTGGCTCAGAAGAGCCCTGCGAAAGAACTCTACCAGGGCCTCATCCTCACAGGGAACAGGAAAGCTGCAGGTACATTCAGTAAACTTTTAGTTTTCTGTCAAAATAATTATACTGAAGATTATATCAATGTTTAGCTGTGCCATCTGGGGATGTTTGCCAAAATTTTATTAGAGAAATGTTAATTTGTCTTACAGATAAGATTCGGATGGAGGTGGAGAGTGTCAGCAACAAGAGCTGCAGCATTTCGTGAAGATAAACACTGCAACATCCGGAGTGACAAAATCAACTCCATGTTTACATCATTTTCAACTACTGATCTGTACAGAAAGTAAAATAATTTATTATGAAAACAAAATTGTGCATCAGATCATTAACATATGGCTTTGGTTTAGTAAAGTAAACAACCCGTGGTGTTGGACGGTCAGTCTCAGTAGAAATCATCGCTAGCACAAATATTTAAAATATGTGGTTTTAAACTTTACAGTACAACCTCACTTGTGCATAATTTAAAGTCATTTTTTCAAAGAAATAAATGTCCATTTTGCAATTCTTAACTATCCAGTTGGTAATAATTAAATAATAATAATAATTAAAAACATTTACATGTGCGGTTCTTAACACCTGTGCCTACTATCCTGAGAAAAATCCTATTGCTCAGGAAACTGTATATTTCACATTCATGAAAGGAAGTTGAAAAATGACAATTCAAATGCAGAGAGCTAGGGCAAATTCATTCCTAGATATCAAAATAAAATGGATTTGAAACTAAAGCCGAGGTAACTATTTTAGGATTATTGCATAGGATGTATTAAATCTTAAATCTAGACTAGGTGAGCAACATTTTCTGAGAGATATGTGTGTGTGGTCAGTCAACTACTTTGATGGAGTGTACATGGCACGTGCTGGTGTGTGTTCTGGAGGAGCCTTTGCCTCCGGCGGAGCTGTGGCTTTGTTGGGAGGAACGAGGAAATTTAGCAGCCGTGGCCTGACCAATGGTGAGCTGAAAGAATGAAAAAAAAAAAACAAAAGATAATGTTCATGTTCTTTTTCAGCTTCACATGACTAAAGGTACACACACAATAAAACATAGACAGCGATTCTTAATGCTGATGCACACTGTCCCATACCTGTGTAACAGGATGATGGCGTTCAACTATCACAGAGCTCATGGGTGGAGCCACACCCAACACCTGGAGGTTGCTGCGCGCAGCCTTACCAACATCAGGTCGTGCAGTGACACGAGCTGTTACAGTCTTTGAGGGTTTTTGTTGACTGGCTGTGACAGCACGACCACTGACCTGAAACAATTTACACTCATGATTAAATGTGACGTAGCTGAGACTTTTTTTTCTTGCTAAACTTGATTCATTCTCTATTGTTGGTCACCACACTCATAAGCATTTATCTGATGATATAATTACTGTCAAAGTTACACATAGCTGTTATGAAAGTGGACAGAGGCCCTTGTATCAGAGCATTTCTACATGTCTAATGCTAACCTGTTTGTTGGAACTTGCAATGCTGCCAAGTGGGAGGGAGCTGTGCACCACTGTGGTAGGGAGCACTTCTGCCCTGGACACGGAGGCACCAGAGCCCACCTGAGGAAAAGAGTAAGTAAAAAAGCAAATTTAACATTACTGTATATTTACTTATTTTCAGTGGCTTGAATGTAGAGCCAAAATTTATAGTAGGTAATTTTTAATAGAAGGTAATATAAATAAAGGAACAAGAAAATTATGCAAATACAAAAGCATATTCAAAATTCAAATTCAGGCACCGTTTATATGAAAAATAGATTGGATCTGACTGATCCAATGAGATATTTGACAACAAACTGAACTATGGCAAACTGTCAGTGCCTCACCACATCCTCTGCTTCACTGTGGGAGGGAGGGTCTGGGTGGTCAAAGTGGACTGGGCTGAACCGTGTGGAAGAGATGGGATATGGCTGAAGTTGAGCCATTGTAGCAGAGCCAGACTCATGCTGTGGAGGCAGAGGATCTATAGAAAGAAAAAAAATAATTAACTGACTCAGTCTCTGGAACAATAGCTACAGAAAACCACTCTGAATGAAGCTGAATGTTGGATGACTCAACTCTTGATGACCAACACCTGTGAATTAAAAGCCTACCCATCTGATATTTCCTTTTCATTGATGAATTTCATTTTCTAGCTGTCGATACTAATGAATAAAAATAAATATTATACGTGACTATGTATGAGTTGCAATGTCACTTGCTTGTTTGAAGATATGTTAATCGTACAATTTTTAAACTGAATACATAACAAAAGCCAAAGCTAACTACACCTTACCTGCCTTGGTAAATTACAAAGGTTAAAATACTAATCATTAATGATGCATAACTCCTATCAAGTATGTGTACTGAATATCTCTTCATATCAATTTGTTTTGTGTTAGTCTGGTTGGCAAAAAAAAAAAAAAAATTAACTCTTGTTCAAAACTATCCAGCCAATCTTTCAGTGTCACATCAGAGTTATAATTTGTACACCTCAGCCAGCCTATGCTCTGACTCATCACCCCATTAGATGAGTCAGTGAATGACTTCAAGAAAAGGACAAAGACCTGCATCCACTCCACTCATTCATAAATCTACACATCTGTCAATAGCACAAGGCTGCACTCTATTGGAGAAATGGTGTTTCTGTCTTTTTCTTGCCTGTTAGTTTCTAGTTGTTGAATCAATACAGCACAGAGGCATGGTTAGCAACACCTTTATGGTTTGCTGTATAGAGCAGGGGCCTTTTTATGTAGTTATGGTGCTTGTGATGCAGAACGTTTAATGTGCCAGTTGTTTAAAGAGATAGATACTATCTAAAAATAGGTTTGTGTGGTCTTTCTGTTACAGACCATGCTGATCATTAACTGGAGTTTGCTCCTGCCGTCCCTCCGAAGTGTGAAACATGCTTAGAGCCTCCATGTTGAGAGCACACACGCCCCTCATGAAAGCTTTCTTCATAGATTCCTCGTAGTGCTCTCGCTCTAGTCGTAGTCTCTGAATCTCTGCCTGAGCCTTCTCTATAGCCTCACAGTGCTGCGGAGACAGAGAGACTCAGTCATTTAACAGCTTATACAGTTCTGTAAACACCACCTGGTGTAGCTCATTTTCTTGCTTTCAGTCTTTGGGCTTTGTGTTACACCCGCAATATAAACCGTAACACTATCAGTAACACTGTTATCCATAATTAACCCTTTTTTCTTTTTGCTCTATGGTGATTTCAATGCAAACTACTAATCAAGTTTAATGATGCCAATTAAATTGCATGTATTTATAACAATTCACTGATTAAACCTTAAAATAAATACATTTCGTTATGTAAGATACTAATATAGTCATTGTAACTAGTGGTGCTTTGGGTCTGGTTCACAGGACTCAGCTCTGCTATAAATGAACAATGACCACAGAGTGCTTTGATCCTTATAGTAAAACACATCGACTGAGGTAGTGTCAAGTATGAATTCAGCAATACAGCATCACCATAGACACACTGTTTCATATGCAGGTCCTTCACCTCCTTTAGTTACCTCTGCCAGCTTGGCCTCATACTCTGTAGACAGGTGTGCGCAGACTTCTTCAGCCCTTGCACGGCAAGCCCGCTCCACCTTGACCTTCCAGTGTTTCTGGACCAGAGAGTGCCAGCCTAACCATACCTTCTTCTTCAGCTGCAGATTGTAGTGCTGCCGCGCTACCTGAGCAGCATGAGCCTGGCAGGGAACCACAAGACCGTGAAAATATTCACGAGGAAATAATTACACCCATAATTCATTCTTGTGCAGGTGCAGTACATTTCGTAGTGGTGCACTTTCTGTGTCATGGTTTAGACAAAAATATGATAATAAACAAATGGCATAAAAAGCAACTTCGAAAAATGGGAACAGATCATCTGTTCATTAGTGCACTGACTAAATTTCATGATGTAAATTTTGTAAACAGGGATTTTGGTGTGAACATGTGGTATATGCATGTTCAGTGTGCAGTGAGATAGTGCATAGTGATGTGTTGGTCAGTAACTGATGCAGAGACTGATCATTTGCATAAACCATATAACTGTAGTAATCTATAAATGTTAAGATGCATTCACTACTTGTAATCTTACATCCATTTCTCAAAAAATATGCATAATATATGCACAAATAATACTATGTGATTGAAACTGAAAAACAGATTAAAGCCTGTAGTAATAAGTGAACTGACAAAGGTGGTTATAAGATGTTGAGATGTGTGATGCTATTGTCCAACACACACACACACACACACACACACACACACACACACACACACACACACATACACACACACAAATTTTATCCCGCTCTTTACTTTCATATCAAGTTCAAGCAGCACGACAGTAGATTTTTGTCTGAGTCAGTTGACTAAACTAGGAAGCATCTGTGTACATCTTCTTGTGTAGGAGGAGAAAAGACAGACAAGTGTGTGTTATGCAAGGTGCGAGAGTTTTAAATCTAACCAAAGACAAACAATCTAGTCTATACAAACGCCCACAAAGACTCTCACCCCTACTGTAAATATTACCACAAATAGTTTTAAAACCTGTGGGAAACACCACAATGTCATCTGTGTACCTCTTCTTTGGCCTCAGTGTGCTGAAGTCTCCAGTGGGTGAAAGCCTTCATCTTTTCAAGTTTTTCTTTTTGTCTGTCCAACACCTGGCTCAGGTTCACAATCACCTGAGAGAGCACACAGCGCACAACAAGCTTGTCAGTCCAAAAGCAGACAGAAAGTCATGAACACATGGATCAAGCCCACCAAGTACTAACTTCACAACAATGGAAATTACTGGACATAAAATCTCAGTTTCGAAATTACTCCAAGCACCCACATTATGTACTAGGGGGAAAAAAAAGCAAGACACGTAGTCACCTCATCTTTTCTATGGTTGGACGTCTCATAGGTCTGCAGCAGCGCCTTCAGACTCTCTAGCTCTGACTTCAGGCCTGCTGTCTGGGCTGCATACCTCTCCTTCTCCTTCTTCATCTCCAGCTTGTGCTGCTCCACAAAGGCCAGTTTCCACTTCCGTAGCTCCATCAGCACATTTGACTAATAAGGGAATAGAGGGTGGGACTGTGATGGTGTGTCCATTAACATGGACAAATGTACAGTAAGAGCAAACTATGAACCTGGCATATTTAATCTCTGGTCTTGTCTTATTGGATTCATGTCTGGAAACATTTTACTGGGCATTTACATTTTTTGAGGAAGCACACCTCTGATGAATTCAAAGATCTAGAACAGGCTTCCACATGTAGACTCCACACCACCTTAATGCAGAAGTATAGCATAAATATGGTCTTCGAGGTAAATAGTTAAATTGTGATCTCAGCTAAATCTCTATAGGGTCCAACATGCCCAACACCCACAAATGTAAACATCTTTGTCTTATATGGAGGGTAAAACAACAGATTTTTGTCCTCAACCAATTCTAAAAGCGTCTCAACATCCTCTACTACAGTTCATGGTCCTCTAATGCCTTTTCCCAGATCAAACTCTACTCTTTTATTAGCACTGCTTAGCAGGTGATTGGTTGTCATCTGCCATCCATGAATGAGCTGTACAACATCTGGAGTAAAGGGCAGGAAAGTGTTCCCACATGAAGCCACTCACCTCCTCTAAAATCACTCCTCCGGGAGACAATTAAAAGGTCACTGGTTCCGTGAAGAGTAGAGCTGTCATCCAGTTCAAAGAAACTCAAACACTTTGCATTCCCTTTATAATTTTTGACCACTCCCTCACCACTGTCCACATACATGCTCCGTAGTATTTCCTGTATTGAATCCATCTCATTCTAACTTTCTAATTACAAGAGTATGGGGAATGTCAGTATAAACCTATTATGCTGATTTAATTCACTCATACATTTATGCATTTTTATAATTATATATAATCAGAAACATGCAGCGATAAACAGAGATAAACAGAGATAAACAGAGTAAAATGTTTGGTTTTTTTTTTTAACAACAAAATTTCAGTTTTTTTCCCACCATGGTATTTTAGGTTTTTGTAAATAAACCACACAGCAAAAAAGAGCCAGTAAACTGATTGATTATAGAAGAACAGTTCTATTCTATAAGGAAGCAGACCTTCAGATTGTTGCTCCACGTGTCCAGAATATTCTCCATCTTGCTTATGTTCTTCTCTGAAATAAACATCTCTGTCACAGCGGACTCGAGGGGGTCTGGGCTGTTTGGCCTAGACCTCTCAGACATCGTGTGCAACCTGTCTGAGGGAGCGTCTGAGAGTGCTGACGCCCTGCCAGATGATCGACCTGCCATCTCCTGAGCTGGAAGGCAAAAAAAAAAAACCAGAACCACACGCAGATAGAATATCACTAGAAAATGAAGCAGCACTGAAACTTGATGGTCTTGGTATTTTCAAACGTATTTGATATTAAAAGAAAATAATATACAATTACATATCACACGTAACCATTTTGCATCTTTGTCATTTTAATTCATTTTACCATGAGAGGCTCTTGAGTGTGTGGTGGGCTCAACAATCAAGGGGGAGGCCTGTGATGATCTCACATTCCTGTTATAATGCCTCCCATCTTTAGCTTCAGTAGCAGCATCTGAGAGGACAGATGAGGGAGTGAAGTCAGCGAGTCAGGTACAATGCTACACAGATAAAAAGGATATGTTGCTACAATTTGACATGGAATAAATGAGTAAAGTAAAATGTTGGAAAACGAAAGACAGTTTAAGAACAGAAAAAGGTGAATGCTGAATGCTGAATAAGACAAGCATGGTCCTCATCCAGGAATGCACTTATGTCAATATCTTAATTAAATACTGCAGAGGGAAGAGAAAGCCTGCACTCTAAAGAGCAGTATGGGCAGAGTGCCAGGAGATCATTACCAATCAGCCCGTCTGCTTTCTACATCCCTGTGCACTACTCCATGACAGTTAAAGCACCAAACCTCCAATGAGAGCTACAGCTGGAGCTGGAGCTAGAGCTGGGGTGGGGGGTGGGCTGATAGACTGTTTAAGATGTGGGCATCATAGGGGAAAGAGATAGGGGCTACAATCTGACAGACTGATATCATATGCATCTTGACTAGGCTGGTTTACAAGCAGAAAATATCAGGCTGATAAACAGACACTGCATTTTTTTCATGTTGTGATGCCAAATCCTTTTTGACAGCTGATCATTTGATGGGGGCAATGTCTGGAAGGGCTCAAGTTGTGTTTCTGTCAGAAAGGCTTAGTGAAATGTGTGTGTATGAATGTTGCCTGCATACAAGAGGAACCCATGATACCTGCTGGGCGCTGTGATTTCGTGTCATCTCTTCTCTGGGAACCCCGAGCCTCTGTAGACAGATGCGAGGTGCTCAACCGTTGCAAGTAAGCACTGGTGAGTGTGTCAAGCTTAGGGGTGACCACAGCATAGCGGAGGAGCTCCTCATATTCATCCTGTTGATCCATAAACAGTAACAAATTTAGATATCTATGATATAAAAATTCAGCTTTTTTAAAAAAAACATTTCATAGTTTCTTATTTGAGTAGTCATCGTTTTTGTTGGTTATAATAACATTTCAGCCATCATCATCTTTAATTTTGACATGCAAAGATGTTATATACACCCTTACAGTGGAGTCTAGTGAGTGACACATGCAACTATATAGATATTTTAACAGGTTCCCTGTTTAAAAATGTTATCTAAATCACTTACTAGGAAGTGAAAACCATAGTGAATGTTAAATTACTATACAAACCACCTGCTGAAACTATCAATTTGTCAGAGAAACCTCTGGCTTCAACTTGAATCCACTTGCGTGCATTTAGTTGAGTTTTTTTTACATTGCAACAGGCAATTCTAATAGATAGCTCAGGTGTGTTTAGCTATGTTTTTACTTCTAAATAAGTGGTTTGGATTATTGATTGAAACTGGGTGTATGTTGAAAACTTGTTTGATTTGCCTGATTGCATGTGTTACTCACCCTAAGTGGCTGCATACCCAGATGTGAGTGATATGACTGGCGCAAACGTAGCACATACATTGTGAGTGTGTGTGTGTGTTGTTTGTGTTTGTTTTTTTCAAATCACCTGAAGCTCAGAGGACACAGAGCTGCCTTGATCTGAGTCCTTGGGCAGAACAGGGGTGGTTAGCTCCTCTTCGTCTGAGGACATCTAGACAAAAATATACATAGTTGGAAAGGTGATAGTAAAATGAAAAACTAACAGCTAAAAATTGAAGGCCTTAGTGCCTCAAATGTCATATGTTGTCCAATATACAGTTTCTACTGTATATACCGTTCATACTGTAAACTAAACTAAACTATAAAAAAAACGGACAAGATAAAAAGATTAAAAGAAAATTGAAAGCATACAAAAATACATATTTGTGTGTTCATGTAATGGTATAAAATACACCAACTTTACATTTACACAACACTGACATTTTATTTAAATTTGACAGCCATAGGAAAACTTTCATAAATAAAATAAAAGGTGGGTTTCCAACTGCGTTAAGGCTTTAACTACAATGTGAAAGACCCTCACAACAGTGAGGTGCAGAATACAGAGAACCGGTGGCTAATTAGCGTCGGAAGCTTAACTTCTACGTCGTACATTTTTTTCAAAATATCTGACTAACTGTCTGTTTTATCTGCGAAATGGAAGAAATTATGCATAATATTTTATAAGTTTAAACAGCGGACAAAACCCAATGATAATACACGGGATTGTAACTATTCCTGCAGTTAACGGTTTCTTATAGTATTGGACAGGTTAATTAGATAATTATGTCAAAGCTAACGTTAAATCTTTAAAGAAAAAAAAAAAGAAAGAAAAACACACGTTTCCTGTGTAGCTGCTGCAAATCGGGGAAAAAACAGAACTCTTTGGAGCGAGTTGTTAGCCTCTACTAAGTTATAAGACAGCTGCATTTGGAAGTTTTTACCTGTTATGTATATATCTGTCTGTACAGGCTGCCACTCTCCTCCGTTTCCCCAAGTTATTCGTCAGTTGGAAAACGCTTGCTTTGCTGTTTCAAACCGATTGAGTGTTCAACAACAGACTGTCTGATTGGCTTGTTTTCCTAAAGCCTCCTGTTAAGTCACCTCTGATTGGGTAAACTGTTTCCATGAGAACGGTAAGCGGAACAACGCTAAGCTCAGCAGCTGCTCCCTCCTCAGTTCAAGACGAACACTTTACGAGCTTTTTTCTATGATTTTGGCAAATCGACTCGTTTACTTCACCGTTTATTTTGACAGCGAGCAGCAGCACAGTATAGTAGCCAGATATCATGGTAATCTTAAAGCGCAAGGAGTCACATGAAGACCACTTGCAGTTATTATTGGTAATGGCCTGACCACACAAGATAAGCTAACTACTATCCTTTGGCAAATATTACCTCAACTTCTATATGTGTTTAAAGGAATATAATGTTAGTGTATGGTTTGTTAATCTCATTGAAAGGACGCCGGTCTGATTCTGTGATTGGCAAATCATGCTGTGTGCCCATCTAAAGAGCATTATGGTTTTCACACCGTTTCATCAGTAGTCTGTCTGCATGGAGATTAGCTGATTAAATCAACTGTCAAAAGAAAGCAAATTTACCTGTGTAAGGAAGGTGTACGTCCTTGGCGAATACCACCACCCTGTGAACTTCCCTGTGGCCATTTCTCTGTTGTTCACAAATACAGAACAGGCAGTGGTTCACAATCTGAATTACAGCAATGTCTTAACCCCCCGAGGACCTAGTGCTTAACAGTATTAAGACACATATGTGGGTTAGGCCTACCGGCTTGGCAGTCCTGGGCATGGACAGACTCCAAAGGGAAGAGACATATGGTCTCTCTCAGCCATGGCAAAGCTGCAAGCAGTACTGTTGGACTCAGGCCTCCTCACCACCTGGCTGTGTGTTGTGAGTACTTTGCTGTCTGAAGGTGTCCTGTCAGCATTGTTACGAGAGAGACTTGCAGGCTGGCTGTGAAAAGGGAGAGAGCACGATTGTAACATCGATGACAAACTCCCCAAAAACAGCTGATCACAGTGTTAAGGTCTGCCTGTGGAATCAAGGATTCAGCCTGATACATTTCATATCCAATACATATTAGAAATAAACTGAATGATAACTTAGTGCAAGCAAGGCCTGGCATAGACACCCCTCAGCACACACACACACACACACACACACATTTTATGATAACATGTCTTGACAGTTGACGCGGGCTATGATTTTGAACCAGAATTGTGAGGCAGAGGATAATCCTTGCTGCTCTGCGGGGAGTGGAGGTTTCTTGTTGAATGACAGGACGCTGTAGCTCCCACAGATTACTTATTTCCATTTCAGAGCAGACGATTCACATGTTTTGAAAGGTTTTGGTGATGTGTTCATCACAGTTTCTCTGTTAGGGTGATTTTGTCATCCCAGCCTGGCTGGTTGGGTACACTGCTTTTTTATCGTACCATACTGATGTTGAACTGCAAATTCCCTATGCTTGTCTCCTTTATGTAAATTATTATTGCAAGGACTGGCTGGGAATAGACAACTGGTGGGTTTGTGGTAGGCTTGGTATTTTAGGCATTTTATGTACTGTATTTGTCTTACTGGCGACCCTTTAATAGCACAATGAATAACAGCCAACTGTTAATCTGGTGTAGTGCCCAGTCCCTGCTTGTTGGGTATATAATGTGTGTATTCTGTTTGTCTTTATTACTGCATTAATTGCCCCATATGGGATTAAGTGGAATTGCATTATATTGAATTACTATCTGTCAGATATGTACAGAATAATCCATATGCTCTTAATTAACACAAAGTAGTTAAGATCAAAGGAATGCTTTGGTTATTAAATCTGTCTTTTTACCCACACGAGCACAGCCATGAATAAAATAATAAACAATAACTTAGACCTGAGTTTAAGATACAGACAGACGATAGGGACAGGAGGCCATTCTGTACCAATTCTGTATAATGTTTTCCCTTTGTTGCAGACAAAGGTAATAAGCTACTGTTGATAGTGGCTAGATTAAAGCCAGTATTACTGCCTCAAACCTTTCTTTAGATCCCTTTTGTAAATTTCACCTTCCTTTCAGCAAAAGAAATGCACCTGGGCTTGTGGGTTGAAATGGGATTCAGCTCACATTCTTCTCTCATAGCCTGTTCAATCTGTTCCAGGACAATAATCACAATCCATTTGACTTTCTTCCCCCTGGTATTTTAGCTCAGGTACGTTAGACTATTCAGGACCTTGCAATGATAGACAGAACAGAAATTAGGAAATAATGTTCTGTGCTTATACCGGTTAACTTTGTTAGGGAACTTTTTATTACAGTACTTTTACATTTTTATGCTGCAGTTTGCTTTTGACAGATTTTTGAGAAATGCTATTAAATCCTAATCTTGTTTTGTATATGTGTCATTTGCATCCCTATTGTAAAACTGCAGATTATAAACTCTGTGTAAAATTGTTTCTGCTTTAGATCGATTTTCAGTCAGACGTATTTACAGACAGCCATAACTCCTGAAGACAACAACTAATGTGCTATCATCAATCGTAATGTTATCAACCCATTTTTCTCGCATATGAGACAATGACGACCTCTCATTGAACACAATGCTGTCAGTACTCATCTTGGAGTTATTCATAGCTGCCTACTGTTTTCAAATTAGTTTTCATTACATTTTGATGGACCAGGACTTCCCCCTTGGGCCTCTGTAATCCATCACATCTCTCTATCAGTGACACCAGTGTCCTTTTGTTTCTCTTTCAGAATTCTTGGGTGCTGAAATTGCCAAGGCTTGGAAACACATGGCTTCAATGATCACCCTCAGATAACATAGTGCAGTACTAACAACCAGGTGAGAGACAACAAGGCATCATCATTTCCGCCATTATTATGTAACATATCTATGCAGTATGGCACATGCTGAGTCCAGCATAAAGTAGTCAGCCACATGAGCGCAGATGAGCAGTGGAGGCTGAGGACAAAGACGGAGACTAAATCAGTTAGCACGAGCCTCTATCTCCAAAAGGCACCAACAATTACCGTCAGCGTCTGCATCTGTTTGTTATAATCTGGTTGAAGATAAGCAGCAGACAGTTCTTCCAGTCTACCTCCACCTCTCTATTCACTTCTTAGGGAAAGCTGGCACTGCAGGCACTACACCCATTTTACATCTTGGGGGAGTAGGAACAGGAATTTAATACAATTTATTGTATATACCTGTGTGGGAACATGCAGTATTTGTGTACTCAAACATTGCATAATGTCCATGCAACACAATTCCAGTGGTTTTATATTTGGTAGATTAGAACCACAAACTTACATACATTATGTATTGTATATCATAATTAAGTAGGCCTTCTGTGTGTTTTATAAATCACATAGTATAAGTATAAGCGCATGTATATTTGCATAAATTAATGTAACAATGTCATGTACTAAGTTTATGTATATAATATATAAGCTTTACATATCACAACTCATACCATTTGTATGGAGAAGATGAGAGGGATACCTAAACACTGAAGGGTCTGAATTGCTCGGCCAGCAGGATTATATGGGATTCCAACACTGTCACTTTCTTACTACAGTACCTACAACCAACATTATCTTACATTTACCGCATGTGGAATGGGAATTCATTACTTTGACAGCTATTCTGCGTACATGTCAGAATCCAATCTGCAAGCTCTGGAAAAATATGGAAATTCATTGTATTTTCACTGTAATAAAAAGACACTGAAATTCATGTGTACCTTTCTTGCTTGTGTGCATGTTGATGTGACAAAGAGAGGAGAACAAGTCTTACAAGAGAAGAGGGAGAGAATGCGCTGGCATGCGCAATGGACTGTGTGTGTGTGTGTTTTGTGTGTGGGTCATTCTACTGTCCTGTACATTAAGCTAAGTGCTCCTCAGCTCTCCAGCAGTAGTAAATGGAGTCTTATGGCTTCAGGGGGGTTTGTCTCCCAACCCTGAATCAAAGGCAGAGAATGTCCCAAGCCTCAGGTCACTGCTTCTGTGAATCATCAAATTCAGAGGAAAAAGATAGATGCTTTTTTTTGTTGTTTATAAGTTTGTGTGTGGCTTTGCATGGTTTTGTGTTGTGTGTGTCTTTGTGCACAGTGTATCCATCATTTACAATCCTGTTCAGGATCCTTTGTGGTGAATATGATGCACAACCAGTGTCAGAGTCATAAGTTGGTGTTTAAACTCAGTAAGCAAATGCACAACCAGGCTCCGCTATGAACTGCATTTCCTTCATTGAGGCATTTTAACATGGAGCAATTGAGATTTACTTTTTCTAAAAGTGAGAATAAGGAAGGACAGGGTGTAATACATCAAAGAGCTTGCTGATACTAATTTCTGCTGTGGACTGGGTCTCACTGGTAGTGCTGGTCTAGTTTGCAGGCTTTAACGATGTGAATGCTGAAAGGCTGAATGTCCCTGTGCTTGCATCAGTCCATCACCCCCCCCCCCCCCCCCCCCCCCCCCCCCCCCCCCCCACACACACACACACACACACACACACACACACACCCACCCCCATTCTCCAGGAACCACTTGCGGGTTTCAGAGGCATTAGGATCCAACATAGCAGGCACACAGTCACTGTCTCACACTTCATCTAAAGAGCCTACTTATCTCAAAGAGCCTGTGCTAGGTTATGCAATTATTGTAACAGGATTGTATAATCTTTGTGTGGTGTTCGTCAGTAGTATTACTCCCTATGTGATCATCACATGCAGTGTTTTATTGTGCTTAAATTGCATCTGAGCATCGAGGGTTTTACTTACTACACAGGCTACTTTATGTTGTCAAATTAATTCAGTGGAGTGTAAATGAAGGTAAAACAAGCTGTAAATGAGAAAACAAGGTATGTCAACCATAAACATGAACCCTAAGCTGTACCGTAACAAAAACAATACTATAAATAAAAACATAATCTGTAACCAATGATTCAGCCATGTCAGCACTTCTACTGGCTTTATTGTGTAAAATAAGAATTATGAATGTCCTGTAAAGGTGGTTTTTATGAATTCTGAATGATTACCTGATCTGGTGCATTAGCAAGGAATATTGCACATGTGCAATATTATACCAGCAAATTCACCCGTGATCTGGGACGATGTAGGTAGTATGCCTGAAGTGTAAAAATCTTCTTCCACCATATTGTCTTTTCATCAAGTGTCAGGGGGACAAAGTGAGAACTCAGCCTGTCATTGAGATTCATTGAACCAAAGTTACAGTTATAACAGCTCTTTTACTGAATGTCTCTGAGACTTGTTGTGATCAGGACCATCAAGCATCGGGGGTCCTGGCCCTCGGTGTATAGCAAGTGACCAGGTTTCTGTCAAAAGAGAAACTGTCTCTTTCTCACAGATTATATATGTATATATTTTACAACATTTATTATCATTTGCCGTGTTTATGGGTTGGGGTTAAACTGTATGGCTTAAAGGTATCCTGATCTCATTTATAGTCCATTATCTTAATTTGATGCTTTACTTAGCTCTGTCTTTCCTACTGAGCTATATGTGGACCTAACGGGAAGTCAGATGGAGGCAGTTAACATAGAGCAGTGGTGGAAGGATGCTTGGAGTCAGTAAGAGAACAAGCTCATGGTTACACTAGATCACGAATGTTGGCTCTGGGTTTATTTGTGCCTTCATTTATATTGATCCTGGCAGTGTGTAAGGTTTTAAGTCCTTGGAAGAACTCGCCTCCTATAACAAACGTCATGATTAAATTATTTTAAAAGCTTGTGTTTTATTACTTTTCTCATAATGGCCTTGTTATATCCTGCTATATTGCGCGTTCTTTTCCTTCTCATTTAAAATCCCAGACACCATTTACTCCATCATTTCTTCTTCACGACCGATCCATTTCTTAACTAACTCTTCTTAGGAGGAGTTGTCGAGGGAAGCCTGTGACTCAGAATTGTGCACATTAAAAACACTTAAATGTTCGACCGGGTGTTCAGAGACGCGAAGTGCGGCCATCCGTGTGTGGCATCTGCACCAAACCTGGCGCACTGGAGCCGCTGAGACGCGCAGGTGTGGGTCAGCACCACGGACAGAGACCGTGGTAGAAACGCGCTGTGCGGCTCTACAGCGGACCCTGCACAGACAAGGTGAGCTTCCAGGCAGCTCTACTTTTGTGAAACTGACGACTGGACGCACTGAATCGCAAAAAAAAAAAAAAAGACGAATCAGTTGGCAGCGTTGGCAGAATTCAGATGTAAGACCAACCCGGCAGCTCACCTGCAAAAAAAAAAAAGTCCCAAACTTTTAGATTAAACAGCGGTTTTAGCCTAAGCGGACAAGTTTCTCTCTCTTGCAGAAGCCTGGCTCTGTTTATCATGCTTTAACTGTTCTGTAAGATTGAAGCACATAGTCAGTCTGCACTGAAGTGAATGGGGGACTCGTCGGCTGCTCTTGTCTGTTTAGCATTCATGCGCTGCGCTGTTTTTACGTCATTCAGTCACCTAACTAGATTGTTCCATCAGACGGAATTACCCGCATCACTCAATGAAATACAATTATTGATTACACTGCCTCCCCCCCCTCCTCCTCCTCCTCACCCCCTCCCTGCGTCCCTCCCTCCCTCCTTCCCTCCCTCCTACCACCATCTCTCTCTTTCCCTCTCTCCTTTCCTGAAGTGCTGCAGCGAGAGGACTGCATCGGAGAAAAAAAAAAAAAAAAGAAAAAGAAAAGCATTGTCGTGCGCTGGCAAATTACCTCTGATCCTATTCTACAATAACAAATCCTACAAGATTCTTTTTTCCCCAGTCTGATGCAATGGGTAACTATCAGCTCAGCCCCCTCTTGTCGCCATAAATGACGGTAAGTGATGACTTTTTTCCCCCCTGAAAACATACTGACTGTGTGACACTTCCGAGTTAGAAAAAGCCAGTATTTTCTGTTTCACTCCTCTGTAGTCAGCTACATTTGGGCTTACAAGTGATGTTGTGAAGTTTCTTGCATCTTTTCACTGACATCTCCAACTGAGACACAGGGATGCCTCATTATTTATTCATAAGTTTTTGTTTCGTTTGTTAAAAGTTGGGATTGTTTCCAGGCATGTGAGTGTTTTTTTTTTTTTTTCTTCTGTGGGTCCATGTGCCTCCTGCTAAAGTAGAGAGAAATTGGCAAAATTATGTGAAAGTAGGCTGCAAGCATCAGAATTGATCATAGCCTAACTAGGGATGTAGTGAGTTTCAGTTTCTTACCTTTTCATTTGTGGAATTCATTCATCATGTTGTTGGGGGTGACATAAAATCTTTAAATTCATTATGCAGTCAAGTGAAGTAAATTTTTCTTTGTATATCACCAATTTATAAAATAAGTTATTTCAAGACACGGTACATACAGTCCATCTTGGAGTAAAATATCTGATTTAAGCTCCGTGAATGAGGTCTGTCCATGAATTTGTTCACTTGAACTGTGGCTTGTAAGCTCTAGATGGATGTGTGGTTGTTGGTGTCTGCTGACTGGAGCTCATAGTTTACCCATCTTTTGCTGAACAGCATATTTTTATACTTGTCCTTGGCACGAGCAGAGTTTTGGGTTGTTGGCTGTGGACTGTGCACGCTGTAGTGCAATCCAGCCACCTGCCCTGGGGCAGTTAAAGCACTCTGCGCCGCCAAAAAGAGGAGAGGATTCGGGAGCAGGCAACTGACTCATCCGTGAACTGCACCTCAAGAGGCAGCGAGCGATTGACAGGCACACAGCCGGTGAACTGGAAATCTGTGGCAAAGTGCTTTGTTTGCAATGCGAAGGCTGCTGTAGTAGTCCTGCTGGGTGAACACCGAAGGCCTCCATCAATGAGTAAGTGTTAGCTGAGGTAAAGTGATGGCAGGCTGCAGAATTCATTCCTTTGGCTCCACTTATCATTGATTTCAAGTTAATGTTGATTTTTTTTCTTTCCGCCACGGTAAACAAGAATCTCATTGTGATTCAGAACGCCCCTCCTCTGCATTCAATAACAGCTCCTTCTCAAGCATCCACACTGACCTGTAATTTTGTTAGTTTTCCTAAAGTGATGGAGCATCACACAACTTATTTTAAGAGGTAGACGTTTTCTATGCCAGTGTTTTATAGATGAATGGAAGAAAGGACTCTTTGGAAAGTAAGCTGTGCCAGTAATGATGCAGCGGAGAGTAGAGAGATGACATTCCTAGGCAAATGGGAAAATAGGTAATGAATGAATTTTATTTTAGGGTCAAGTTAAAATCAACAGGTTATATTAGATTTAAGATTTCTCCTCACATCTGTCCGTCCGCTAGAATGACGAAGGAATGATTTCCTTTCAAAAGATGTCGTAATGTTTTTTTTTCCCTGTTAATTTTACGATCTTTGTGAATTTTAAGGACGCGTACACAAATAATCTGCACCACATTAAACAGTTAGAAAAAAAAGAACAATTAATTAATTAATTAATAAAAGAATTAAAAAAACAGCATCCTGTGCCTCATCAGTATTATCATATTATTGCAACACAAAACAGTGGTGGTGGCACATTACGTTTTATACGTCCAATGGAACTGTATTGTGTCAGTAGTGAGGTCTGGCGAGGCAGAGAGACCATATGTTTACAAAGAAGATCAAACAAACATCATCCTGATGCAAAAAAAAACAACCCCCCCCCCCTCCCAAAACATCTCCAACTCCAAAAAATATGTTTTCTTTCTTTCTGTTCAAATGTAACCACTTATGGATGAAACAGATTCATAGTTCTGAACACACACATTCTGTATCCTTTGTTATTTTAATCAGAGTAAGGAGATTCACAGCATTAACATAAACAGAGGGGAATTCCTTTTTCCTCAGCTAACCTTGGCACAGAAGTGAGTGAAGCCAATATTAACAATGCTAGCTCCTCCTGGTAGGAAAGGCAGATATCAACCTGCTCCAGCTTCACTATGTATGTATCTAGATGATGTAACATTAACATGTCTTGCAATCAGCCGTAAGCTGTGGCTTTGTGTCTAACAGAGATGATATGAGGTTTAGGTGCCTTGAAAGATGTCATGTGGTGTCGTGATTCTGATACTGTACGTCAATTGTTAAATTTGTGTTTTATTCTATTCCCCGAACAACCATGTCCTTCCTCTATCTTTAAGTCCTTTTATCCAGCCACCACTTATTCTGTTATTAATACTTCTCCGCCCACTTCTAACCCCCATCCCCCTCCACTCAGTCAGTAATGGCATCAGTGTTTGATGAAATCTCCTAACGGAAGACATCCCGGGCTGGTTGGGCCTCTGCCTTCCAGATGAGGTCATGGGCTCTCCGTTTTGATGGGATTACATGCGGCTCTGCCCACTTAGAGATTGGACCTGTCTTTCTGATGCTAATAGAACAAACCAGCCATCAAGCCACTGTGCTTGCGCACGTCTATGAAAGGGCAGGACAGTGACAAGTCAAACAAGACTGAGATGGAAGGCATGTGTGATTTTTGTGATTCCTACAGTGCAAATGGTGCAAAAACATAAATTGTTAAACCAGTTTAATGTATAGTGTTTGTGATATTTAGAAATAAGCAAGGAATGAAGAAAATTGCTATAACTGGAAGGGTGCATTTATTTAACATTTATTGCGGTATAGTTATAGTATATAAAAAAAAGAGAGGGGCACTGCTGCCTTAATTGTTTTGCATCATTACTTTTTTTGTCCTGTGAAAAAGCCAATGTCTGAACTAATGGACCGCACTTAGCCAAAAAAAAAGGCACTATTGATTTTCTTTCAAGTTCCCATGAAAAACATTAAGTATTTGTCTCCTACAGCAGTCTTGCTTAACCCACAAGTTAAACAACCTGAAATTCTAGGACCAGAATTGATTTTTTACTTCTTACTCTAACAACCTGCGTGCCCATACCAGTCTGTTTGGTGACTGCTGGACAACACCAACACTGACGTCAATCCTTTTGACGATGCGCGTTGCTTGCAGGAAACCCTTACTGTGCTGATAATTGCTTCATTACGTTTTAGGTTCTTCTGACTCAGGCTGTTTATTACTATTATCACGATTGATTTGTAATATGGTATTTATTTTTGTTAAAATGTTGATTACTAGCTGCATTACTACTACCACTGTTAGCTAACAATCCATGATAAGCAATGAAACAGTGTTAAGTGGACAGAGTTGGTTGAACACACATACTCTTATTTTTTACTTTTCCCCATTGCTTGTCCTGAGTTGGCTATATGGCCAAAAACTCCTGTAACTCTAATGTCTTCATCTGTCTTTATATTCATGCAAGAGGAGATCTGGGGCCAAGTGATAGCTGACCCAGTGTTTTTTCAGTACTTTAAAGAGGTTGAAGGAAAGCAGGGCCATTATCCATCATGCAGACAGGGGGTATTGCCAGAGCAAGGCCTATTTTCAGCCACCCTCACATGGTTCACAGCAATGGTACACACACTATATTAAATCTATTTATACCAATTATAGAGCGCAGCTATGCCCTGGGTTCAGTGTAGAGGCCTCTTTATGTTCCAATGCTTTTACTCATCACTTTGTTGGTTCGTTATCAATAATCAATGTTTAGTCAATGGTTAGAGTGCTTGGTTACCTTGAAGCGAAGTAATGAGGGTTTGAACTGAACATAGGTAATGAGGTAAAGAAGATAGGTATAATAGAAACCAGGATTTGGTAGAGACCTGAGTATTGGATTGACAACAAGGGATGTGCTGATTGATATTGAGGCCTGGCTAAAGACAGTATGTTGGAAAAAGGACTAGAGAGCTGGTTATGGTATCAAAATGACTTTAAATGCACGAATAAACATTTTCTGACAAACAGGCATCATTGGAAACAATAGATACAGAAAGTGGAGTCTGAAAGTAAAGAAAGAAATAAAGGAGATGCAGCTGAGAGACAGCAATAAAAAAAAGGGTTGGTGGTTATCCAGTTTGATTGTGATTTCTCTCATTGCTCGGGCTGTCTGTGCTGTCGGGGTCTCGTCAGCTGTGGTCAGGTGAGGTCGGCCGTCTGTGTGCTCGGGTGTCCTCTGAGCTTCATCACCACTGACAGCAGGCCTCAACATACACTCCATTGATTCTCTGACAGGCAGGCTTCACCAGGATGCATCCCCTTTTTGCCGGTGTGTGCATGTGTGCATGCTCGTTGTAAGTAAAAAGAATGTGTGTGATAGCCAACATGACCTGATCCTGAAACAATAACTGGCATCGGTTCAGTGACACCACTGAACTCTGACGTGCTCCTGGCAGGGTGTTTGTCTACTGAGGAATTTTAAAGTAAAATTTCTTTAAATGTCTCCATGTACCTCACCAGTGATACAGGGAACGGTTGCCATATGACACAAGAAACAAACAGATTGCTAAAAAGCTATTGTTATGAATCATCCTTGGGAATGTGTGAGGCACCACCCGTGTCGGTAGAGGTGGTACAAAATTATCGGCCTTTGTGTAAAGGAGTGTGCTCATAACCACAGAAGTCATCCAATGAGCCAAAAGGGATTAGTGGAGTCACCTTGAATCAGCAGTGTCATTTTACCCAGTAAAATGGCATTATGGGAGATGGAGCTGGCCCTGTGATTTGTGTCCTCCTGACAAGGCTTCAGTGTTCATTAGAGGCTGTGGTAAGCAGCTCCTAGACACATGGGAACCGCACACACTTGACAGCTCTGACCATCCCCATCCTATTCCTAAGTATCTAGAAATCTTTCATATGCTGTGAGAAATTGCTGATTGAATTTCATAATCATTTTGAATTTGTTTAATAATGGTTGTGAATCTGTGCTATGACACGTTATAGAGTAAACAGGCTGGAGTGAGCCTGTGGAGGCAATGTGATGATGAACCGTGGATCACAGTTTGAGCGCTCACATGAAATCATGTTACATCATTCACAGTGCTAGGCTGGAGGGGGGGGGGGGGGGGGGGGGGGTCTCCCTCCCATCAGTGCTGGTCTGCCAATGGGAAAGGGCTTCCCCATCCATGCTACGTGTGCGCACACTCACATATGTGCATAGCATTTTTGAGGTGTGTAAGTCTGTCTATTTGTTTTTGTGTTCTTCTTGAAAGTGTGTGTGAATCATTTTATGTGTTTAAGATACCTGCCCTACACAAATTTAGAGGCCTTAGTTGTGTGTTTGTGTGTGTCAGAGTGTGCATTTATCTGCACCCACATGTGAACGTTTCTTCTTCCCTCCTTTCTTTGCACGGATTAAATATGACAGTGCCGTTCTGGTTGGATCGTCACTCCCATTATAATAAACCAGCTCTTTATTGGGGGCAAATTGATTTCGAGCAGAACCTTGTTTATTAGCTTCTGTTCCCCAGAGCTGATCATGAGTCAGCAGATTCAGCATCTCCGTTTAAAATGCTCATCCCTTCAAAACTATAGCCAACTCATGAAATATAGAACAAGAAGAGCGCCCCTGGAAATTGAATGTTCATTTTGAATAAAAACTGAACACTATACAGCCAAAGCCTTTTTCTCCTCACATCACTCCAAATGATTAAAAGGCCTGGGAGAATGGCGAGTGAATGATTAAAGAGGGTATGCGCTGTCAGTGCGATGTCACCTGTTAGTCTGGGATAGTTACGAATGTAGCAGGGGAGACGTGAGTTATGAGCACTCTCTCATGATCATCTCTCTTACTTTCTTTCTCTTTTCTCTCTGATCTCGCCCCTGTCCGTCCTCTTACTTGCTCTCTTTCTTTTTTTTTTTTAATCTGTCTCTTACTCTTCCCCCATCTCTTTCAGCCTGACCAATGATTGCTACAACCATTGAGGGTTATCTCCTGTGGTGACTGCAGACTCAAGAGTTCCCTTCCCTCCTGCATCTTGAGACCCACTGATCTCACCATTCCTGCAATCCTCCCATCAGCCTGCCCCTGTTCACTCTTTCTTCTACTTCAAAGTATTCGTTGAACCCCCCTGAAGACCTACCAGTGGAGGCAGAATGGAGGACACTTACAATAACAGGACTTCTCTGGTTAAGGGGGCCAAGGACATAGTCAAGGAGGCCAAGCGGCAAGCAACAAAGAAAGTCAACAAGGTGGTAGACCGTGCTACAGATGAGTACTCATCCCACCACAACTACAGCAGATTCCAGGATGAGGAGGATGGAGATGAGGATTTCTACCGGAACCCCCCGAGGCAGGACGGAGAGGGTTACCATGACAACGAGGAGGGCTCCAGCGATGCCACAGAGGGCCACGATGATGAGGATGAGATCTACGAGGGTGAATACCAGGGGATCCCCTCGGCAGGAGACAGCAAGCATAAGGAGGGCCAGGTGGCACTGGGGCAGCCGATGTCAGATGCCACAAGGGACCGTAAAGAGCTGGAGCAGGAGAGGCAGGCTGACGAGGAGGAGCTGGCCCAGCAGTACGAGCTGATCATCCAGGAGTGTGGTCACGGGAGGTTCCAGTGGCAGCTGTTCCTGGTGCTCGGGCTGGCACTCATGTCAGAT
The DNA here is from genome assembly GCF_046630095.1 of Trachinotus anak. Classification (NCBI taxonomy): domain Eukaryota; kingdom Metazoa; phylum Chordata; class Actinopteri; order Carangiformes; family Carangidae; genus Trachinotus; species Trachinotus anak. Next base: position 13,692,264 of record NW_027273859.1, on the reverse strand, counting down.
GGGGTGGAGGTGTTCGTGGTGGGCTTTGTACTGCCCAGCGCAGAGACAGACATGTGTGTGCCCAACTCCAGCTCGGGATGGCTAGGTAAGGGAGCCTGTGTGCGTTTGAGTGTGAGAAAGCTTGCTGTGCATCTTCTTGTGCTAACACGAAATAATAGAGTTCCTTCAATATTAATTAAATTGCATGTGCTGAAAACACTCAATACTTGAAACGTTTCAGCGCTTCTATGCCATGTGAAGGATATGGGTGTGCATACAACAGGAACTGAAATAATGAAGGGAGGAAAAAACCCTGATGATGTTGTGTTGATATCATGTTAGCTTGGGCCTGGAGTCTACAAATGTTTAACAGAGAGCCTGTGCTACATATTGGTGGCATGCAGTGTGAAAGACGTGTTTACAAGGCAGGTAATGCAGAAATATAGTGTTTTGTAGGAGAAGGTTCAGTGTGTGCGTGTCAAACTATCATCATGGGCATCGTGTCAGGATGCAGGAAAAATATAACCATGAAACTCCACTCTCAGGAAGGTTTATTCTTAAATCTCATGAAAGGCAACTAAAATATGAATGGGGAAGAACACATGGGCTGCAGAATCTGAAAAAAACAAATTAAAGATTAAAGATTAAACTATACAATAAATCAAAGTAGCCTAATGTCTTTCTTAGAGAAGAGTAGAAAATGAAAAAACTAAAGTTCTCAGAGACTGTCATGGACCTAGTATAAGAAAAGAACAAAACTTCTTACCAGAACTGCCGCCCCATGTAATGGTGAAAGAGAGAATGGATGGGTGTGAGAGCTCTAAATAACCTTGTGGTGACCAGGTGAACTCGATCAGACAGTGAGAGGTGGTGAGGGTGAAATCAAGGGCCAATCGGTGATAAGGAAAGGAAAGGAAGTGAGGTAGGTGAAGGATTGGAAAAGTAAAGAAAACAGGAAACTTTACTACATATAGTTTTCTGTGGTTTTGGTGCTGCACCCATGCTAGGTTCACATGATCAGAGGACATTCTCTTATCAGTATGATGGATAACTAAGCAGGATGTGCAAACATCAGTGTGTGTGTGTTTTAGCTTTTTGATCATGAAACATGTTTTTGGCGTAGTAGAGGAGCTACCTAGTAAACCCTTGAATGTGACAATGCAACTGTCACGCACTCTACATACTGAATATATGAGTGTTCAGTAACGTTTAAGAATCCAGACACAACTGCAACCTAAATGAAATGATTTTAGTATGCAATTATAATCCCTTTTGTTATTTTCCCAGTGTGAACATGTTACGTCAGGGTTTGAATTAGACAAAAAGGAGGGCCACACTACTTCCTGTGGGGTATCGTTCGACTGAAAAGATAAAAGATTAGTTCTGTGTGTTTGCGTTATACGTGTCACACTTTATCCTAAAGTTGTGTTTCACATGGAGGAGGTGTTTCGGTCCACTGGTCTCTGTGTCAGGATTAAGAAGGTAGCTAGTATTCCCTGAATGCTCAGTGTGTTGAGCAGGAGTCCCAGCAGGCCCCATGGCTGCAGGTGTATAATCCATCACCACAGAGCTGTGTACAGGGGCTGACTCACTGTGTCTGTGCCAGAGTGGCGAGGGCATTAAATCAGGCACACAGCCCTTAGATACTACTGCCACAGTGAGACGTGACAATACATCAACTGCAATGCATCATCTGATGCAAAATTGATACAGCAGGGCCTCTTTGAGACTCGAGGTTGTGACAAATTTGGATTACAATGGGTAAATGTTTAAAATAAGAAGTTTACACACCCTTCCAGGTGTAAAATATGTACCTTTGTCATTATCATCATCATCATCATCATAATTTTGATTGTAGTTACAGTACATACAAGATTGTTTATTTAACCATGTCGGATAACAAAAAGCCAATAATTATTGCTTTATTGCAAAGGTTGCCCAGATTGGAAGTGTAAATATTGTTTAGACATGATGAAATAGTTTGTTTATAGTATATGTCTATGAGGATGTCTGTTAAATCCTCACAAGATGTTGAGTACCATGCACCTTCATTTTTCTCTCTTTCCAAGTATCCACGTAAACTCTTCTCTTCCTCTCTAACCAAGCAAAGTCCTGCAGGCATTCATGCTCTACGCTCTGCTTCTCCTTGTTCGTGACTCCATCTCTCACCCCCTGTCCCTCCCTCTCACCCTCCATTCTATGGGCTTCTCTTTTCTTCTCCCATCCTCCCCCATTCTCCCCTCCTTTCTCCTACTGATTGCCCCGAGGCTCCTCCCTGTTGAGGTGAACATGATTGGTGTTTTTTGTGTGTGTGTGTTTTGTGTGTGTGTGTGTGTGTGTGTGTGTGTGTCTGTGTGTTTGTGCATGTCTGAGCATAGCCTACATGATTACTATGACCTTGCTGCTGTCCATTTGGAGTTTCCCAGAGTAATTACACTTAACTACAGCCAACAAAATGAGGTGAGTGGATGTTTTACAGGTGCCATGGCAATATTTTATTGCCTTGAAGTGCAGAAATAATAATTGTGAATAATTTTGATTAGGGTGGTCTTGTTTTTCACGTGCTTTTTATATAACCTTTATTTAACTGAGCAGAACGAGGTTCTTATTTTGCAACGACAGCCCTACAATGAGATGTCCTCTTCATGGCGATCTGGTGGTGGCAATAAAAAAATAGCCTTCAGAAGGCACAGAGCCTAGACCACCCATCATGAGGTCTGGGTAAAGTATTAGCAGTGGTACCTGCAGCTTGGTTGTATGATCAATTTACTACCGTTGGCAGATTTGACATGTGGAAGGTCTGTGAGGGACCTTGTACTTGTAATTGGAATATGGGATTAGAGAAATCTGATTTCCCAGCTAGATTATTTGAGAAAAAAAGTTCATTTCTTGGCTATTTATATATGTAACCATTTGTCTAAATGGCTTTTTATGTATGAGCAGGTGCATGACAAATACTTCATCACTGCAGATGAAAGGGGAAATCATCAAGCATGAAATAATTCCATCCAAAGTCCAATTAAAGCTAAAACTTTTTTTCCGCAGCTGGAATTTGACTTTGTATAAATCAGACTCATTTGTGTTATGAGTTAAAGCTGTGTGCTTTCACTAGAGAGGAAGTCGTCTTAATGCATGTTGTATCACTGTTACAGTAAAGGTAATACTTCCAAAATAAGGTACCAGGATTTACACTAACCTTGCTTAAACAGATTTTTCTGAGTAACCAGTTCCTTGAGCATGTAACTGTTCAGAGGAGGCAGTGGTTGTTGACACAGCCAGTGATGGAGTCAGCAGTAAAATAGAACAGGCCATTTGAGAGGAAATCCCCGATCCCACCCAAAGCAAATAGCTTTTAAATAAATCAAACATAGTTACACAGCGCATAAGAAATTATTTATTTCATTAGAAAGAGCCATTTGGTGTTTAGTTAGTTTCACCTACGCTACACTACCATCATAGTTGCATTGCGCAGCTCCATTAACCATATAACAGGCAGAGACAGACGCAAGCTGCATGGACTGAGCTGAGTGTAATGGGATGGGATGGAGGACTAAAATGATGATTCGATTACTGAATTCAATTTGGTCCCACCAGTATCCAGATCTCGCAGGAATCTTTAAGGCTACATGGGAATGAAGGATGAGAGTTGGGGGTATAGGAGGTGGTGACACACTGTATAGACTTTAGATAAGAGTGGACGATGTGGGAAGGAAGCAGGAGGGAAAATGCATGCTGTGAAACCTCAATATGTGTGATGAACAGGGGAGAGGAGAGGAGGAAGGACAGCTTTGTAGCAGAAAGAATGCCGAGTTAGAGAGGAGTAATGGGGAGAGAGGTGTGGGTGGATGGGATCAGAGAGATGGAAGATTGGTGGTGTTCACTACACCAACAATGTGAGGGAGAGGCTCAGCTATCATCTCAGGGCGCAACAGACAATGGAAACGCACCGCCCTATCATTACTTATTTGTTCTCTTAGGCTGTCTTTTCCCTGCTCAAACTCCCCTCATTTCTCCCTCTGACTCTCTCAACTTGTCTCTCCTCGTTTTCATTTAACAGCCACCTCTCCTTCTTTACCGACGATACTTCCCCTTCCCTTCTCATTTCCGCTCTACTTTCTCTTCTTCTTCTTTTCATCCTTACTTCCCTGTCTTCTGATCTCTCATACCTTTTTCCTTTCTTTGGCTGCTTTGTGTCCCAGCTTCACTCTCCGTCTCCTCTCTAGCTCCATCTCTACATTACTTCTCCCTCTTTGTCTCCTTTCTTTGTCCCCCCCCCCCGTCTTTCTCCCTGCCCGTGTGAGCCAGCTGGCAGGCTATGTGGGGCTGCGTGGTCCAGGGGCAGCTGAGCGTGGCTAAACTGCAGTAAGATCGCAGCGTCACTGCAGAGATTACACTACTTGAGTAGTGCAGCTCCACATTGTGTGGGAGAGGAAGAAGGGGGAGTGTGTGACAGGACTGAGTGTGTGTGCATTTGAGCGCACATATGGACCAAACCTGCTGCCACCAGCAATATCAGCCACAAGTAAACCATGTCTAACTGCTCGCTCTTATCAGAGGTTCATAGCATCACCATACTTCATGCGAATTATCCACAGTCCTTAATGTAATGAAGGTTGGATCATTACTGATGCTGAGTGAGTCATTTTAAACCCTGCACTCTCAGCCCTACAGTAGGTTACTTTCATATAGATTTCATTGAAATCCCCCCCCCCCCCACTGATATGACTTAAATATGACAAAAAGCTCTCTTTTTCTGCGGAGGTGGCAGAGGACGGAGGCATGAATCCGATCAAACTGACACGATGTAGTACAAATGTGATTACACGCTGCTCAGTGTAAAGGAGCAGATGACAGTGGAGCAAAGAGGAAACTAAGGCAAATAAATGAGAGGGGAAAACACAGAGGAGAGGAGAGAGGAAGGAGTGAAGAGGGGAGAAAAGGAAGGAAGGGAAAATGAGAAATGAGCCAAGAAATTGGAAAAGCAATAGGAGAGGATGCAAGCTGAGAGAAAGAAAATGGGAGGAGAGGTGAGGGAAAAGGAGAGGGGATGAAATAAGCAGCAATGAAGAGATTGACAGAAACAGAGAGAGGGAGAGGAACACTTTCAAACACAGGGAGGTACCACGGTGTCGACGTAGTGCGCGCCGGGCATGCTGTTGTATGATAGTATCATCACTATGAATAAAACAAGACGGGTGTTTTTTTTTTTTTTTGTGCAACGCTCAAACAGTTTGCACCGCTAAGAGCGAAGAGCATCAAAGCATGAAATCAGAGAAGAGGTCGTGATGCAGCTCGGCGCTCCCACGGCTCTCAGGGGGCTCCTCAGGATGTGACAGGACAGAAAACACTGCACCAGGGCCTTCCCTTTCCTCCCCTCCAGACTCTCTTTCTCTCGCCCGATCCAGCAATTACTGAACTCTCCTCCCTCATTACCTTTCTCTCTCTTTTGTCACCCCGAAACCCCGTCATTGCTTTTGCTCTTTCTTCTGCTGCTCACATATTTCATCTGCTTGCATCTGTGCTTTCTCCTGCATAAATTTTCATTTTTATCTTCCCTCCTTCATCCTCAGCTCCTCAGTGGCCAGTTCAGCCACACCAGAAAAGATTAAATGTATTTGAAGTATTTTTAATCTATGAATTAGATTTATTCTTTGGTCTTTCTTTGGTGTGTGTGTGTGTGTGTTTGTGTGTTGTGCTATGCCATGCTCCATATCTTAGCCTAAAAGAGCAACCCCTTAGAATTAGTCTTGTCTTTAGAGTGTGCCTGTGATTTTGCTGAATATTTACCATTCCTGGAGATGTGTTTTGACATCTCAACAGAGTGTCATGGGGCAAAACCTTTTGCTTCTGCCTGAGAGGTCTCCTGACACACTGTCATTTTCTGATGGTGCTCAGAGTCTATATGGGTCATCAAGTCCGAATTCAGCTGTATTTCACGCTCTTACGGCGAGACATTTGTATCAGCTGGCATCTGCTCGAGGATTTTTGCTTCTTACACGTCTAATCGATGTACATCTCTCCTGTGCATGAAACCAAGCCCTTAACGGTGTCCACAGTTTCAGAGGCAAATTTCAGTCTTAAAATTAGGCTGACCTGAAGTCTATTGATTATACCCCTCTTCTTAGTTTGCAGGCCTGAGAAAGGATAGCTCTGCTTAATCAATCACAGGGCAGTAGTCACTGAGGGCGCTTCATTAATTGAAATACTCCCGTGGTCCATCCTTATCAATACCATTGTGTTCAGTATTGACAGAGTGACTGTAGCCTCAGCATTCACTCCTATGAAATGTCTCAACATTTCATGGGTGATATATGTTTTACTGTCATTGAAGTGGATAACTAAAGAGAACTGGCTTATGGGGATCATGGGGATTGAGAAAAAGAAAAACGCTAGTACATAACCCCCAGCCCCGGTAAAGATGAAGAAGAAATGTTATACTTAAAGATGCATGGATAACCTTTAAATCATTGCATTGTGTGAGCTGGGTCCGTGGGCAGACCCTTAAATTCTTTACTCAAAACCTAACCTTGGAGATGACAGCAGTTTTAGTCAAAACCCCGGGCGTCACATTCCATCATCAGTGGGTTTTCTGTCACCTTTAAAAAGATAGAAAATCCCATTTAGGCTTCAAAACGTTAAACTGTGACACCCGGCCACATGTTACTGTCACTGAAGTTAATGAGCATGTGAGGAGCCATTGGTTACTTTGGAGTAAAATATGCTGCTTATGGTAACTGCTTGGTTGGAGTCCAAATGCTAAAGAATGTGACTGTATCAGACTGAATGTGGAGCGTGACTCATAAACAAATTTGAGAAGAGGCAGAGGAGACAAGATGATGTTGGAATATGTGTCGTAATTCTCTGACATGACAGGTTAATGCTGCACAAACTACCTCTTGGTCTTTTGGGGATGAGACAGACCTCATAATGTTAAGGGATGTCTGTGCTATTTTCGGATTATAACACAGCACAGCCGCTACTTTCCTCTTTCCTGGTGCAGGCACTGCTGACATCATCGCCGAGATGCCGTGCAGCAAGTCGGACAGAACATCAATAAATTCATTATGTAATTGACTGTCCTGTGAGGGATGTACTAATTAGTCAAAGTTTTATTGCTTTTTTCTTTCTTTCTTTCTTTTTTTAAAAAAGGGATTAAAATAGCAGGAATCTGAGGCTCTTTCTTTGTCTGTTTTTTGCCAGTATCTCTAAAAACCTAAAACCAAAAAAAAAAAAAAAAAAGAAGATAAAAGAAAAGAAAAGAAAAAAAGAAAACAGTTTATTGTTTGTATGAAAAGTTGAGTGCAGAAATAAAATGAAAAGGCCTCTGGATGTTTGGATGCATGACATTTAAATGCAAGGCCAGTGGGTGTTTACGAGTGCACCGTATTTCTAGCCTCTTCCTAATGAAGCAAATGTGAACTGTGCGTAGACTGAAGACTTCCTTTAAATTTAGAATTGAATTTATGTTACCTTCAGGCGAGTATCTAGATGGCTGCCAAATGTGACAGATAGCTGGGTTTTGACCCCTGAAGCGAGAGAGTCAAACAGATATCTGCTCACAGCAGAGGAGAGGAGACCTGACTGCAGACATTACAGGAAGGAAACACATCTTGCCATTAAGATTATTGCAATGGGATGAACAAAGTGTCCCTACGGCTGAGTCATATCACTCCCACATGTATGACTGCCACTTTCCCATTCTCTTCTTTTTGTGTGGATTTAATATTTGAATACAAATATCCTCTCAGGTTTATGTTTATGTGTCTGAATATGTCTGGATATGGATGAATACAAAACTCACTGTAATATTATCCATTAGTAAACTATTTTGCCTTTTAGCCTTGAACAGAAATCTCCAAAAAGAAATGAAAAAAAAAAAAAATGCAGTTTGAGCAGCTCTTTGTAACAGATATTATATGTGCATAAAGCCTGCTAACCACACGATGCCAGATACAATGTAAACTAAAGCCGTGACAATAAGCTCCTGTCTCCAGAGCAGATTCATGATGATCAGAGGGAGAAATCAATGCCGTTTTGTTGGTGCATTGATCCCATTTGTGATGAGAGAGATTCGAAGAGCGCAGAGGGCCCTTTTGTAAAGTCACCCTGTATTACTGTTCACATTTGTCTCCTCATTGATCAGAGCCTGTTTTCAGTCCTTTACACGCTGTATTTACTCATCAACCATACAGTGTGTTACGGAGGTTGAGGATTATCCAACTAGGTTTCAGGGTCATTGCCATCAGTCAATTTTTAGGATCCTTAGGATTAGGTCAGATTAGTAGGAATATTGTGGCTTTAATTTAGACAGTGTATGTCTAATATGTATTTTGGGGAATGTGTGTGTGTGTTATGTTATAAAACAGCTATTTAATCTATTTCACCACTTTTTAAAACAGCACGATCATCTATAAATGTAGCGTTCCATATGGAGTCAGTCATTCAACATAACTTCCAATTCACTGATGAACATTCAGCAATAATGGAGGCACAGGCTTAATGCGGCTCCATAATTTAATTTGACACTTCGCCATTTGCCAGCAGAGGCACATTTGGAGGACACGATTTCTAAAAAAGCTTCTTGGCTGAGAGTCAGTGTTGGGTGACTTTGAATACTTCGGCTAAGATATTTTTAAAATCTGATCCCACTAAGTTGACATTCACTTAAGGGAGTGTTATTTTTTGTGATATATAAAAATGTAAAATACAAACCTGTGAAGATCATCTGTTCACGCTGTCAGTAGGGAGTGAATGCATGTCTGTCGTAGTTACTTACTCTTACCATTGTGTCTTTGAGCAAAGCATAATCGTTCTTTGACTGAAATGTTGTTAACAGTGGTTAAGAGCAGATAACTTATTATTATGTGCATGTCGGTAACTATATTAACATTTTTATATCCATGGACCATGGTGTTTCTTGTAATGAAAAAAACTACAGAGAATTTTCACCAGACTCCACAGCTCTCCTCAGCTCTAATGGTCATTATAGCATCTTATAACTTTCACCTTATATCAGAATCATGGTAAGCAGTTACCCGGTGAACATAGTAGAGCTTTTAGCAGCTAACAAGCCAGGTATTTCACTGAGGAGAGGGTGGAGACCAAAAGCAGCATATGAACCACCTAGTGGCCAAAAAATCTGTTATTGCGGGTTTAAATTACTAATATTTGATAATAATAATGCTAATATTGTTCCTAAAGAAGAAGAAGATGTGTGTTTGTGTGTGTGTGTGTGTCTGTGTGTGTGTGTGTCTGTGTAAAAAAAAGACTGTGCAAGGTGACTCAGATAAAAACTAATAAGAGCACTGGCAGCAAAGTCATCTTTATAAACCCCCATAATGTTAGTGCAGTCCTGGAGACCAAAGCATACAAACTCAAATTCACACATATTCACATGCAGGAATGTAGAGATGTGAGGTAATGCACTGTATATTAAGGCAAACAAACATCAGACCCCTCTCTTCCCTTCCCTTTCCAGGCAGTGTTGTTTACTTGGGGATGATGGTGGGGGCACTCTTCTGGGGAGGGATGTCTGACAAAGTGGGCCGCAGACAGTGCCTCCTCATTTGCATGTCCACGAATGGCTTCTTCGCCTTCCTGTCATCTTTTGTCCAGGGATATGGCCTCTTCCTCCTTTGCCGTCTCTTCGCAGGCTTTGGGTGAGTCTGATACAGCTGAGGTCATTCTGGGGCAGAGGAGGATGGTTTAAATGATCTGTAAAACTCCAGTCAAATCCTACACCATCGAAATCCCTTCTGGCAACGAGATGGTCACACTATTTGAATGTATACAATATATGTCCAAAGTGTACACCAGGACTACATCACTGACAGTAAAAAATGTATCTGTTTGAGGAGTGTTTTTCTGTAGGCACGTCTCTGCTGCTCGTAATTATTACTCCTGACTTCCACTGAATAATTGTCAGAGTAGTTGAAAAAAACCTGAAAGCAATTTCCTTTAATGATTACTTAAAGCTTGTTTTTCTGTCTCACTGCTCTACTCTTTCATCATGGAGTGTTTACTATACATCTATCTGTCAGGTTTCCTTTCCAGCGAAATGAATGCAATTATCCCCTGTTATTTCAATGCAGAGCAGTAAGAACTACTAACAGACAGTGTCTAAGATGTAATAGCCAGTGGCCTCCTCTCTCCATAAGGGAAACTCCTTGCAATCGTAGAATCTCCTAAAGTAAACAGAGTGAGTGAAAATGAAAACTCTTCCAGATGGTGTGTCATCCTCTTGTGACATCGTGATGGTGTACACTGTGATTTATTGTGTCCTCTTTGGCAGGGTAACTGTTCCTTTAAGAGCTAATTTAGTAATTGCGTCTCCATCATTCTCCCCAGAGACCTTCAGAGTAATTGAAAAGGCTTTCCAAACTGCCAATGCGACCTGTGCCACTGAAACACAAGGAACTGGCACTATGGAATCTTTTTGTATTACTCTTGGGGAAAGAATCTGCTTAGCTTTGTTTTTTTGGTTTTTTTTGCTAACTTTGTCTCCTTTGTATTCTGTGCAATGACCTTCTAATTAATCTTATTTTATTGGGGGAAAAAAAAACACTTTACAAAACAAAACAAAAAAAGCCACAAACTGAGGGGTGAAGACAAAGCATGTGAAAGCAATCATAAACACAACTACTGAATGTGAAAAATGTAAACCTTGGGGATTAATCAGGTTCAGTGTCTGCCCCGTTTTGGCTCTACCTGCCTCACTCCCACTCACTTTCCCATTCTCTCTGGTTCTTGCAGGATAGGAGGTGCTGTGCCCATCGTTTTCTCCTTCTTTGCAGAGGTGTTGTCCAGGGAGAAAAGAGGAGAACACCTCAGCTGGTTGTGTATGTTCTGGATGATTGGAGAAATCTATGCATCTGCTATGGCCTGGGCCATCATACCACACTATGGTGAGTTTACCAGTACTAAGCTTGCTTTATAGTAAAGGAAAAATGCCAATTATTATTTTCATACTAACAAAAGTTATGAAAGCCTTGTCAGGGTTAGGTGTAACAATGCTGATGGGATGCTTGGCAATGTGACTTCATGCTAAGCTCCTGACAACAGGCTGCAAAACCTAAGGCTATAAGGCTTCCCTGTGGCCGTGGGTTGAAGTGCCAGTTTTCCCTGCCATGAGAATCAATCACTTAATAGCTTTGAGTAGCTGCAGGCTGGGAGAGGCAGAGGTTAAGAGATTAACGTATGCATGGATACAACGGGGCAGACACATGCTGAAGGGGTGAGGGTGATTTATGAGAACACTGCATTAGATATCAGCTGGACTCATCAAGAAAGGAAACAAAACGAAGGGAATGAGTTTTCTTCCTCTCCTCTTCTCCTACTTCCTGCTTTTTTTTCAACCTGCAGTCCCTTCCTTTTACTGCATCCCCTCACCTCCTGTTTTGTACTCTTCCCATCTCTCTGCCTAACTCTGTCCTTCCTTTTATTACCTTTCCTCTCTCTCCATTCTCTGTCTCTGCAGAGTGTTCTTCTTGATCAAGCATAATTAGGTTTTTCTCCTTGCTCTAATGGGACAAAGCTACAGCCAGAGGTGATTTATGGCCAGACCATGCTTTAGCCAACCTGTGACGTCAGTGAGAGAGTGACAGTGCGTGTGTGTGTGTGTGTGTGTGTTTTGTTGCTGTAAGTGGCATGGAGGATGTTTTACTGGGCCGCAGCCACATACAGGTCTTCTTCAAGGGAAATTGAAGGCAATAACATCTGACACTGTAAGAGGTCATTCAAGTTAACACAGACACACACAGAAAGGCACATGAGAACACACACTCACACACACCATGCACTGTGTGTGTTTGAGTGTATGTGTGGCATGGAGTTTCTGATCAATGGTGAACACGCTTCACAAGGAGATGTATACACACATGCACAAATGCACACAGTGCTTCAGATCTGCTCACATGGATGAAGAGAAGCACACTGGTGAAAGACTCAGAAACCAGAATGAGTCTTCATGAAGAAACGCTGCTGTCAGATCTGCTGATATTGTACTGAGGGGATGGTAGTGGCCTCACTTTGCTCTTATTCTCTCAGACACTCACTACCACTCTGCCTCTCTTTCTCTGAAAGGGAACTACGTGTCTTGCATACATACTCCAGCGTTCACCACTGGGTTTTATGTTTCCCCTACAGTGCTGCAGTGGCTTCAGCCAACAGCACTATGATGGGCAAAAATGCCTGCAGCACAGATACCTGTATGTCTTTAAATGAAAACATCAGTGACGGGATATGATACAAGTGCCTCGGTTTGGGTGTTTAATGCGCCATTAGAGCTCTCATTTATCTTCTCTACTTGCTGACTTCTAATGTCTCCCAAAAGCCCCCCTGCCAGACTCACAGCTGGAGTCCTGAAGGAGGCCTGACTGGCGCAGATCCTCGACACGCTGAAGGGAGAGTTCGAGGGGTTTACTTGCTGTCAAGCAAGCCCACCAGTAGAGCAATATCATTAGACATCGCTCAGATCTACAGATTAAAGTTTAAACACCTCCAGTGGACTCCACTTCATTGTCAATTGCTTGTAACTTCTTTACTTGTGATTTATTATTTTTGAAAGGTATTGATTGTAGTATATAGTCATTTTGGCCTTCTTCATAATGATCACAAATTTTATTTAATGCTTCTATACGTCTGAATCTCTCAGTATCTAGGCCTGGGAGTAGTGTAGCACTGCTGACTCAGTCATCCATAGACTTAGTCAATTATGTACATAATCCCTGTAATGAGATTTCCAGTGACATGGGTGAAACACTAACCCTGTGGGGCAGGAAGCCACACTACATATCTGTAGAAAAGGCAATCACTGTTGAACAACTCCTTCCCTTTCTCTCTCTCTCTGTTACTCTGTCTCTTTCTGTCTCGTTCGCTCTTCATTTCTCTCTCTCACTCTGAGTCACTCCAGACATACACACACACTCAAACACACGCACGCACAGAGAATGACAGGGAAATAAATAAAGGGACTTGGAGGAATACACACAGGCGAGACGTTGTCTACGAAAGCCATTACTCCTGCTGCCCAACAAAAGACACAGTGAGAGTGAAAACCAGTTACAGACTCACTTCTAATGTATATTGTCTATGTTGTCACTTATCACAAAAGCTGAACTTTAAACTAGCCGGTAAAAAGATTACATATATTCTGTCAACCTTGCACATTGTATTGTGTTCTGTACATCAAATTATGTGCCGTTAACAAATATAAAGACAAACTACATCCTTTTTTGTTGTTTGGATTATTTCATTTGTTCTACTTTTATCTTTTTTGTTTCATTTCTGATTTCTACCGAGACATTTCCATCTCTCTGGTCTCTATTGGGATGCATTTATTATACCACTTATGACAGACGCCCACCCTCCTTTGAAAATAGTTGTTTTTAGCAGTTGATATGCATTGCTATCAAAGCCGGATTTTAATATGCTGTGAGATTAATACCAAGCAGCGTTTATCTGGCATAACCATTAGTGTTAACCCCCCCTCCCCACTCTCTGACTCCTCTCCTACGCCTGTTGATGAATAATGGTGCTATTCCCTTTGGAGCAGCATCTCCATGAGGCACGATCTGTCGAGAGACGTGGGAGGTCACGACTGACACGGCAACCCCGCTCTGTGCTTCTTCCCAAAAATGATAAAAAATGAAGTCAATGAGAGCACAAATACAGACCTGCATTTTACATCCTGGCTGGTCCTGGCACTACTGTATATATACTTTAGTTCCACTTTAGTTACATAACAACCATTCCTTTCTGTAACTTCACATTAAACCTTTGCACATAAAAGAACATTGCATCAAATAGTCCTATATTTGGAGAGACAAAACATACTTCCACACATTTAAATTGCACCATTAGTTTGAATTTAATGTCATAGTCATTAAACATTAAACATTAAACATTAGAAAAAAAATTGTTTTGGAGATTGTATATCTATGACCGAGATGAAGAAAGAACCACAAATAAGGTTGCTCGTGTATTTGTGCAACCTGGCACCAATGTCAAGCCTTTTATTATGTTTTCTTGCAGAAAGAAATCTGTTCTCTTTTCTCCACTCAAATGGTTTAGAAAATAAATGTCATTTTTTCAAAAGGAAAAGGAGAAAAATGTATGATGTATAGTTTTGTATGTATGTTTGTGTGGGTGGTAATATGGCATTATAGCATTATGTTAGTGGTGTCAGTGTCATCTGCATATGGTAATTCCTGTTATTAATTTCTTTGCTTTTTTTCTCTTTTCATGTGTGTGTGTGTGTGTGTGTGGGCACATGTGCATCTCCCCCTTTTGTGCAAGTGTATGTCTGTGCATGCGTGTGTGCGTGTTACAATGATTAATGAGTCTGGGAGAGTGCCTGTGGGCTGAGATCAGGTGCAACAAGATTTAACTTAGCAGAAAACACTCAATTCCTTTCCTACACATTCAATTAACCCGTCCCCGTGCACTTCTCTCAGCTCCCCCTGCAGAGCCATTCATCTCCCAGCTCACACTTCACTCTGCTCGGGCCGTGGAGCGCTTGTGTTTAAATGCCATCTTTTATTTGGAGCCCCTTTGTGTTCACAGTATGAGATTCACACATAACATTTAGAATCTGCCTCTCAGATCAAGTGGCCCAGTCCCTCCTCTGATAAGCATGTACACTACCACATTAGTCTAATATTATTTAGGCACTGCTTCTTCAAAGCATCGTTTTAATCGTTTATTAAGTAATCATATTTACTTTTATAATGCCCCTGTGAGTTGAAGATTGGCTAAATAGCCACCTGCTGAGTACATAATTCATCAGTGAATTATACAAGCACTTCTAGGTAAAAAAAAAAGAAGTGCCATAGTACGTTAAATGTCACTTAGCAGCATTTGTGAGCGTAAAAAACCAAAGCACTTTGATTTGTGAGCTTTCAGATGAATATGAGACAACGCTGGAGCTCTGGAGACACCAAAGCATCTTTTAAATCCTGACAAGTCATGACAATGTGCTAAACATAGATAAGATAAACAAAAAGAAACCATTCAAAATTAATATGTCAGACATATATATTATACTATATTCAGTATTTTGGTATCCAACATAGTGTATTGCAGTAATGTTTGCAATGGTGGTCCTTTTTTTAATTTTTTATTAAAGAATCAGAATCAGAAGGAGGTTTTCACATATGATGAATTTGCTTTGGTGTTTTGGTGTAATAAACATAATAATAAGAAGAAATATAAAGAAAGAAAAAGCAAAGCAAGTACTGAAAGTCAGATAGCTTAAATATGAACAGAAAATGGGAAAAGGCAGTCAGTGACAGTGGAGGTCTCTGGCCTTGTTAAAGAGGCCAACTACAGTTGTAAAAATGCTGTTCATGGCATGAGGTTTTCTCAAAAGGTTTGTGCACAAAGCTGCACAAATCCATATTTTTTTGACATAATCAAATGACGTAATTTGAGTGTGTAATGGCAAACGTGTTCCTTGTAGTGGCAAACCCACAGATTATATCACAGTTTTAAGCCTCCAGTAGTTGATTGTATCGGTTTGTTAAAAATAGTTTCTACCATCAGAGAACTTTATGGGAATCTCTCTGGTGTAGCAGCTATAAAAATACCAATGGACCACATAACCACTTGTAAGGGGGATGAGTCACTTGAAGTGACAAACCCACAGAGAATTATCATCATTATTACCACCAGACTCTGCAGCTCCTACTCAGCTCTACACAGCTTTATAGGATCTTATGTCTCATCATTTTGGTTTTATGGCTGGTAGCTTTACTGTTTTGGTTCTCTCTCACCTCTCAGCAGCATCAGAGCTAGCATCTAGCTAGTGAACATAGTGGAGCGTTTACCAGCTTAGGACAGATACTTCCCTCAGTGTCTGGTGGAGACAAAAACAGCTCTAAAAAGAAAAAAAGTAAAAAGGGTAAATATTGGATTCAACATTCGTCAGATGGCCCAAAACACAACTACAAACTGACTATTATTGTTTTCTGTATCTGCTGGGTGTAAAATGAGCAACTGTTGTGCTACAAGTTCACCACAATAATGTTATCCACTAATAACATGTCATAGTTGTATTTATAGCTTCTTCCACTGCCCTCCTCCCCCAAGTGGTCCAAAAAAGTAATTTACAATAATGCTGCTTCAAATGTTAACATTATTTTATCTGCTCTCTATGTTGATGTAGTGCACTACGGCGAACAGTTATATTTTGTTACTGAACAATTGCATTGTTGTCCATCAGGTTACATTTGTGGATTATTGGGCCTTATGAATAATTTTTCAGGTTTGGTCTATTTACCTTGTTAGATATTTAAAAGGATTCATTTCCTATTCTGCTATGTCATCCATCTTCATCTGACCTGATTGTCACTGCTGTTGTATGAGGGATGTTGTTGTGTCTGACTCTGTTTACAGGTTGGAGCTTCAGTATGGGCTCAGCGTACCAGTTTCACAGTTGGAGGGTGTTTGTGGTTGTCTGCGCCCTGCCCTGTGTGTGTGCTGTGGTGGCACTTACCTTCATGCCTGAAAGCCCCAGATTCTACCTTGAGGTAAACAGAATTTGTTTTGAAGATCCCGTTGTATCTTCGAGAGTGCTGCATCATGGTGCTGTGTCATTGTCACTGACTGTCTGTGCTTATCAATTTTGCTCTCAAGAAAAATAGATCAGGAAAATTGAGAGCATTTGGACATTTCCCAACAGATCAGACCAAAAATATGTGACTCATCCCAAACAGGCCTTATCTGTATCTGCAAAATAGAAGCTGAGAGGTCCGTGACAGTAGGTTTGCTGCTGCAGGATAATTACCCTTTGAAGTAAAGTGAGTCACTGTTGTCGTGACTCTCATCATTTTGGCCCATCTTGGAGAAATCAAAGGGACGTATTTATGTACAATATACACGATTGTGGCTGTGAGACTGTTGATGTTCCTGAATAAGCGAGACTGGTGCTGATCCCATGAATTTATCTCTCTCTCTCTCACCTCATTTTCCCTCCTGTCAGGTGGGGAAGCATGATGAAGCCTGGATGATCCTCAAACAGATCCACGACACCAACATGAGAGCGCGTGGGCAACCGGAGAAAGTCTTCACTGTGAGTGTTTGTTTCTGTCTTGGCTGGGTTTCCTGACGCTTTAGGAAGCAAAGAGGCTTATATTCTGCCACTGCTGGGACAGGTTTTAACGCTTTCACTGTGCAGGATCACATCTGAATTATGAAGGTTCTGAAAGCTGTTTTGTGTCATTCAGGCTTATGTGCTGTGTGAGCTGCACTTCGGGAAAGCCTCTTAGTCAACACATGTTTCTTGAATTGATCATGTACTGTAGAACACACTGTTTATATTCACCTTTTTGATTCTGATTTCATTTTCATTAGTTATCATGTATGGTAGTGTTTTCAAACTAAAGATGATCGCACAGAAATAAGTGAAAAGTCACGATGCTTCATCATCATGCACAGTTGTGTCAAGAAATGAACATTGTTTGTATTTTTGTTAAACGATTTCCCATAATTCATTTTACAGGTAAACAGGATCAAGATCCCCAAACAGCTGGATGAACTGGTTGAAATGGAATCAGAATCTGGCAACCCAGTTTCCAAGCTTTTCTTTAGGATAAAGGCTGAAACACATGGGGTAATTATTTATCTTTTTATTCAATTTCATTTGAAGGCTATTTTTGCCAGTCATTTTTTATTTTTATTTTAGGAAACCCATTTCTCTCCACTGCCCCAACCCCAGATATGTCCTGTGATTACATGAAGTGTAATAAGTCTCTTGTACCTCTTTAGATCTACATGAATCTGATGAAGTGCTTCAACTACCCTATGCGAGAAAACATGACGCGCCTTGCCATAGTGTGGTTCACACTCTCATTCGGGTGAGCTTGTTTCTGATGTGGCTTGTGTCGCAGAAAAATCAGACAGGTGTAATTTCTCTGGTCAGATAATAGCACAAGGCAGTTGGGTTTGTGACCACATTGCATTTCTGTCAACCCAATCTCTCCGCTGTGCAGAAGTTGCATGGTCTCAAAATCAATCACAGTCTGTGGATCAATACTGGTCCATTGGTGTGTCAGTGGGAGCAGAGACATGGGGGAAAGCTGTCAAAGACAAAAAGAACAAAAAACAACAAAAAAAACCAAACAAAAAAAAACCACTCAAACCACAACCACAGGTTTCTTCTGCTGTTCTATAATGTCTGTCTGGCTCTCTGCCTGTGTCTGGATACACATTTAAGAGTGTATCTATCAATATTTTTGTCAAATCTCAGTCTCAGATCAACACTCTTTGGCGGAAGAATTAATCAGTTGATTCTTGATATCCTGTTATCACTGTATCATTGTGGTTGCAGGTATTATGGCCTGTCAGTCTGGTTCCCTGATGTCATCAAACACCTTCAGGCTGATGAGTATGCCTCCAAAGTGATGATACACAGCAATGAACGCACTGAAGACTTCACCTTCAACTTCACCTTGGAGAACCAGATACACAAAAATGGCCTCTTCATTAATGACCGGTATGTCAACTTACCAGCAGGATCAGTGGAGGCAAAGTCACATGGATATCTGTTTAGTTTATAATGTTGTTCAGTTATAGACTAAGTTAAAAGAAGTATTCAGACTACTACAATTAAACAAGTACAATACAAACAGGGAGATTTAAAATGACTGCACCGCAGTTAAATTGACACTACACTATAACTACTCTACTGTGATAGAATATTAAAAGCTGAATGTAACTGTGTTTCTTCAGATTCATCAATATGAAGCTGAAGTCCGTCACCTTCATCGACTCTACCTTTCGTAACTGCTACTTTGAAGACGTGACATCAGTGGGCTCCTTCTTCCGTAACTGTACTTTCATTGATGCATACTTCTACAACACGGGTGAGACACTGGGATTAAAGATTCTCAGACTCTTATTTGGACATAAATACGCAGCAGGAGTGGTTTGTTTTGTGTTTTTGTCATGGTGAAAAAGAAAAATAGTCTGCTCAAAGTCATAGACAACATACCTCTGACAGGTGCCAAATTGTGATTTCTTTTTTTTTTTTTTTTTGGGTAGACATTGATGACTCCAAGTTGATAGATGGCACAGAGGTGGTTAACAGCACATTCACCCACAACAAGACAGGGTGCCAGATGACATTTGATGATGACTACAGCGCCTACTGGGTCTACTTCATCAACTTCCTTGGGACCCTGGCTGTTCTGCCCGGCAACATTGTGTCTGCCCTTCTCATGGACAAAATTGGGCGTCTGTCCATGTTAGGTAAGAACAGGAGCATAAGGGCGGGGTTCCTGTTTGCGTGTGCACTTGAGTAATTGGTTTTCACATTGACTGTAGGATGCTGAAATGATTCATGCTCTGGGTGCGGCATTCATCATTGAGTTTGAGAGGCAATTTCTATGAGCCCATATAATTTAGCTGAACATCAGTCAAATGAATGTCACTGGCACTAACTCTTGCTCCTTCGCTCTCTTTGTGTTTGTATGTCCATCAGGTGGCTCTATGGTGCTTTCAGGCATCAGCTGTTTCTTCCTTTGGTTTGGCACCAGTGAGTCCATGATGATTTTCATGTTGTGCCTTTACAACGGCCTGAGCATCTCTGCCTGGAACTCCCTGGATGTGGTCACTACTGAGTCATTCCCTACCGTCAGGAGGTGAGCAGTGATTCAGATGATACAGTTTTTATTTGCTCATATCATTGTTTAGACCTGTTTATTCATGTCTATATATATATATATATATATATATATATATATAAATAAAGAACATGCTGGTGATTCAACCTTTACACATTTCCCTCTCTTTTTATCCCTCTCCTGTCCCTGATTCTCTCTCTCTCTCCACAGAGGAACAGGCTTTGGGTTCTGCAACGCTTTGTGTAAGCTGGCCGCAGTCCTGGGGAACCTGATTTTTGGTTCTCTTGTTAGCATTACCAAGGCCATCCCCATCCTCATGGCCTCATCTGTTCTCGTCGGTGGAGGCCTGGTTGGACTCCGGTTGCCTGACACAAGGTCAAATGTCCTCATGTAACAGCAGCGTGGAGCTCATCGGCTGGGATAAAACCTGGATAAAACCTGGGTGAATCCAAGAGGACGCCCAGGGATTGTTGGGTGAGGAGTGCAAATTGCTTGGTTTGTTCATATTTCAACACTGATTTTCCCATTTCACAGATGTACCTTAAGTAAATCCAGATAGCAACCCACCTTTTCTTAGTGTGTTTGACGTTTAACATACGAGTCAAACTCTTTAGTTTCCATGTAAGTCAATGATGAGCTCAGTCATTTTGTGAATGTGCTGTCTGGAGATTTCACATGACAGAGCTGGGAGTTTCCACAGGTTTTGGCACTGAGACTTTGGTGGAGTTGTGTTCAGTGACTAGTTGCACCTTCCAGCTGCAGCTATAACCTTTTGCGGAGTCACTGCAGGGTTAAAACTCAAGGCTTTTAATATTGATACAGTCTTATTAAGACAAGCCAGATGGGGAGAAAAGTGAAAAACAAGCTGTAATGAGCACAGTCAAGCTGCTGTTTGACAACGTAGGGAATAGATGATCAGACGGAACGGACACACGACACAGCTGGATGACAGCTGGCTTGCCCACAGGACCCACATACACAGGGCATGTTGTAGACAGTGTGCAGAAAGTCAACACAGATATACTTTATGTGCAAATATATGTCTTAAAATAGACTGACACTCACATATATCTACACTTTTTTTTCCACTCAGCGCTTACATCATTTTGTACACACAATACTGTATTTTGCTCAACATGACATTTGCTCAGACATCTGCAACCTTTTCAGAGTTGATCATAGGACGACACCAAGCCCTTTGCATTACCTACCCAGCCAAGAATCAAAAAGGCCATATTTAAAAACTGTATTTTCTTGTACCAATAATTGTATGGTATGTTGAATCTGAGGATATTCATTTTATTTTCTGCTGTATTATTGTGGAAGTTGGAAAGATTAATTATTTATTTTATCCAAATGTTGTTAGTCCAGGTGCCCTTCCATGTGTATGTTATTGTACAAAGGCTCTCTGATGAGCTGTCCTTCTGATTCTCATTAGCTTTGTGTTGGATATTGCTTGTGGCAGTGACATTGATAATGACATGTCATGCTGCTTCCTTTTAAAAATACTGAATGGCCTTTTTTAAATGTGCCTCTCCTTAACTGGAGCAGTCTGCTCATAGTCATGTAGTGTCCCAAGGTTATAAGGAACTGACAGAAACTGAATAGGAAATCAATAGATAGAATTTTGTGAATATATGTGAAATATGTGGCCAAAACAATATTTCATTAGGGTGTGAATTCATTTTTGCTCTAAACCTCATCTCTTTTGTGAGACATCCCTATTTTAATAAAACTTTTATTTCTGTGGGATAAGACTTCTCCTCCTCTCCTGAAAACAGAAGTTCAGTCATTACAACAGGTAACAGTGAGTCATAACATGACCAAGTGGTGTAAACTTTGATGATGAAACTTTACCTCGGGAAACTTTTTGGCTTTTTTGACTTTCTATTTTAAGTCATCTTGAAAAAAATTCATCTGATGTTATGTTTTAAATTGTGTTAAAAACAGTTCTGAAGCAAATACAAAACCAGATGATAAAATTTGAGCTCTGTCATTTTTAGTGATTTTGTGAAAAATCTACTTTTGCCAACATACCTACCTTGTACTAATTATTATCCTGTCTCTCAACATTGAAACCTCAATGCATACTGCTAAAGATAATAATAATAGGATAATAGGTAATATAAAAATAATAAAGATAATATAAGATTGTGTTGCTAAATACCTCTAAAATTCAAATTTGTATTGACAATTTCATATATATATATATATATATATATGAAATCTGACATTTTTCATATATACGTATATTATTTACAGTATGTATATGAAAAATGTCAATATATGTATATATGACAACACAACAAGCCAGTTGCTTACAGTCTTGTTTGTTTAATTTGTGTTTGTGGATTGTATTTTCTGTGGCTCACAGCTTGTGTTCTGCTTTTTTCTGCATTTGTGGTATCTGTGATTGCAGCATAGAGGTAGTTTGCCCTCACACTGCAGTTGGCTCTTTCAAGGCTACTCAAAAAAACAAGAAGGAAAAAAAACAGGCTTCCAAAGTGGTACTGTATATGTGGATCCATTTCCATAAACCTGACTTTTTCATATTTTGACAAATCAGTTGGAAATACATAATGAGGTGTGCTGCTATTGTGGAACAGATATTTTTTGACCATGTGATTTAAATATTTTTGAAAAAAAAAAAGTATGGCATACAGATTCTAAATAAATGCACTGATATCAAAAGCAATGACTTTTGCCCAGCACCACTGATAGTAGCAACAATAACAGAAAGAGTGATCTGTATGGTTCTGGTTAAAACCTTAATTAGAGGAAGATCTACCTGTTGTGTTATACTGGGGAGAAATTAGGCCTATATTACTTATGTTTGGGGTATTTGGGGTATTGGTTATATGTACTATATTTATGTGTGAGTGTGTGTGTGTATAAGAGAAAGAAAGAGAGAGTACTGTATGCGTGTGTGGGTCCGCGTATGGATGCATGAGTGTAAATACTATGTACATATCAAAGCTGATATTGGTGGAGTTCTGGGTTACATGTGTATAAACTCCCTGATTGACTCATGTTTCTCCTGCTCTGTCTAAGCGATAAGTCCATCTGCTGTATCTCTGTTGTACATCTCTGTGTGTCCTTGGCTCTTATTCACCTGCTACTCTGTGTGTGCGTGTGTGTGTGCACCAACTTGCATGTATGTAAGAAAACTTATGTTCTTTTGTGGTCAACTTTGCGTTCTTATTGTAAACTCTTCTGGCAGAAAACGATGGCAATATTAAGATTTTTGTTGAGGAAAAATGTGAATGTATCGCTCTTGTAAGTTCTGTTCAACCATTTTATGGAGGTTAACAAATGTATGTGGAGAATAAAGTTGTGTATATTATTGTAAAGGGCCTGCCAGTCATAGGATGACTGAGCTGTATGTTCAGAGGTCCATAAG
This sequence comes from Trachinotus anak, assembly GCF_046630095.1. Lineage (NCBI taxonomy): Eukaryota > Metazoa > Chordata > Actinopteri > Carangiformes > Carangidae > Trachinotus > Trachinotus anak. The sequence goes on along the minus strand of NW_027273859.1, from coordinate 13,669,266 downwards.
TGTGAAAATATGTGAAGAAATATTTGCCAAATGATGCTCTATCAATAATGTTTGAAACTGCAAAGGCAGGAATTGCAGACTGCGCTGCTTTTGAACATATATACAATAAAAGTTATGTTCTCTAGCAAATTATGTTGTGCTTTTACTTCAAAACCTTTATGTCAAACCTCAGAATAAAATTAACCTATATACTCTTGATATATTACATTACTGCACTTACCTGTAGAGATTTGCATGCCCTAATTTTGTTCATTACACACTCTTGGGGAGAAATTACACTCAGACTTGAAGTGCAAACTTTTCCCTCACGGTTCTTTCAATAACAGTCACAAAGTAATGCTGCTACCTAGTGGCTGAACTCCAATATTGAAATTATTACAGTAAATGATAAAATTTACTGTTACAGCATGGGATCATTATTACAGACATGTTGAAAATGAACTTAGTTTTCTTTGATGATAGGAAGATATACATATATACATAATAACTTGAATGTACGATTTCAAACTTGCTTGATTTTTCTCCCCGGTTGTCAGTGTTTGTGGAATTTACATACACACACACACACACACACACATACATATATATATATATATATATATATATATATATATATATACACACACACACACACACACACACATACACACAGTATTTAAATGACATCTGTCTAAAAACCTATTATTTATTATTATTTGTTATTTATCATGATAAAATGTGAGATTATTTTCAGTTCATGATGTAATTTTTAAGTTTTTGTGCCCTTCTTTTAAAAAAATTAACTGCCTATACGTTACTGATCAGCTTGCAGGGGTCACACATAGGTGAGGCAGATTTATGTGAATGGCACCTTTCAAGACAAAGTACTTTACATGACAAAAAATGCATTAAAGAAACACGAAGCAGAATAAAATAAAATAAAATTATAATAATAAAAATAAAAAATTAAAGTATAATAATAATAATAATAATAATAGTAATTTTTATAACAACAACAACAACAGCAACAATAATAATAATAAAATAATAATGATAATTATTATTATTTAGAGCTGTGACGCGCGTGTGCGCTCCACAGTAGTGTGGTGATGGTTTTTACCCTTTTTCCCAAGCGGCAGTGAATGCAGCATGTGCCACCTTTTGACCAGCAGGTGGTGCAAGGTGCTAAATCTTCATCTCCTGTCCCGTCAATCATGTCATTTCAGAGAGTTAGCGGGGGCAAGATAACACGACCAGGGAGGACTGCAGCCTGAGAAGTTCACAGCATGGGGGTTGTCTGCCACAAGTGACATTTGGCGCTTACATGTAACTTCTGAAGACTTTTGTTTGCCATTTTCGGCTTTTAAAAAAAAAACAAAACAAACAAACTTCCCCAGTTATTGACAGCAGCTATTTCATTGATATCAGTATCTCCTGAGAGGCGCGGCATACTGCTGGCTGCTGGCTGTCACGTTAGCTTGAAGGCTGAAACTATTTCCAGTTCAGACGAGTTCACAGGTGGAGGAGGAAACGAGGCAGGATGTACCATGAAGAAACCTCAACTTTACAAAAGCCACGCTATGGAAGTAAGTACCACTTTTTTTTTTTTTTGAACGTTTTTAAGCTAACATTGCGTTACCTCCTTTAGTTGCTTGGTTATGAGGGACAGAGGATGAAAACATGCTAATGTAAGGTGCCACCATGGGGATGTTTGATGGGCAACAGGTGGTTCAGCTGCGCCAGGCTTCACTGAGCAGCAGGACACCCTTAGTAGGTGTGGCAGTCCTTGGAAATCTGGAAAAATAGAAAGTTAATGTGGTCAGAGAGGTGAACAAAGTGTCAATAGGTTTTTAGGCTAAGGACTCGCATCCTGGTTGTTAAATTCAAGCTATAAATGTGGTAAGTTCAGGGTCCAGGGTGTACATGTTGGGGATTTGAGGGGCTGCAAACTGTCCTCAATTTTAACTCCTGAAGGTCTTGAGTTGTAGTTTTCCATCAAAGTGCCCCCAGATGTACCACAGTGATTTTATCTATTTATTTAATGGTGGTAGGCAGCATATCAGCTTGTCTACACATTTGGCATTTTCTCATAGGTTAACCATTAACATGGGATTTTGCTGCTGTTGAGAAATCTATAACTGACTCCATGACTATGCCAGGAATGTAACTTAGTTAACTAAAATTAAAAAAAAACAAAAACCAACATCTTAAGTTTGCAAAATGCTTCACTAATTAAGGGTTTGCTGTAGGTATCTTGTCACTTACCAACATATATAGGCAATGTACAAATTTGACAGATAATGCCAATCAATTATGTTGTCAGTGCAGTCTTTTCCTTTGATTTGGCCCATTGAATTTTATTGACCAACTTGGTCAATAAAATTCAATGACCAACTCTTGTCTTGTTCTGCATACATGCCACCACAGCTTATTATGTGTTCATAGGTAGATGTTTTGTTGCAAAGACTGTGAGACAGGGTAGTCTTAGCAACCAACACGCTCTCTTTAATTTGCCCCTTCTATGCATTGCATATTGCATTTTTGGCAAATCTAAAAGAAAAGTCAGTCTTGATTTGTTGTTTCCTATTGACCCCTCCCAAAAGGTTAGGTAGAATAACCCTGTAGCTAAACAAAAGCATGAGTCACAATCATAGAGCCGGTAACTCAGGTCCAGTGGTCCAATGACACACAAAGACAACAGACCCATCCTGAGGGTTAAATATAACGCTCAGTACAAGAGTGCAGACGGACTCTTCCAGGAAGTGTGTGAGTGAGTCAGCAGAGGTAGTGTGTAATGGCTGCACTGGGGTTGCTCTGTCTCTGAGATAAGTGTTCATACAGATTTGCATCCATCTCAGCTGCACAGCTGGGCCACTGATTTATGGTTGGATGGCTGGATACTGTGCTCACAAGGGGTTAGGGTTTTTTTTATTTTTCGAGTGTGTGTACCGAACACTTTTTCAGGAACCCCATACTAACGCTGGTTAGGGCCTACCTTTGCTCTCAAAACAGTCTCAATTATTGATTCCACAAAATGTTGGAAACATTCCTTTGAGATTCTGGTCCATGTTGACATGATTGCATCACACAGTTTCTGCAGATTAGTCGGCTGCACAGATATGTTGCTAATCTACCACATCCCAAAGGTGTTCTACTGGATTCAGATCTGGTGACTGGGGGGCAGTGAAGTACACTGAACTCATTGTCATGTTCATGAAATCAGTTTGAGAGGACTTTTGCTTTGTGACATGTTGCATCAGTGTGCTGGGAGTAGCCATTGGAAGATGGTAAATTATGGCCATAAAGAGATGCTCATGCTCAGGCTGTAGCATTCAAACCATGATTGATTTCTATTAAGGAGCCCAAAGTGTGCCCAGAGAACCAGACACCATTGCACCACCATCACCAGCATGGACTGTTGACACAAGGCAGGTTGGGTCAGACCAGGCTATTCCAGTTATGGTGAACCTGTTTGCACAGTAGCCTCAGATTTCTGTTCTTGGCTGACAGGAGAGGAATCTGATGTGGTCCTCTGCTGTTGTAGTCCATCCACCTCAAGGTTGGATGTGTTGTGCACTCTGAGATGCTCTCCACAGTAGTAAAGTGTGGTTATCTGAGTTACCTGGTCATTCACCTCTGACGCCTGCCATCAACATGTTTCCATCTACAGAGCTGCCGCTCACTGGATGTTTTTTGTTTTTTAGCACCATTTGGAGTAAAAACTCTAGGGACTGTTGTGTGTGGAAATCCCAGGAGATCAGGAGTTTCGGTACTCAGACCAGCCCATCTGGCACCAGCAGTCATGATTTTATACATTGCAGTGCTGCAACATGATTGGGTGTTTGGATAATTACATAGATAAACAGGAGCACAGATGTTTCTAATAAAGTCTTAGGTGAGTGTGTGTGTTAGGCCTGTGTCTCTCATCACATGCAAGTATTAAACACTCATTTACACCAACTAATGGAGTCTAATACAACAGTTCACAATTCAATTCTCCTTTCATAAAAGTTATAATCATCAGTTTGTGTTGAAACAGTTTCATAGATGTGTTGATTGAACTTTGTGGTCATTTTCGAGGCTGTGGTGCTGTGAGGCTGTGGCTGCTTTGCAGTGCTGTTTAACTGTATTGTGTTATATGGACATGTGTTTCTATTATTTTGTCCATCCCATTTGAGATCAGGCTAAGTAACAGAAACACTAATGCAATGCAGATCAGTAGCACCACAAACTACACGTTCCATAGCAATAAAGAGTTAAATCAACAGACATTACAGCACCAACTAATTGAAGCACAGTACAATATTACAGATCTACAACTTTGATGAATTTGAATATAGTAAACAGCTGAATTGGCTTCATATATGGAGAATGCCCATGGTAGAATGCACTCTCAAATGCTAGAGTAATTTTTTCCCTCCTCCTGGGCACTGGGAATACATCGTTTAAGCTGATCAATCAACAGGTTTAACCAGTTGAACTTAGCGTCACTAGAGGCAGTAATATTCATGTCACGTGTGGCCAAAAGATAAATTGACTCTGGTGTTTGTTTACTTGAGGTACTACACCCTTAGAAAAAACAACCTATACCATGGTAAGACTCAGTTGCCAGTCCGTGGTCAAACTCAGGTCAGGGTGCTTGTTCCAGTTGAAGAAAACGCTGTGCTTAAACTGAGCTCCCGGTCCTGAGATTGTCCCTTCACTCAGCCAGAAATAAAAAGATTTGATTGGATTAGTGTGGGGAAAGAAGTGTTTGGGGGGGGGGGATCTCACTAAGCTGCAGGTAAAGGTCGACTCTCAGCAGAAGTCACATCAGTCGGACACCCCACGAAGGCCACTTTGACACTGCAATTTCATTGACCTCATAAAGGGGCTCAGTGGAGCATGCGGTGTAGTAAAATTTCAGAGGGGTAATCATTAAGCTCCAGTAAATTAAAATAAACCACCTTTAACAGGAAATATCCTGTCAGTCTGCGTGTGTTTGGTAGCTATGTGCAGTCTTTGATAAGATGAAACTACAGTATCATAATTGAGATGAATGGACTAAAGTGAGAAATTCTCCTGCAAAAGAGTACCTGCACCATCCATGTCAATGTCAGTACTGTTCCCTTTAGACTCCTACCAAGCATCAGCAAAATTCATTCCTTTTTCATTTGCTTCAGGTTATACCGTCCTTTTCACGTAATGTAAAACATTTCTGTTGTGAGGAGATAAATGTTTGAAATAGCCTGTTGTGTGAAAAAGCTGTCATGTCATGTCGTGAATGACTAACGCAGGTCATATGGATCTGGACACTGTACTGGCTGTTCACCCTAAAAACATACAAACTGTAGTTTCTTTTACACACCTAAAGGATTTGGTTTCATGTAATGAATGACAATGGAAAATGGGTCATGTTTTAGTTTGATCATTTTATGTGATCATTTTATCTACCGCATTGTGACAAATATCTTTATCAGAAAATATACATAGTTGATGATATTTGTTTTTAATATGTCACTCAGTTGTACTTTTAACTGTAATGATATTTATTAAGCACAGCACACCAGTATGTCAAATAATGATGTGATTTTTATTTTTTTGTTTTTTTTCAGCGATTCAGGATGATGAGAGGTTGTCAGCAGAGGAGATGGATGAAAGGAGACGACAGAACATCGCCTATGAGTATCTGTGTCACCTGGAGGAGGCCAAACGGTAAGACGGGAGGAGACATGAGGAGCTGGCAGGAGGCGGGAGGGACGGGTGAAGGGAAAAACCTTGAAGATAAGAGGATCTTAACGGCACTTGCTGACTCAAGCCAACCACTTTCCTTTAGGTTGTTTGCTTTGTCATATCTCTGAGCTCATAGGAATTACACTGGGTGTGTACCTGAGTCAACCATTAGGCTTCTTTGATGTTTGATTATGTAGAACAGCTTTTTATTATAGGTTTGTGTTAAATGAACATCGTTATGCAAATATCAAAACCACAAGGAGTGTTTTGAGAAATGAAGTGATGTGAAGAAAGTGAGGAGAATATGATAGATAAAGGAACAAAGCAGAGCGTTATTAAATAATGTGTGCAGTAGCATGGAGCTGTAATGAGATGACATGGAGCTGTAAGCATTCATGACAACGTGCATGATTAAAACAGGGGAGGTGCTGACTTAGAGGAAAGAGTGCCTCTTTCCATCATGCCCTCAAACTCTGTGACTGCTGAAATAATCAAAAAAAAAAAACAAAAAAACAACTGAAACTCTACACGGTTTGCTGATAATTTTCTTAGTAGCTTCAGTGAATACTTTTTCTCTGATTTCCACAAGAATCTTTTTTTTATTTTTCAAAAGTATGTTACTATGAAGACAACATAAATCTGATGAAAACTCTTTTTCTTGTGTGGTGCCTGAGCAAAAAAGACTAAACCACTTCCTTGCTTCTTCACAAGGGCATCCATCTGAACAGGAAGTGTGATCACTCCTCTTTTCATATGCTGATTTTTTGACAACTCCACCCTGTCATAAACAGATTAATTCTCAGGCTGGATTATTTCTCCTTAAATCCATTGTAGCATGCTGTAGCTTAGTGGCGCTTCAACAATCGGCCTTCTACTTGTGCCACTCTTCATATGAGTGCGTGCAACCTCATTTACATCAGCATTTCCTCAGAGATTACTGTTTGACAACTAAACTTGCACTTTGACTCAGTGAAGACTGTTTGAATAGCCTACATTATCTCCTTATGTCACAGGATAATAAGGGTCCACTAGGGCAGGTAGCCTAGACAAAGCACCAGTTCAGTCATTCGTTATAATTGGGCCACGCCTAGATGATGGTACTTTTTTCTTTTTTTTTTGTGTGTGAACGGCACAGTTTAGGGAACAGATGCTTTAGTAACACTCAACCTCAAAATGACCACTATTTTACTCTCACACACACTCACATACATTTCCCACACATTCACTTTCTAGCTTTCTGTTATTCCATCCCAGTGCTACTGACTCACTCCTGTTAATTGTGCAATGGTGCCTCTATTCTGGGAAAGGTGTCAAATTAGATTAGGATTAGACAGATCTCCGAGGAGGCTGTCAGGCGCAGAGAGCATGGGATTAGGCTCTGCTCTCTGGGGTCAGGAGTCAGCAGTCACTAAAACAAGGCAACCATGAGGAAGCAACTCTTTGAGCACACCTGGGGTATGATCTTTGAGGAAATTATTTTACATAAGTGCCATGGTTTTGCCTGTGCACATGCAGGGAAATGCTGCCCTTTAAAACTGTTTCTGAAATGTGTAGTAATGAGTAGAAACTGTATCCTGAAACTGATGCAACTACATGAAGTTTTATTTACACCTTTTGCTACTATGACATGTCTTAATGTTCTAAGTGATAATGTGATTATGTTTATAATTTGATTTTTTATCAACAATATAAATCCCAGGCCAGTTGCTTTTTGGTCCTTTGAGAACTAAATCATTGATCCATTTGTGACAAATTGGAAACGTTTCCAACCCATTGCAGTGTGAATGAATAGCCAGCAGCTTCAGTGATATTCTCCTGACTGGCAACATGTGCCAGTGACAAGATGGGCTGAGACACCATTGGTTTAAAAAAGGTCAAGGTCAATCCAAAGTCATTTTCGCTGGGTGATAAACTGGTGCTGCAGGGCATATATGAACCAGAAGTCTTTATACAGTGGATAGCCCACATGCTTTGCTGTTCAAAGTCCCCTACGTTTTTAACTTTGTTGGTGTTGTTGTCAGTTGATAGACACACCCTCCCACACACACACACACACACACACACACACACACACACGCACACACGCAGGTCTCTGCAACAAGACTTTGTTCCCTCTCCCGAGAGTAAACAGTTGATGGTTTACATTTGTAGCTTTTTTGGATGGGGGCCATTTTGGTTTTGCTTTGATATGGGTCCACTCTTAGGCATTGTTGAGCATGTTTGTTTCAGAAAATTATACTATCCTAATTTTTAGACACTCCCTTCCTCACCACAAGCACTAAATTTCTTTGCTCATACACTCAAACTCATGACCAGCATGACTAAGCTAAATGACGCAAAAGACACTCAGTGCAGACAGAAATACTGCAGCTGGAAGCAAAAAAGTGTATTTTACTAATAATGTGTTGAGATGGGATGGACCCAAGTCCTAGAGTCCACAAAGCTGTGTTTTGTTTAGCCCGATGGGTCACAGACTGGACAATGACAGGAAGGCCTGCTTTAGAGGGTTGTAAACAAGGGTACTAGCCTGTCCTGCTTCAGGAGACACATGCTCCCTACATTGTTTTAAATACAGGAAATGAAGTTTCACAGCAGAGCTCTGTTGTCCATGCAGGATGTTCCTTTTGATTATGTTTTCATGTTCCCGCCAACAATCCGTTCTTTTTTTTTTGTTTTTTTTTTAAGACAGATTTCTTTGTACTCAGTAATCATCTGCATTTGATCTCCATCAATGTGTCACTTCACTGGTAATATGAAACTTGAAAGATTCAATGGGCTGTGTGGATTTTGAGCTGCATCACTACTTTGCCTTGGTTGGCAGGGAGCAAGGGTGGGGTTGTATGTGTGTGTCTGCCTGTATCCATTTCATAGTCATTCAGTGCCAAATGGGTTTTTCCTGACAGGCAAAAGTGTGGCTGTTTAAGGTTGACTGATGCATCATTATATTGATGTAACTAAAGCATCTGCTTGATACCAGGCCCAAAAGTGCTGACATAACATCATTGTAGGTCATCAGTATTGGTGACCATGCAGATATGGACTGAGAAAATCACCCTTAGATTACTGTTTTTAAATAAAACCAACTCCCAGGCTCCAATCTCTTATAAAGTGCTGGAGAGCCATGTAATGATTTCTTGACCTTTGATCCCTAACCCTGAGCCTTGTCTGTAAAATTATGCACTCATCATGTGGGGAGAAATCTTCTACAAGAAGAGGCAGCTCATATCATAAGCAAATGCAGTGGCTATCTGTGCTCTCCATTTTAGAAGACACTGGAGTAAGGCAGACGTCTTCTTCCTGCAAAATCTATAGCATCAGGTGACATAATTGGTCACACAGATGGTTATTCCTCAACAGTGGCTTTGTTTTGACAGTGCATGTTGTGTTGTGGTTGTCCTTAATGTGCTGACACAGATTTCGGCAGACTGGATCTGTTTAATTAACCTAAACAAGGTGTCCGTGGGTGTGCATGTGTGAAGGAACACTTTATTGCTTTAAGATTGAAAGAAGACAGGAGTTGCTGGTGTGACTGAAACACAAGCAAACCAAATCACTGAGCACTGCACACTGTTTTTTTTTTTTTTTTTTTTTGGAAAAGATTAACTCAATTGTAGGATGATGAGCAGCAGGTTAACAACTTGCACATTTTATTTGTTAGTGTGAGACCATCAGGACAGAGGTGTAACCATAGTTAAAAATATGGTGTCACTTCCAGGCAGTAAGATAATGTGTAACAGATTTTCAGACCATGATGATTCACTGCTCAGAAATCATTCACCAGGTCTTAGGAATGAATTTTTCCTAATATATCTGGGAATAGCCTGGAAGAGACTCCTGCTCTGAAGCCACTGTTCAACCTTTCAAAGGGAAATGACATCAGTTTGACAGCTGGCCAGCTTTGTTTTAACATAAACTGAATATTCTCCATTCAGTTTTTATTTTTTTGATTGTAGCAGCACCACATGTAATGCTTCACTTTCACTCATAATCGTACATTATAGTGAGGTGATCAATTCAAGATCTAGATTAATTGAAGTAGTATCAGATTATCCTGCTCAGTGTTTACCTCTTTCACCTCAAATCGTCCACATGAAATGACTAACCAAAGCTCAGACTGCAAATCTGTCTACAGCCCCCTTCCTAAAGCATGCTGGGCACAGTGTGGGTGTTGCCTGTAACAATGCCCAGTTCTCTTTGGCCAACACACTACTTTGTTTCTCTGTTTAACCAAAAACCTTGCAGTTAATTATAGCAGCTGTGACACTGGTGTGTAATGAATAAATATGTATGTCTGGAGTTGTGTAGCCTACTGCCCAAAACCACAGCAAGATCTCAGGTGGCAGGGTAAACAGACTAGACTGTTTGTTTATGTTCTGCATGTAACCATAACATTTTTTTCATTGTGATAGAGAAGTCAGTAAATTGAGCGTGGAATTTTAATGCTGTGGAGATTACACAGGAAATTGAGCCAGTTACTTTGATGAGTTACTGTACTTTCCTAATGAGAGTAGTTTTTTTATATTTATTTTTTTATATTCACCTCAGTGAGTCAAGCAATAATTTCAGATAATGTTATCCACTTTTAAGCTTTTACATTAAGCCATGAAAATCCTCACTTAGACTTCAATTATTAATTTATTCAGTAATTTGTAATAACTTCCTCAAAAGCAATTTTCTCCTGAGCTCAATTCAGGTGCAGGTGATGAATAATCGAAAATCCTCTGCCTGGTCTGAGGTTGATATTTGCAATGTTACTTTCAGGTGGATGGAGGCCTGCCTGGAGGAGGACTTGCCCCCTACCACAGAATTGGAAGAGGGACTGAGGAATGGCGTCTACCTTGGCAAACTTGCAACTTTTTTCGCCCCAAAAATGGTGTCCGAGAAAAGGATATATGACAGAGATCAGACCCGTTATAAGGTAAATCCTCTTTCTTTTGCATGTAAACTGTTTTCATCTTCCCTCTCTAGGTCAGCTCATAGTTGTACTACATTTGCATTCTTCGCCAGCTTGCATCATAGCAGGCAGGAAGACTGTTTCCAGATCTTTCAGGCACTTCCTGACAGTTTAAACAGCCACACAGGAAAGGGAGAAACGTGGCAGGCGAGTGATGGGGCCTCACTGTAACATGCAGCTGTGCTAATAGAGTAAATCACAAAAATAGCTGAGTGAGATTTTTTGCTTGACTTTGAGGTTGACTTTTTATTTTCTCTTTGATAAATTTGAAACAAACAGACATCAGATGCTGTAAACTGTTTGGGATTCAGTATGAGGAATTTGAATATCAGTGGGACAGCTCAGCTTTTGTGTGTGTTTTAAGGTCACCGATGATAAACTTGTTTTTCTATAATGCAGCAGCATTATATAACAACCCCTTTATCACTGCTTTTCATTTAGTGGAGTGGAAAAACTTTGGACCATTTCTTTGTAATTCCTTATAATTATGTGGCTGCATTTCTGTCTGTGCTCCTGTTTTCATCTCCAGAGCAAAGGGCTGCACTTCAGACACACCGACAACACAGTGCAGTGGCTCAGAGCTATGGAGTCAGTGGGCCTCCCCAAGGTAAGGTGCACACAGCCATCTATGATACAGACACCCACTCCCTGTTTAACAAAATTAAGGTGTATGGACCCATTTGAGCCAGACTTCACAGTCATCGCACCTTAAGAGAAGGCAGCTTTTGTTACAGGCAGTATCCCATCTGCAGATGAATTAAAACTCATGAACAGTTGATATTCTGTGAGGCCCTTTGCTAAATTAAAAAAATATCCATTCTTCATCTCTGTAACGCACAGTTTCAGTTGGAACAACCCATACATACCTTTAACAATCTGAAGTACTGTACCAGGATAGTGCTTTCATCAAAACAGCAGCATGTGATGTCAGCAATACTAATCAATCGTTCATGATTACAAAAGACTTGACTTGTTTCTAGGAAAGGACACATTTTTAGACTTGTTTGTTTCAGGTTGTCGTGTTGTTTATTTGGAAAAAAAATGTTATGTGTCAAGCTGGGAGAAAGCTGTTTTTTTCTTAGAATGTAAAACTTTATGCATGTATGTGTTCATTTCTGTTGTTTCACCACTTTAGTTGTGTATGAGCTGTCTTACAAACCCATGTGGGCTGGGAACTTTTGTGTGTGTGTGTAATGTGAAAGATACACACATCATCCAGTGAGATTCCATTTAAGTGATGCTCTGCACCATTAACTATGGAATTGGGAGGCACTGGCTTTTTGGTGTGTACACTGGCTTGGTATATACTCATATTAGAGGGAAGAAACCATCGTACAGGTAGGAATTTGTAGCAACAACCAATACAGAGTGGAATCCATCTATCGAGAAGACTCCAAAACTAGGACAAGGTGTAATCTGTCCTCTGACGTGCAGAATGAATTTCAACACTGTCTTTGGGCTGAAACAATCCACTGACAATCACATAGGCTTTTTGTGTTGCATAATTCCATGTAATTGAGCAAAACCACATGTCATGTGAGGTATGACGTGACATTAAACTGAATATATGTATAATGTCATATATTTGTTAGTAAAGGTCAGACAAAGTTTTAGACATTATGTAAATATCTGTTAGATGCCTGTTTGGGTAAAAAGGAGGAGAGCACCAGCATGAACATCTGTAAAATATAAGCCAGTCCAGTGGCACTTTGTGATGGATAGTGTGCTCTTGAGTGTCAAGACACTGATAAAAGAGGAGTGTCTGATACCGATTGTGGTTTCTACTTTCAGATATTCTATCCTGAAACGACAGATGTGTACGATCGCAAAAACATGCCCAAGGTGGTATACTGCATACACGCACTGAGGTAAGGCTGGAAGGATTCCAATTCATTCAAAACATTTTTCAGTTTACTGTCCTCATGCATTTTTTTCTTCTGACAGCAAAATTGCCCACTCATCTCTAAAATCTTTTGTTTGCGCAACAGTAGGGTGACCAGCTGCATGTCTCAGAAGGTGCCACACCTGACTATCGGGTGTGACTTTGCTTCTGAGAAAGAAGAGAAAGCGAGTAGACTAAACAGCTATTGCTATGGAGGACCTTAAGACCAGTCGCTGGTGTCTGTTAGCTAGAATAAAATTATGAGCTGCTGGGCGGATAAGGTTCAGCAAGCATTGCATTTCTCTGTAAATGTTGACTTATTCATGTGTGCAGCAGTAGTCTGCTCATACTCCTTTCACTGACAGGTTACACACTGTCAAATTTAGATTCATTTCCTTTCACTCAACGGTTAGGCCAGACCATGTCATGTAACACTTGCATTTGACTGACATGTAGTGGTTATTTTGCAGGCACAGGGCAGAGAGTATTCCAGTTACAACAACTCATATGTAGAATGACAAATGTATGAAATTGCTTACACTAAGATTTTTTTTTATTACTCTCTGGGGTTAAGATATGGCCTCTTTATGTGTCCATTAAGTTAATTTATATGTCAGTAGGAGAACTAGTACTTAGTAAGTGATGTGAAACAGGAACTGGAAAATGTTATTCCCACGTATATAAGGCAGTGAGAAATACAGACCTTTCATGTTTTGTATTAAATAGGTCAAGGTTATATTATACAGCACCATGCATTTAGCTATATCCAACTACTCCTGCAATGTTCTGCTAGTTCACACACTTTCAGGCCCTCAAGTGTCTGTTTGCCCAAATAATTATGGGCCAAGGAGAGTTACATTTAGTTTTTTTCAGTGTGTCTTATTTGAGTTTGTTCTGACACTTTGATGAGCATAACCACACTAAACACACTGCTCATATATGCAGCATGTAACCAGCGGCTTTCTGGCAAATCAAGTGTAGTGTTTAATTGTTTAACTCTTTACTTAAAGTCTTACTACAAGGGATATCTCTTTGTCAGGGTTTCAGGTTTGTGAAAAAAAAAAAAAAAAGTTGGTGGTTTTATTGTAAAATTGGTGGCTTGAGCATTACAACTTTAGGTCATTGCTTTTTCAGCTGAGATGACTTTGAGTGTACTAAAGTCACTTTTATCTATCTGACCCGTCCAGTGAGCCAAACACAGATTTAGGGAGTGGTTTGGTGAGCTACTTGGATTGTTTTCTCTGTTGTAGTGTTTTGTTCGGGTCCTGGGAGAATTGATTTCCTTCCCTCTGTATGCGCACACGTGCTCTTCCTTCCTGCGAATCCAGCTTAAGTCCCACAAGACCTAGTGAATACTTTGCTTCCCTGGGTACAAACACATGCAGACATGGAGGCAAATCAGCGGATGCTCCGCCACGCTCAGTGTGGTGGAAAATTGAAAGGGAACACAATATAAAAGGGGCAGACTGTGGCTTACAAGTACATTTTTAAAAAACTTCTGGCAAAGTGGTTGAGACTTTTGATTTATTTGTTTTTAAAGTTAAAACAGGGGGGATCCACAGTCTGTAGAGAGCTAGTTGCTCCAGGCTAGTCAGCTGATTGTCTGTAACCCCTGTGGCTTGTAATCGGCCACCTTCATTAACCCCAGTCAGCTGTTGCTGTGTTTTTATCTCAGATTGAATCAGCTGCCTGCATGTTAAAACATTACCCTTTGTATAAGCAGAGTTTAGATAGTTGTATAAAGCCCCCTGTGTCTCAAGGACAGAGTGCATTTCATGTTTACACACACACTGTGACCAAAGGGTAGGATAATCAGCTTCTGTAACTGCTCCATTCACAGCAGTGCTGCTGCCAGACCTGCCTTAAATATCTATAATTCATTGCTACTTATCAGGTACCTGTGGGAAGATGAAAGTTTTATGAAGTTTCCAGCCACCTGCTTGCTGAATCAGTTGTTCAGCGGTGGACTGAGCCTGCTGGCTCCTGGCTGCTCGTTGTAATCTGAGCCAACACTACCGCCCTGTGGTATGACTGTGACACTACAGGGGTAGCCGTCTGGACAGATCACAATCTAAAGGGGAAAAATAAAAATAAATATAAAGTTTCAGTTTCATGATGTCAGATTGTTGAGCTACACAATGTTTCAAGCTTCTCACTGTTTCCTTTTTTTGTATAAATCTTACTCCACTTATGTTTTATTTCAGCTTGTACTTGTATAAACTGGGCATTGCACCACAGATTCAGGACCTGCTGGGGAAAGTGGCCTTCACAGGTAACACCTGTTGAAATCATTGTAGCACAAAAGTTATATAAATTTCAAACAGCAGAAGAAGCAATGAAGTTGCCATTGCTTTCAAAATGAAGGATACATGTTGCCGTAGGGCTTGTTGATACACTGAGATACACATGTACATTTAATGAGAATCCTCTTGTGGGGATTTAATTGGGATTTAATTGAAAAACATAAAAGAATGATATAATGCACTCTCAAGCATGTTAAGCTTTATGGGCATGTGTTAATACATCTCGTCAGTAATTTAGATGTTTGAATTATCAAACGTTTCATGTTAATCAAAATATTCCCTGCGACCATCCAAATAATACTGAATGAGATACAGAAACTACCAAGCTTCAAAGCTTTTGACATTGGATTGTCCTGAATAAGCCTCAGGGCATCAATTCTGTTATTTTTTTATTTTTCTCAAATTTAACTTGCATTTAAAATGGCAGTGTTCTTTTTGTTTACTGTATGTTACATTTTTTCCTCAATTGCTTATGCACATTTTCTGAAACACCAAATAATTTTTAAACTGATGATGTTCTTACTGCAAACATGGAGCTTCTGTCATCCGTCTGTGTTGACTCCTTCTGACCAAAAACATTGCATAATAAAGTCTTCCCTCTGTATGGGAGGTCTGTTGTGCTTTTATGATATCTGCCTGGCTCATATCTGGTATCTGTGGCAGCTGCATAAAACTCAGTTTCTTCCCCAGGCTCAAATGTTTTGCATTTGGATCTACACAATGAGCATATTGGTGAACATGAAAATCAGTTCAATCCATTTTGACCAGAGAGTTTAACATAGTGCATGACTGGAACATTTGAAGATATTTGTGCATAGTAATTTGATTTCTGAATGAAAACAACAGACAATGTTACTGTTCTGAGCAAAAGAATCGTTTTTAGAACTGAATAAAGTGATTTGATAATTGTTATCCTCGTTTGATGATTGTGCCAAAGCAACTGACAAAAACTGTCAAAGGAAGATAAATTGTGTTACTTTTAGCCCTTATAATGCCATACTTTATATCACTACAATTTTCCCTGCCAATATCTCACTTCCAGAGGAAGAGATCAGTAACATGAGGAGTGAGCTGGAGAAGTATGGCATTCAAATGCCGGCTTTCAGTAAGATTGGAGGTATCCTGGCTAATGAGCTCTCAGTGGATGAAGCTGCCTGTAAGTCCTCTGACCTTTTAATTGACCTTTTGATTGATGTTTTTGACAAAAATCTTAGAAGGTGAAGAGATGGCATCTGACACAGTGGGTGTTTGTTTTGTTTCCTTATGTCTTTTTGGCCAACACTAAAATGTTCATACACTGCTTTATCTTTAGTGCATGCTGCTGTGATTGCCATCAATGAGGCAGTCGACAGAGGTCAGGCATCTGCGACGATGGGAGCCCTGAACAATCCTAATGCAATGCTGAGGAACATCCAGGAAGCTCTGGCTGAAGACTATCAGGACACACTCAGCAAGGCTAAGGCTCGGAAGCAGGATCAGTCCTCAGGGAGGGTGAGTGGCCGAGCAAGCACCTTAGTAACCTCTTAAGTTTTAGTGTCATTTTATTTTTGTAATTATAAGTAATATAATTTTTACTGGCTTTATCTAAATAGAAGACATGTCAGCCTCTGTGAGATTTTCACTGTCTATGTTCATGACATACACATCACTGTCTCTCTCTATTTGGTCTAGTCAGATATTGAGTTACATAATATGATTTAAGTAACACTACCATTAAATGAAATTGCTATCACCAATAAAAACACCTTTCCACTAAAGCTACTGTATGCTATGTCACATCCATAGTTAGCCCAGGTTAGGAATAAGGTTGCAAACCCTGGTCTGAGGGTATATGTTGACTTATTCAACACCAACAGATGTGGTGCTATGAAAGTCGTATCACTGTACTAAAATTACAAAATAGAATAAATGTAAATGATTTGAGAGTAATCATGTATTATATTCAAACCAAGTGAAAGGAATGCAAAAAATGTAGACATACAGTACAGTGTATTGATGACTACAGTAACTGAGGAGGACTCTGCACTGAGGTCTGAAAGCAGTTGTCTGCACCGACTCATTCCACTTGCCTTGCCAGCACATTCCAGTGGCTGCAGTGTCAGCGGTCCTTCACCAAAGGCTAACCCTCCCCTCCCTCTGGGATCTCACCTCCTATTCTCTTAACAATAATGTGAAAACAAGAGCTGTCCATTTTTAATAGCTAAAATGTGTTATGTAAAAATGCAACCTCATTAGTATGAATCAGGAAAAAAAACAAATGTGACCAAGTACAAATTAAATATGCCATGAATGCATTTTTTCTGTCTGTCTCTTAGCGCTCCTCGATTGCCACTGAAGAAAGAGATGTTTATGAGGAGCTGCTTACACAGCAGGAGATCCAGGGCTGCATTGACTTAGTTAACAGTAAGGACTTTACCTCCCACAATCCTTGCATGCTTTTTTCCCCCATAACATTGTCCAGCACCGTAAATGCATGCTTTTTTGCAAGGGAAAAAATGAATATACAACAGAGAATGTGCAATTTAAAAAAAAAATGTAAATTACATGCACTTATTTTATCTCTGAGCTTATCTGAAAGATGTTGAAAGAAGATACATTATCCCTCAGTGACATCTGTTGCTCCCTCTCTGCAGTCCAGGCAGCAGTAAGGCAGGTGAATCAAGCAGTGTCAACCCAGGATGAAGCTGCTCTGTTGGCTGCACTTCGGCTTGAAGCTCTGGCCCTGCTTGGTGTTCAGGAGTCAAATTGCCGCTGGTACCTGGAACATTTTACCACCTACTGCCAACATAAATCCAAGGTATACTGATTCAGAGCTTATTTGCTCAGTAGCTGCCAACTCAGGCCCCTTAGGAGCCAGAGCACCTCTGTTTTCTTTTCAAGCTGTCAGGTAATTGCATTTGTTTGCAGTTGTTAGAGACATACAGTAAATGAGCCTTTATTAGATAAAGAGAATTAAAAAGAAAAAAGGTTCTTGGGGTTCCTCAGGGCCATAGTTGAAAATTACTGTGTCGTCAACTGACAAGCCACAGAAGATATGAATTCACTCAGAGAAAAATATTTAAAGAAGTGTTTAGAAATGAACAAATCAGGCACATTTCTATGGTAATGTACATGAAATGTTTACAACATCCTTTCTAAACTGAAATTTTCAGTGCCCATCTAGCAGAAGCTCCACTTGCACGGCAGTTCTTTGGCTGAGGAGATTTAATGTAGACGTTAGCTTCTGTTGTGTTGTTTCACTACTCAGACAGTGGACGTGAAATGTTATAAAGAAGCATAATCACACCTTTGGAGTAAAAATAATCAGCCACTGTAACCTCAGTTGGAATGGACACCTCAGACACTTTGTCCTCCATGGCCCTGCATGAAAGCAAGCTGAATTGCCATGGGATCTTCGTGGTATCTCACTAGTGTACTCTCATCTTTGTGCTGCAGGATGGAGGGAGGTCCGTGATGGTGGACAAAGAGGAGATTCAGAGAGTCGTCAGCTCTTGCAATGACTTTGCTGAGGCTGAGAGACGAAGTAAGCACCTTGTGTTACTTACCATGGATGTGTATTATCAGTAATTACAAGTTAGTTGAAAATCACACATGTACCCACTAACTACACTCACAAAATGCAGAATGTAACATCTTATCTACTGTTAAGTACAGTTCAAGATGAATATTAAGTCAAAGGCATTTCAGTGTGTAATTGTATTGGAGGGTAAAAGCATAATTTTCATACTGAGGTGCCTTTGGGAAATTGAATTGGGTTACTGCAAAACATCTGTGCCTAACTGACTATCTGTGAAAATTTTCTTGACCAGAACTCGACGCCGTAGCTGCAATCAATACCGCCATTCGCCTTGGCAATGCAGTGGAGACGGCGGAGCAGCTGATGAACCCTGAGGCACAACTGCCAATTGTCTACCAAACTGCTGCCAACCTCTATCAGGCTGAACTTTTCAGTTTGCAACTACAAAGCGGGCGGGTGAGACATCATGTTTAAATGTTTGACACTTTCATCTACACCCACATGCTCAGACAGATATGTGTCTGTGCCAGATATACAGTGGTGTCCAAAAGTCTAAGACCACGAATAGGAAAGCATATTGCAGTTAAAAGTCAATTCATGCTTGTGATCCAGATGTTTATGTTTTTTTAGTCTGGCCTGAGCCACGAGGAGCTGAGTGTAGCTGTGGAGATGCTGTCAGCTGTAGCAGTGCTGAACGAGGTGCTGGACACCAAAGACCCCCAGGCTGTGATTGAGCAATTAACGGACTCTCCTCTGGGCTTTACCAATATGGACCAAGACAACCTCAACAGGTAAGATGGCTGCAATACAGACAGCTGTGGACTACAGATGGGCCAAAGGTATCAGTGAATTGTGTAAACAAGCACTAGGAACACCAGTTAAACTATGGTGATAGGATTTTAGGAGGAATTAATTTGATTAAAAGATTTATAGAAAGATTGTCTTTAGTTTGCAAGTCACAACACTCTAGGTCTCTCTCCACTGTTACTTTATCAACCCTGGGGTGGGCTACTGAGTAGTGATTCATATGATGTCATGAAACCATTTTGAAGCTCTCCATGGCACTCTCCCTCAGGTATGGTGACACACTTATCAACCAGCGAGCCGAGACTCTTGCCAATGGCCAAGAGTTTCTCACCTGGAATGATGTTCAGAAGTGTATCGACACAGTCAACGTTCAGGTCCATGAAGAGCATGAACGTAAGGAAGTCTTGCAGATTTTTGGTTAATTTGCCTTGTTCTGTGCAACAAATAAATTAGTCAGCAGTTTAAATCATTGGAAAAGTGTTATTTTAGGTGCAGCTGTACAATGACAATTTTTATAAACACACAATGAATTAAACACAGTAACTGATCAAGTTTGAAATGTGTCTTGTCCTCTGCCTCTAGGCATCATAGCCATCGCTGAGATCAATGAGGCACTTAACTCACGTGATCATCAGCAGACACTTGCAGCCCTGCTCCTCCCTACAGCCAAGTTGACTGGAGTGAACCCAGCCACAGCCAAACACTACCATGATGTCCTACAATATACCAAGCAACTTCTCTGTCAGGTAATTTGATAGTGTTTTTTTTTTTTTTTTTTTAATTTATTTAGGACTTGAGTAGAGAAATATGCTTGCACCTCCCACATCCTCAAAGTGCAAAATACGCAAAAATGGCTGAATAAACCAGTGTTGTAACCACATATCATAACTTTCTCATTCTTTGTAGTTTTACTGGAGTTGCCCAGCACCCTCTCACCCCTGCCATGACTGTATTTTATATTACCACATTTTTATGAAGCTGAATTGCTTTATTGTTTATTTAGAACTTTTATGTTCACATTTTACATGTGATGAAAATTTGGAAGGACAAGAGTAAATATCTATGTGAATATTGTCTATTTTTTCATGTTTCACTGTGACTGATGTTTTGCTAGGTCTACATGATAGGCTTGAGTAGCTTTTTTTCTTTTTATGATACTGTACAAAGACTGTTTTGTTTCACAAACACTGTTGTTTTAGACCTAACAGAGATTGTGGTACTACCCTGTTAAATTCACATTGTCCAGTCTTAACTTTCACATCCTTGTTTCTCGTGCTTCCCTGCTGTGCCCCAGCAATGGTCCAGCAAAAACATGTTTATTTTTGTGCACACACATCCAGTCTCAAGCCCTTACTGCTTGTCTTTGAGGTATCTCACGGAGAGAAATGAATTGTAGTTCTGATGTTGCCGTCTTGGAAACGAGCAAACACAGGAAGGGATCCAGACAGCTGTGGAAGCAGCAGAGACACACTGCTACTCTGTAGTATCCATACAGTCTGTCGTCCCCACTGGAAAACAGACGGATGTAGTGGGCGATATGCAGGATGCCGCTAGGCAAGAAACACACCACAAAGATGATAAAGACCACAGTGCTGACCCTGATAAAAGGTCTCCAGTCACAACCAGATTGCCTTAGGTGGTATACCACTACCACATGGGCATAGATGCAAATCAGGAAGGGCACTATGAAGCCCAGACAAACCAGCATCAGTCTGTATAGCACCAAAGGTGAATGGGATTTTTCTTCTAGGGGGAGTACATCATGGCAGGTGGTGATTCCCAGCTGCGTAACCTGGTAGCTCTGCCTAACAAGGAGCTCAGGCACAATAGCAGCCCCAAACAGGAACCATACAACCAAGCACGTCCCCATTGCCAGTGTCGTCTTAGTTAGTCTTCTGTACAAAAACGGTCTGACCACAGCCAGGTAGCGCTTCAAACTGATGCATGCTATAGTTTGAGCTGCACAGTAAACATTTCCATAAAACAAGGCTGTGATAAGCCGGCAGGAGATTTCCCCAAATATCCAGTTGTTTCCGTTGAAGTGGTAGTGAACACGAAGTGCCAGAGAAAGCAGGAGCAGCAGGTCAGACAAGGCCAGGTTCAGGTAAAGAACTACTGTGGACATGGAGTTTGCTCTGAGTCTGACTCTGAGGAAGCCCAGGATGTAGGCGTTGGAGGGGATACCCACCAGCATGGCCAGGATGTATGATGAAGGTATGACCCAGGTGCTGAGGATCCCTGTGGTATAGGCTGTCACTGGGTCCTCTGGGTCCACATAGAGCGAAGGGTTTGTGCTGGGATGGAGTAGGGCTGGCAGCTGGTTTGTGTGATTAGGTTTGTATATCCTCCCCTTGAAGGTTTTAGGTATTGCAACAGTTGAAATATTGGTTTTGGTCCTGGTTCTGTTTCCTATAAATGGGTTTAAAAACAATGTTCATGGCTTTAAAGCAACCTTAGTTTTATTTAAAAAAAAGTACATTTCAAACCACAGTAAAGCCTAAAACATAAAATCATGCTGTATGTCGTCTAGTTTTCAGTTTATTTTATGTTTGAGGACTTTGAAGTCAAATCTCTTTTGGTGTGTACCAACACAACTTAGTGTTTCAAAAAAGCAAAAGTGCACATATCTAATTTTGGAAAAAATAAATCCCCTTGTCTTTTTGGATAACTTTTTTTTCAAGATATTGTAATGAACTTACCATCATGCTGAATGGTCTGCACTGCCATCAGACAAATGAGTAATCCTGGCACAAAGTCTGCCATATCACTCTTCAGTCTCTTGTCCAGAGTCTTCAAATGTTTCTTGTCTTCACCTCTCTTGATGTTGCTTCTTTTTCCTTAATGTATCAGTTCTCCACCGGTGAACTTTGCTGTTTAGCATTGCAACAGAGCAACAGGAGAACTGATATAATAGTGTGCACTCAAGCCCAGCTGTCCTGCTAGTGTGTGTTGGATGCTTGTCTGTATGGTGCTATGAGCACGTTTCCTGTTCAGGCTTGAAAACTGAATCGCCTTTGTGCCTGCGTCAGTGACTGCCCACTGACTCACTGGGGTGGGAGGACACTGCTTAGTGGTTTATAAACAGTTCAACAAATTATACTGATTACTGTTACAATAAGTAATTTTATGGTATGAAATCAAGGAGTCACTCCTCTGCTT
This sequence comes from Trachinotus anak, assembly GCF_046630095.1. Lineage (NCBI taxonomy): Eukaryota > Metazoa > Chordata > Actinopteri > Carangiformes > Carangidae > Trachinotus > Trachinotus anak. The sequence continues at coordinate 13,646,953 of NW_027273859.1, read as the reverse complement.
TTTTATCTGCATTAAAATGTATGCTACTCTTCGAGCACTATTGCATTATGCAGTGGTTAGGTCATGGGTGTATTACTTGATAATGTGTTTGATGAAAGATGAAGGATGATTACCCAGCACATATGCTCTGGTTTGTCACATAAACTTTACACTGAAATCTTGTTACATACACAAAAATGAAGAGATGCTCTTTCATAATTAACTATAGAGAAAATGTTTTGAGCCACAAAGGATTTTTTCATTGCATAATGTCAGGAGGGAACAAGGCTGATCTCAAAACATGAATGGTTCGCTGGGAAGTCATCGGTTAGATACAGATATAAATAAAGAATTGTCTCAGTCTGCTCAGTGTTTTAGGGATGACTTCCGTCCTGCTGGCCCTGTGGCCTCAGTCCCCAGCAGTCCCCAGAGTTTTCTAAAGTTAGTCTAAGAACAAATACAAAATCAGGCTGAAGAAACATTCATGTATTTGTTGTGATGTTATGATGTTAGGGTCTGATTTTAGTACATGGTAGTTAGTTGAGTGGCAGTGTGGATACAGTGTGTGTTTGTAGTGCAACTATTGCTAATAATTATTCACTATATTTTTTCCTTCTCCTTAGATCTTACCTCTGGACACAGGGGAAATGGTACTGCCTACTATTTGCTGTTGCTCTAATAGCACCAGCTTGTGTAGTGTTTGTAATCAGTGTTGCTATGAAGTGCTGTTGTTGTAGAACTAAACACTGCATATACAAAATTCTACAATCCTAACTTGATTAATTTGCATAGTGTAACAACAAGAATTTCTAACCTTTACAAGATTGTTTTGACTAAAATTACTTCAAAAGATTAATAATCTTATGTCAAGTTAGTATTGTGCAGCTATGCATAAACTACACACTGTGTGCCTGAAGTATAGTTTTGTCTCCCTTTCTAAAAATAAGAGAAATAACCTTTTTCTGTTTGTTTGTTCTGTACTTTTTCTGTGACTGCAGAGCTCTGGAGACGAGTCTGCAGTACTGTGGCTGGACCAAATCCAAGAGGCCATACTCTCAGCCAACCAGGATGAAGAGGAGGCTCTCACGTGTATGTCCCCAGAGTTGAAATTCACTCATCCATATCTTCACCACTTGAAACAATAGTTGATTCAGGCTCAGTTAATTCCTCTCAATTATAAGCACATGGAAAACAATATTCTGATTATGGGATGGAGGATGTGTATTATTTTAAGATCACCAAACAACTCTTGCTGCAGATGTTTTTCTCTCTGAACTGCTCTGCTATCTGGCAGTTCAGCCTTTTTCTAGTTATGGATATTTGACATTGAAATGATGACGCATGATGTCACTGGAATTAAGACTATGCACTTTCACTTACATACACACTGTAATCTAGATTACCTTTGTGGTGATACTGTCATTCTGCCGTTGGCTTTATGTTTTAATGACCACATTGCTTGCTCTCTTACTTACTTGGTATTTTTTACTGTGCATTTACTGTGTTGTTTTTCATGTTTGACTCAGCACAGCTTGACTGCTTCTTTGGTTCAATCTTGTTTACTTAACCAGTGGCTGGAGCAGTAGCTGATATTAACAGGAAGGTGGCTGAGGGAGACTCCCAGAATACACTGAAGGCTTTGCAGGTTCCCAGTGCAGGCCTGAGAGCGGTCCTCCCTGAAGTTGCTGACACATACCAGGCTGAATTGGTGCAGAGACAAACCGACAGTGCTATGGAAGGTAACTGGGTTTACAAGTATCACAAGAAAGGATGCTCTTTGTTTAAGAAACTGACACCTGCACAGTGAGAAGTGATCTGAGTTGGTGGCCTATAAAATGTTCACTGTGTCTAAAAGGGCACTTTTTTCTTTGCTCCAGGCAACACAGATAGTGTGTGGGTAAAACATTGCATCAAGGACAGATATGATTACTTCTATAACCTGGAGACTGGACAGGGAACCTGGGAGGAGCCTGAAGAATTTGAACACAATGGTGGGCAGCTCAGTAAAGAGGAAATCCAGGTACTCCCTGCTGTACTGTGTAGTTTCACTACTCATGGATAATGTAATGTTGTGTGATCACATCCCCATGATGAGACTGATTTAAAACCTGAACACATGCCTTTCACCCCTCAGACTGTTGTCAGCTGCGTGACTGCTGAATATAACCGGGAACAGTTATGGTTGGCCAATGAATCCTTCGTGACCCAGCTGCAGGCCAGGATCAGAGGTTACCTGGTCAGGAAGAGGCATGCCCAGAGAATGGAGTATCTACGCCAACAAGAACCACATGTTGTCAAATTGCAGGTAGTGTATGGCTTCACTGTGAACCTGTGAATAGTGATTAATGTCAGATTACAATTTGCTTTACAAACACTACACTGACTATGAATTTTGATGTTAAAATGTAGAACACCCAACTTTTAATATGTTTTCCATTTTCCATATTTTTGATAGTATTTTTTTTTCCCTGCAGGCTTGCTGGAGGGGGTACAAACAAAGGAAAATGTACAAAGACAGGATGAATTTGCTTCAGAAAAATGTTGCTTCTGTTGTCAAGGTGATAAATCTATTAAAATAGTTGTAGAAGCTGGGAGCTGTAAACACATACTAAACTAATCTGCATGTATGTAAGAAATTAAAATGTTGCTTTAAAATCTAAGACCTGATGTAAAACACTTGATGTTTTTAGATCCAGTCCTTGGTGAAGATGTGGAAAGCCAAACATAAATACAATCAGAGGTTGCAGTTCTTTAAAGATCATGTGAGTATCACCTCAGTCAGTCAGCATTACTGAGCGGCATCCTTTGGTTTTGTGTGGTCCATGTTGTGTTAGGCTCATTGTTATCTATGTTTTTAGGAAAAAGAAATTGTGAAGATTCAGGCTTTTCTAAAGGCCAACAAAGCCAGAGATGACTACAGAACCCTAAGTGAGTCAAAAAGGCATTTAACACTGAGCTGTACTGATTATAATATCAAAATTGTCATGTGAGACTAGATATTGTCTGGAATTTTGATTGCTATCATATTGCATTATTGGTTAAATGAGTATTTTCCTGGTTTTAAAGGCTGCGTTGTTGTTAGGCGTTACTAAGATGTGAGCTGCTCTAGCTTAACCAGTGTAGTCATCACACTCTCATTAGTTCATTTGTATGAATATGTGTATCGTATAAAAGCACCAATAGCCATTCCTAAATTATAGCAGTATTTAGATGCGTATATGTTAATACTTAATGGGGAAAATAAAAATATCATTACCATTGTGTGCATGTGTGTGTGTGTGTGTGTTTGTGTGTGTATGTATATAAAAAATTAATGACCAGGTTTTTTCTGACTTTCTCATGTGCCAAATCTTAGCTGGGGCCAGGGATCCTCCTCTGTCTGTGGTGCGTAAGTTTGTCCACTTGCTGGAGCAGAGCCCTCTGGATCTGCAGGAAGAGCAGGAAGTGACACGGCTCAGGGAGGGAGTGGTCACCAAGATTCGCTCCAATCAGCAGATGGAGAAAGACCTGAACCTGATGGACATAAAGATTGGACTGCTCGTGAAGAACAGGATCACCCTGCAGGTTGGCGACCCTTGCTTTTGTGTCTACAAGGAAAGAAAAGAAACTGTGATTTTATGTTGGTTGACATTGTTCATTGCATATTTCAGGCAAAGGCTCCTAAGACCAATCTGTGATTACATTCTTGTAATTATATCTTGCCCTGTTGAGTTAAGCTCCTTAATTCATTTGATCTTTTTGTCTTGGAAAAGGATGTTGTGTCCCATAGTAAGAAAATGAAGAACAAGAAAAATAAAGCGAGTAAAGAGGACTTGACTGCAGGAGACAGACTGGGTATTAAGGGCCTGAGTAAAGGCAAAAGAAGGAAACTGGAGGCCTACCAACATCTCTTTTACCTGCTACAGGTATTATAAAAATGTGTCTCACTCCACCTCATCTACCCTGACTCAAACTACAGCTTACATCTATCAGACTTAAAAGGTTTAATAAAACGTCTGTCCAGTTGCAGACGCAGGCTTAATGTTATTCCTCTCTTCCCTCCCTTTTAGACCAATCCATCCTACCTAGCCAAGCTGATCTTCCAGATGCCCCAAAACAAGTCCACTAAGTTTATGGACACTGTGATCTTCACCTTGTACAACTACGCCTCCAACCAGAGGGAGGAATACCTGCTGCTGAAACTCTTCAAGACTGCTCTGGAGGAGGAAATCAAGTGAGACCTGCTGTTCTAAACAATACTTTGCCATATTCAATGTACCTGATTTCGACTTTGTAACTATTGTAGTGATGTAATATATTGATTGCATAAGTGAAATCATATCAGATCCTGATAGATAATAGTTTGGCATTCCCTGAAACTACACAATCTTCTCCATGTGCCTCAGTTCTAAGGTGGATCAGATCCAGGACATAGTGACAGGGAACCCAACAGTCATCAAGATGGTGGTGAGCTTCAACAGAGGTGCACGAGGCCACAACACACTCAGGCAGCTCCTGGCTCCTGTGGTCAAAGACATCATTGAGGACAAGAGTTTAGGCATCAACACCAACCCTGTGGATGTGTACAAAGCCTGGGTCAACCAGCTTGAGACAGCTACTGGGGAGGCCAGGTAGGCGCCAGTGGGATGGTGATGTATAAGATATAAGATACACACCATGAGACTTATTCTGGGTTTGAGGTTTGAGCAGTTGGTTCTCCTCTGGTATGTAAATAGGTTTGCTATGTATTTGATGTGCCCAGAGGTCAGTTTTGTTTTTCATTTGTTGTTTTCTTGGGTTCATTTGTGTGGTTATATTACAAAAGGTTATTTCCTGACAAGACCCCGTACGTTGAAGTTTTCATTAAATCAATAGCTAATTATCTACAACTTGCGTGTACTTTTAGTTACAGCTAATGTCTTTCCAAAGAATATTATCAGCTTGTGTTAGATTGATCATCTGGAAAGCCTCTGTTTTCCACTCACTTTAATCTCTTAACATCTGAACCAAACAACAAGGTAGAAAAATGATTCAAAATTGTTACGCAAAGTAAAAAAAAAAAAAAAAAAAAAAAAGAGAGAAAATGTTGCTCACTGTGTTTGATTGCAAATCTCAAGCAAGGCTTAGTTTTCTGGTTTTCTGGAAGTTTTTTTTTTTGTTTGTTTTTGTTTCCTTTTTTTTTTTAACATGTTTGAGTGTTTGCCTTGTCTTTCCTCAGCAAGCTGCCTTATGAAGTGACTCCTGAGCAGGCCATGTCACATGAGGAAGTACGCAACAGGCTAGAGGCGTCCAGTCTGGCACTGCGTTCTGCTACAGATAAGGTCTTGAACTCCATTGTGTCCTCACTGGATAATATCCCGTAAGTTTTGGGATCTGTTAAATGTCAATGTGCACTTGTCCTATGTGTACGCTGTGACAGTTTTGTTTTTCAGTGCTCGACCAGATTGGTTTGTGGGATTTTGTTTTCTGCTTTTATTTATTTATTTATTTATTTATTTATTTATCTTTAAACCAGAAATTTAAGGAAGACTATATAAGGATGTGCCTTTGACATTTCCCATTCAAAGTGTTTAGTTATCAACTTGGAATTCAGTATCTTGCCATTATATAGGGTTGGACAAAATAACACAAATATATTACACTGTGATGAAATCTAATACAGCTGCCATTAGATAAATAATGCGTTTGAAAAGAGATGTTGTTCAAGTCTCAAGGCCGTAATTTGGGATGGCTGTTGGGTTGTACAGGACAGTATTATATTTTAAGATGTCCCTGTTGTTCTGTCCACCCCCTGCACTCTACCTCAGTACAGTGCTATTTTAAAAAAAAATCTATTTTCTCATCCTTCTATTGGGTGTTTTCCTGTCTCTTCTATTTTTACATTATTATCTCAACTATGTAATGAGAGCAATGTGACTAAAATAGAGCTAAACAGGATATGATCATATGCTTTGTCATGTAATTTACCACTCATTCTGGTTGTTTAGGGTTCAGCTACATGTTAGGACATGGTCATCACTAGATAATCATCACTATGGCACAAGCAGTTATCTGCTCAAGAACAACAAAAGAACTGTGCTCTTTGGCAGCATGAGCCACACCCAAGTAACCCAGTATTGTGATTAGAACATAAATACTTTTTTCATTTTTTAATAAAAAAAAAAAAAAAAATTTTCAAAAATTTCTGAAGACTAGACTTAACACCACTAGATGGTGATGTGTGATTACACTCAAAGCAGAGGACGGCTCTTTTTAAAAAGTGGAAATACTGTACATCTAAAGAGACACTGACATCCATCAATACTTGCAGTCATTGATGAAAGTATTGATATAAATTCTCATAATTCCTTGTCATTAGCTTGTTTTATCATTTGCCATATAGTAAGTGAATGCATGTTGTTTTGTGTTTGATGTTCTGTCAATATTTTTTGTTTTGCATGTAGTTATGGCATGAGATACATAGCAAAAGTTCTGAAGAACAGCCTTCATGAAAAGTTTCCAGATGCCTCAGAAGATGAGCTGATGAAGGTAGAAGCCCTCAAAAGTATAAATATATATTTTTCCACTTGCAGTACAGTATTTGTATTTCAATTGTCCCCTCTATATGTTCTATAACTGAGTGTGCTGAGGTAAGAGCAGGTATGTTTTACAAAATAAATTTTAATGACACATTCTCTTTTTTTCGTGGAAGATTGTAGGAAACCTGCTCTACTACCGCTACATGAACCCAGCCATCGTGGCGCCTGATGGCTTCGACATCATCGACATGTCAGCAGGAGGGCAGCTTCACCTAGACCAGCGTCGTAACCTGGGATCCGTGGCAAAGATGCTCCAGCATGCTGCTGCCAATAAGCTGTTTGAGGGCGAGAATGCACATATGACGCCGATGAACGTCTACATATCTCAGACATATGAGAAGTTTAAGTAAGAAAGAAAAAGTTAATACTGACTGAAAAAAATTATGCTGTATATGTTGCTGGAACAAATGTGCTGTAGAAACTTTTAATTGTCTATCAAAATATGTTTAGCTCAGGGCACTGTTTCCATGACATTGTAGTTATATTTGATAGAGTTTTGGTCCAACCAACACCCATAAAAAGGGAAAACACACATGGTAGAAAAAGAACAAATGGTCCTTCCAATAATAAAGTCAGGCGTTTGAGAAGTTACTACTGATAAACATGTTTTGCTTGGAGGGTGAGAGTCAGTTTGAGCTGACATGGTGGAAGTAATAAGCTACCTCATCAGTATTGAGGAGACGTGTGTTGAACTGATCTCCAGGTGGACTTGTACAAATTCACAAATAGGAAGGGCTGGGCCGGGATATGTCTCATTATCTGCCCCACATTAGGACACTGTTACTGGAAATCCATATAAATATTAGTCCATTTTGTGGAAGCAAGTTGGGGAATTTGCCTAGAAAGAAATCACTAGGGCATCAAAGACAATTCAGCTATTTGTCTACTTTCCTAATGCTGGTCATAACCTCTAACTACTGATATTTTCTTCCAGGCTATTTTTCCAGTCTGCATGTGATGTCCCTGAACCTGAGGAGAAGTTTAATATTGATGAATACTCAGACATGGTGACCCTGAGCAAGCCTGTCATCTATATCTCAATAGAGGAGATCATCAATACGCACTCGGTAAACCCAAGCAAAGTGAATCTCTTAACATGTCTACGGTAGACGAGGTTGGATTCAACTTACCTTCCTTCACATGCAAATTAATGACTCTACATTAAAATTACATCAGTTGAGGAAAACATGCAGTCGTACAAATTGCATGCATGTATTAACTGATGATTCATACTTAATTGTAAAGGGGTTGTCCTTCTGTCAGGCCAGCGTGTGGTTGCACTGATTCTACAGTTGCTGTGCTCTTTCAGTGTCAAACCAGGCTGCTCAGACTCTCATGGTTTCATGTTGGTCTCATGTATCTTCTAATGTTTTATCCTTTTCTCCCAGTAAGCCAAATGTCAGGAATTTCAAAATATGTATCAAATATCTGAGCTAATATTTACTAAAAATGCTCCGCTTATCTTAGTATGATTCTTATTCTTAACACAACATCTTAAGCAAATCTGAAAAGTCAAAATGTGGTTAGATATATAGGCTCTCAGTTCTCATACTGCTTAACTCCCACAAATTGTGACCGCTTGTGGTTATATTTGCCCTGTAAGTTTAGGATCTTTTGTCCCTTTCACATCCTCTTGTTTCTCACACAGCAAACTTAACTTTCTTTACATCATCATCCTGTTTCCTTTCTTTATATTTACAGACCACTTCCTTGGAAAAGGGGGGTGGTGGTGAGGACACCATTGGCTAAAGCCATCTGTGTCCATTTATCATCAGTTTCACTCTGCACTTACTCGCAAAGGGAACAATGGAGATGATGGGGATTAGGCAGATGCTGTCTCAGCCTTCATTTTACACGCAAAGATCATTTTATAATTTCCTGTGTGTTTTAATATGTAGTTGTGGGGGCATCATGCATTTTCCCGATACATTACTTTATCATATTATTTTTGGGCCTCGACTAGGTGTCTGTTTTTGCAATCATAGTGAATACTTGACCCTCATATACACATACATACAAACACACATACATATATATGTATATAGATAGTGTACACGTTCTTAAAATTTACTTATAAAGAAAGAGAGCCTTGTAGGAGAAAATTGCACATGAAATGTTAAAGCTTCTGTACAGAACTAATCACATCTGTATTTGTTTAGCTGCTTTTGGAACATCTGGAGGCCATCTCTCCAGATCACAATGACTTGCTGCATGAGCTGCTGCAGGATCTGGGAGACGTCCCAGATGTAGAGTCATTGCTCGGTACTGTCAAACAAAGCTTTATTCATATTAAACACGAGTTGGCCATAGTATGTTTATCATTTCAAACACTGTGCTGTTTTATTTCAGGTGAAGGAGCAGTAGACCCTAATGACCCAAACAGAGAGAGTGCTCTCAGCCAGCTAGCAAAGACGGAAATCTCCCTCAACTTAACCAGCAAGTTTGAGCTGCTGGAAGGGGACGACATAGACCTGAAGACTCTAATGACAAAGTAAGTTTATTATTGGAGGATGCTGAGATGAAATTCATCCTGCTGAATTCTTACAGCATACGGATTTGTAAATGATCTCAATTCAGTGTTTAGGCCATGTAGCTACTTTCTAGTCTTTGATGTATTTTTAAAACCATTACACTGAATCACACTTACTGAGAAGCGACGGATATCGAGTTTGGGATTGCTACGAATGCTGAGTGATGCACTTTACTCAACCCTTCTTGACACAGTGTGTGCTTCTTTATGGCTATCACTCAGTAACGTGTCTTTGTTGTCTTTCCTGCCCTCCTATCATTTTCCTGTCCAAAAAGGAAGGGGTTTGGTGGTCAGTGTTATCTTGCCTATAAACATGTATCCGTCTGCATCGGTTTCTTAAAAGAGACTTTGTTAGACAGTTGCTCTCTTCATTACTTTCAGAGGCATGTACAATTTTTAACAAGGAAAAATAGAAGTAAATTAGTATTTCTGTGAGTTTATACAGTGGGATCCAGAAGTCCAAGACCACTTTACAACCACTGTATCTGCCCATCGTCTAATTTGTAATTGCATAATGTATTGAGGCCATGCCAACAATACTTTGGTAATCAATGATAGGGATATAGTATGGAACATTGAAGGAAAAGAAAACAAACTTGTTGGGATTTTACAAAGGTTTTATGTGTATTAAGCCTGGCCTATATTGACATATTCATGATATATACATATGGTGGCACTATTGGGTCTGAACCTGGACCAAAAACTAATCAGATATTCCTCTGCTCATGGCGTAACTTTGAACCAAATTTCATAGAAATCTGTTAAATAGCTTTTGAGGTAAATGGACAAACGGACAGACAAACAGAATATCGCCGATGACCTTACTGGTACTGTATATGGGTCGGGCATATTAATTCCTGTCTAAAGAGCATTTATGATTGAAAATGGGGAATGATGATTCAGTTCTGCTGGGAAACATGGTTTGTGCTTGGTGGTATCTCACATGTTACATGTCTGGATACTAACAACACAGAAGATTTTGTCTGTCATCAGATGATGGCAGCCTGATGAAGTTTTTGGTTTTGGTGACATAACTACTGAAATAAAAGAGAGGTCTGGCTCTAAAAGATGATCTTTTTCTGTGTTTGTGCATGTGTCTGTGTGTGCACGGGTCAGGACCAAAAAGTTAATAGTGGATGTGGTTCGGATTCAACCTGGAGAGACTTTGCCTGAAATTCTTGAGACCCCGGCTACTGCACCACAGGTGATATTTTCTTTTATCTTGTTTTCCCAGGAACATATGCAATAAATGTTTGGTCTTTGTTTGCAACCTAATGTGCTCACTATTTTGTGTTCTTCTTCTATGATTTCTTTCCTGAAGGAGTTGGAGCATACTAAGATTGCAGAGCGCCGGGCAGTCCAGGATGCTCAGACTCCAGAGGGTCTGAAGAGCAGCCCGGCAGTACTGGAGGACAGCCAGCTGCCTCTCGAGCAGAAGAAGAGGAAGATCCTGAGGAACCTCCGTAACCTGGAGCAGGCCGGCCTTGCTAGTGCTGGTAACAAATACCAAGACCTCATCAACGACATATCAAAGGTTCATAAGCAGCCCACCACTACCAACTTGTAAGCACTGTTAGGTTTGTTCAGCTTCTGAATTTGTAAAAACTGTAATTGGCAGGACATTCGCTATCAAAGACGCTACAGACAGAGAAGGAAGGCTGAGCTTGTGAAGCTCCAGCAAACACTGACAGCGCTCAACTCGAAAACTGCCTTCTACCAGGACCAGATGAATTATTATGATACCTACATCAAGACCTGCCTGGATAACCTCAACCGGAAGTGAGTTGTACCTTCATTTCTTACACCTTGTTAGGATAAAGACTTTTTTACAAAATATTTTTTCTCTGTTTGTGCTTTGTGCTTTGTGCTGTCATTTGTATGGATGTCATTTACTATATTGCTGTGCTTTGTGTATCCAGGAATTCACGCAGGTCTATAAAACTGGACAGCAAAGGAGACGAAAAGGGCAGTAAGAAGTGGAAGCCACAGTCTCTTAAGTACACCGCAGCAAGGCTGCATGAGAAGGGAGTCATTCTGGAAATAGAGGGACTTCAGACAAACCAGTGAGTTGAGCTGTTCACCACTTAGATAGCCATCAAAAAGGGCCAGGGACCACTGGTCAGATATTGGATTTTTACAGTTACAGCACCTGTAATGAAACCTCTAGTGTTAGGTTGCGACATGCAGAGAAATTCTGATTGCAGTGTCGATGATGAAATCTATCCCCCAACCAGCCCGCATCATCAGTGTTGCAAATTGGTGTGTATCAACTTTGAACACTCGTCAAAAATTAAATATGTACCGTATCACAAATAAGACGGAGCCATTTAGACAATGTGCACAAGTACTGCAAAACTTTTTCATACATTTAGTGTACGTCTGTAGTTACCAACAATCTCTAGTTTCTATTAGTTTCCTTGTATCCTACTTTAGAATATGATTCTTCTTTGTTAAGAGGAAGAAACATATCCGTTCATAGTACTGGGACTTGACTATAAACTTTTTTGTAAGTCCCATTTGTGTTAAAAGTTTCATGCCCAAATTGACCTTTGATTCTCACGGCAATTACTGTGCTCTCTTCTCTGAATTAAAATGTTGAGCTGCACCGGAGAGGAATCAAACAGCAGTTGTTTATAAATGAAAAGCACGGAAATGTAAGAATGTGTAGTTCATCTTGAGACTAATTGACTGCAAATGAAGCTCAAATGTGTTAACACAGGGAAAAGCTGTTCTGAGGAGATTGTTTGCTGATTTGGCCTTTATCCAAAGTACTGTGGAAATACCAAAACCTGTAAATGATGGTCCTGTTTTCCCCAGTGTGCTGTGTTGTCACTTTTTTTTAAAAATTCATTAATCCCATTCTATTGTCTCTCTCATGTCTCAGGTTCAAAAACGTCATGTTTGACATTTCACCCACTGAGGAAGTTGGGGATTTTGAGGTGAAGGCTAAGTTTATGGGAGTTGAGATGGAAAAAGTCCAGCTTCATTTCCAGGTACACATCCCAAAGCGGCTCACACTAACAGTGCATCAACACTAAAACTTGATGACACATGGTTAAATGTCCTGTTCCCCTCATTGGACTACAAGCAGGAAATTGATGGAAATAAAGGAAATATTTTCCAGTTCAGACACACTTGTTGCAATGAATCTGTATTTTCTTTTCTGATTATGAAAAAATGATTTGAGTGAATTCTTACAGGAGACTATAATAATTTATCTAATAATTGAATTTATTTTCCTATGTCAGACATTATTATATGATATTATTATTTATCTAGTGTTTATAAAAACCTCCCAAATTTGAGTTTCTCATTGCATTTGTTGTATTTTGTGTCCAGGACCTCCTTCAGCTGCAGTACGAAGGCGTGGCCGTCATGAAGATGTTTGACAAAGCCAAAGTGAACGTCAATCTGCTAATTTTTCTCCTAAACAAGAAATTCTATGGGAAATGAGAAAGTAAAGAGCAAGAGGGGAGAAAGCTCAGACACAGAGAAGGAAACAGATTGTGCCTTCTGACAGTACTGAGTACTGAGATGCGCAAAATTAATTTTGAAAACGTCATATGGTTCTGGACAGTGTTTTGTTTCGTCTGATTATAATTCGATGGATCACACCAAAATGAAATGTAGTTATTATTCAGTTATAATATATCCATTCTGTATTTTTCCACGTGGTGATTGTAAATGTGATGTATTTTTAAGAATTTAATTGTAACGATATTCATGTTTTGTATGTAAAAGAGAGTAGAAAACACACTTATTGTCACCTTGTTTGCTGAAAAAACAAAAAGGGCTCGATGGACATGGACGAAGCAGCATGATCAGTTCACAAATGGAGCTTTGGGAGCAACTTTCCAGCCAGCCTGCATGGCTACATGGAATACTGTAGTTTACCAGTGCCTTTTTAATTAAAGCATTTAAAGAAACATGTTTTAATTAATAAAACATTCAAAACTTTTAAAAGCTGCAACTGTTGTATTTTTTAATGTATGTTCTCAGTATATAAGTGATTTCTAATGCTTGAACAATGTGGATAATAAATTACACATGCTCAAAATCATTTGACCTTTTTTCGCATCTGTCCTCAATATTGTTAGTTTTGTCATTATCTGTCTGTTGTTTAACATCTTTCTATCAACAAATACTTTGAGGGAAAATATTTTCATGTGAAGAGTAAGGTGTCAGTAGTAGGGGAGGAGGCGTGTCCACACTGGGTTCTAATAACAGGTTTGAAGCTGGCACAAAAACACTGAAGCGACTCTTCTGGCAAACAGATCATTTCAACACTTATTCAGAGGATATACAGTGAAGCCATGGGTCAGCTGTTAATAGGCTTGTTGGTATTGTTTTCTGTCCAGAGCTCAGCACTCACCTCTCAAAATGGTAAGTTGCTTTCTTAACCATAAACTTTGTGTAGAATTGAACACTATAACAGATTGTTGTGTAAATTCATATAATCACACCTTGTACAGGCTTGCAATTACAAATGCAAGATGAGTAACATTAAGTGTATTCACATCTGTCGTGTGATTGAAAATAAATATGGCATTTCCTTTTTATACAGCCCATAATTCTCCTTATTTTAGATGACAGTTTATATTGTATATAATAGGCTGGACTATAGGAAATACTTAAACAGGAATGACCCTGCGTTCACCTTCCCAACAATGCCTGGGAAAATTAGTGACTAAAACTGAAAGAATTTGATGGTAATCAGAAACTTGAACCATGATGTAGAACTAGTGGCTAATAATCTGTAAATCTGCCATGGGACATTTGCAGAAAATAATTAAGTACAGGTTCTTAAGTATGGTATGTTTCTTGTACTTATCTTGGTTATTTCAATTTTGTGCCATTTAATGTATCTACTCCACTACATTTATTTGTAGTTACAATTTTGCAGGTTAAGATTTTACCTGAGAACGTTATCAGCTTGATACATTGTTTGACTAATAAACAATAAATTAAGGAGTTAAAATCACTTCCCTCAAACATTCAGTATTTATCACATCAGTAATAATCCAATATAATCATAATTACCACTTTGTAAGGGTATTTCTTATTTTAAACAAAATTTAGCTGATAATACATCTGTACTTAAGTAATATTTTGAGGGAAGGATTTGCAAAGGATTATTTATACAATGAGTTATTACTGCCTTTGCATTAGTACAGAATCCAGATACTTACAATACCACCGGCCGTGGAAGATTATGAAAGGGTCAGCTGTAAAACAAAACATAAACCAAAAAAAATGTTTAAAACAAAATGATTAATACTAAAATATGTTTAGTGTGTAACTATGCCAACCCTGTCATGATAAATCTTTGTCACTTTTTTCTGGAATTATCTAAAGATGAAAAGAAAGCAACATGTATTCTGTTTCTCTGTTCTGTCTCTTTAAAGCCTCAAAGCTACCACGGACTTTTTCGGGTCACTTTGTAATGGTCACTGATGAGCCTATAGACTACATTGACCTGTCTGCGTTGGACAGTCTGAGGGACGACACAGGGTCTGGCTCAGGATCGGAGCAGGAGCCAGTGAAAAGACACGGTCACCATGGCCCACACCGTCAACCCCAGAAGCACTATTTTGTCTCAGAGGAGGCTAAAGGTTTTCTCCAGGGTCGCCTGGCAACAAGCTTTGTCCCGACCATTTACGTCCTCGTCTTCATCATCAGCGTGCCCCTCAACCTTGTAACTATGGTGATGTTTGTGCATCACATCCGTCCCAGGAAGCCAGCAGTGATCTACATGCTGAACCTGGCCTGCGCTGACCTGCTGTTTGGCCTGCTCCTTCCCTTCAAGATTGCCTACCATTACCATGGCAACAACTGGATCTATGGCTCCTTCATGTGCAGAGTTGTCACTGCAGCTTTCTACTGCAACATGTACTGCTCTGTCCTGCTCATGACGTGCATCAGCATCGATCGTTTCCTGGCTGTGGTTTACCCCATGAACTCGCTGACGTGGCGCAGCCCTCAGACAGCTTCCGCTGTGTGTGCTGCCATGTGGCTGTTAGCCCTCGGAGGAGTGTCCCCTCTGCTGGTCTCAGGACAGACCATCTATTTGCCAGACCTGGGCATCACCACCTGTCATGATGTGCAGGATGTGGAGAAACTACAAGCTTACTATCTTTACTTTTTTCCCATCTACTCCTCTGTCTTCTTCTTCATCCCTCTTGTCTTCACTGTTGTCTGCTATGTGCGTATTATCCAGGCGCTGGCAGCAGCCAATGTGGAGAACCGCTCCAGGAAGACTCGGGCTGTGGTGATGGCTGTGATCGTGCTGATGGTGTTTGTGGTGTGCTTCACTCCCACCAACATCATCCTGATGGTTCACTATGTTCAGCTTTCCCACAAGTCCAGTGACAGTTCCTACCAGGCGTACCTGATCTCCATGTGTCTAGGCAGCCTCAGCTGCTGTCTGGATCCAGTCCTCTATTACTTTGGCTCCTCTCAGTGCCAGAAGCAGGTGGCAGCACTGTTCAGATGTAGGCAACTGGGACGGGCAGGGAGCAGCTCAGAGACACAAAGTACAAGAACCAGTGGGCGGACAGACAGCAGCAGGTTATGCAAGATGGAGAACGCTCAAACTGGCCTGGGGGGCCACTACAGCAGGCTGGTGGCTTAAGTTCACGGACATGAGGAGTCCGGTCGGTCTGAGAGACTGTAAACTTGCACATACACCCAGAGTATTATACTTCAATCTGTATTTGAACCATTACCATGGACATGCTTGGGTTGGATCCAAAGAGATGATACAAAACTATGTCTACTGTTTATTTTCACTTTAATTGGCTTGTTGGATGTATCATTTTTTACATTTCGAGCCAGTTCACCTTTTTAATTTGAAATCATAAAATATATCCACCACCATGACAGTGTGTGATATGTTAAATCAAATTCACTGCCAGCAAAGCAGAAATTTGTCTTTTCAGATTTTTTTTTCATCTTCATGTTTTCAATAAATCATAGGAATTAAAAAATTAGTGTGTAATACAAATATATTCATATTATTATTATTGTAAATAATAGTGTAAAGGCATAATTATAAGACAAAAACAGCTGTTAAAGATTTTTATAAGTGAATATGTAAAATCATTAATCACATGATGTATTGGCCCATGTGGCTAAAAACGTGTGTGTAAATAATTAAGTTCTTTTGCTAAAGCATATATAATTCAATCAGAACAAAACTACTACATTATACACATTATGCTTAATACAAAAGTTGCTTTATCGCTTGTCTTTTTTTTTTTTTTTATTGCTGCTCGCTCTCTTTGTCGTCTGGACACAGCTCTGAAACACAGGAAAACAAGAAACAGGATAAACTGTGAGAGAAGAACAGAACAAACTGAATATGACATGACTATCATGAAGAAAGATTCCCTCTCCTGCCTTTGTGTATTGTACTTCATGGTATTACTACAAACATAATGAAGGTCATTTTGTATAATCATATTTAAATATTGCATTTCAATACAACATCTCCACCTTGTGGAAACTTGTGGAGGTTGTGGTGTCCAGTAAAGATTAAGAGGACAATGGATGAATAAGCTGGTCACTAATGAGTTACTGACCTGTTTGGCCATCGTAGCTATGGAAGTTCTCCGGGAAGTTTAGACACCCAACTTGCTTCTTGAAAATTTCAACATTTTTGGGATCTATTTTTCCTGTCCTTGCTGAAAGAGGAGGGAGAATTTAACAAGAAAAAAAAAAAATAAAGGACTGTGCATATTTTAAAACTCAGTCCAAATGTGTTGATAAGGACAGAACTTACTGAACTGCAGGATGTATCTACCAGTGACATCCCCGTTTCGAAAGGTGTCTGTCCACAGCAGGCAGTCAGAGCAAGTCTGAAGGATATGTCCTTTGTGCTCTGACAGATTTTCTTTAAAAGCAGAGGGACTAATTATTAAATGACATCTGATGTTGTAGGCATCGTCGTTACTGCAGATTACTCTAAAGACAAATTACATTTGTCTGCCTGTGGTTCACTTACTGCGAAATGTGGTGGCCAGTCCTGAGACTGTTGCATTCACCCCCCCCAAGATACACCGATTACTGAGAAACAAGGATAGATTGTGACAGAATTTTGTTTTTTTCAAGCTAAAAAATCTGATGAGCCATTGAAAAAATAATTTTGCTTTTCTAATATAGTACTACAAACTCTTTTCCACTAACGATTCTGCTTAATTAACTTACAAGCAGTGATCTCCCCATCGTAGTGTCACAATTTGACTGTCAGAAGTGGCAGACAAGTCGATCCAGGAGCTTTTCAGAGACTCCAGTGCCATGTGGTACTGCTTGGGGTCACCAGCTCCCATCACATACACCCATTTTCCAAACACCTGCATGTAAGCAAGTAAGATTTATGTACCTATATTCCAAATATCTCATGATGGTTATTTTACATCCAGTAAAATCAGCCATCTTTGGGATAAATAAGAAAAAGACTAACCTGTTTGGGGTCTTCTGGCATAACAGGTCTGACCAGGTCCTTGCAGTCAGGTGCAGAAGCGGCAGTGAGGGAAGTGAGAGCCAACAGAAACACAACAGCAGGCAGAGCCATGGTCAGGCAGAGGGATGAGGACTGAGACTGAGAGACAGCTGCACTGCAGAGGATGCTCTGGGGTTTCAGAAAAAAAAAAAAAAAAAGAAAAAGAAAAAAAAGTTGTTGTGCAAGTGCTAATATGGGGGAGGAGGGGGGGTTTCTACATGCTCAAATGCACCGGTGAAGGTTATTTAATGACCATGCAGAGCCATGCACATCTCTTTTATTCAGCACTGAATGGCCTGCTCAACACTCTTCTGTTGCCCATGCTGCTGTCCCTGAATGAATTCAGGCAATGTGCCATGACTCTTCTTGGACTGATGAGACATTTAAAAAAAAAAAAAAAAAAGGACCTGAAGCATCTTTTCACCAGTAGAGCGGAGGTTGTTTCCCTGTGGGGCTGAGTGGACTCCTTGTGGGGACAGTTTAAGAGTTTGACATCTTCTTTCTCCCCCTAACAGTGATGATACCCAGCAACAGCTTTTGTTGAAGTTCCTGGGAACAGTGGGGCATTTTAGAAGAGCTGTGTTAATTTTGATGAAGCGTATAATGTTGACATATGGGTTAGCAGAGTGTTTGGCAACCTTCCCTGGGATTTGAGAGAGGATTAGCCAAATATTTTTTCGGAAATAAATGACTGGAAGACAGTACAGAGTGGGACTGTTTTTTTATTTACCACACACAACCAGTGGGAACAGAGCTGAAGCATTAAAGGAGACACTGAAGTGGATTTACTGAACTGAGCTAGAGATGTAACATCACATGACAACAGCAGGCGTTGCACTTTGTTACAGGCTGAAAGCAACTTGACGACAAATTAGAAATTATCTCGCAACGCAGGACAACATCAGTGCACAAGCAAATCACATCATGACACTACTTAGTACATGTTAAGCTGGATTTGTTTGGGTGCTTGGAGGCTGTTCAAAGGGCTATGACACTTCCGCGCTGTGCTTTACTTTGCAGTTGGCTCAGTATCAGTTTGATCATTCTCTGTGTTCTCAGCAGCAGGTGAAGCAGAAGTCTCCCTGTCATCCGGACACAGTTCTGCAATGAGAGAAAAGTCATAGAATCGAAAGGATTTATTTGATAATTAAATTTTGTGGCAGAGAAATGGCTGACGACTGACCGGTGCCTGCAAAGTGGTACTCTGGGAGGAATTTAAGACATTCTGCTTGCTTCTTGAAGGTCTCTAATTCAGATGGCTCCAGACTGCCGGTCCGTGCTTTAAAAGAAGGGCCAGAGAAAGAAAAGAGGAGGGTGAGATGGTGAGGCGATGTGGGAAGCCAGGGGAGAGGAGACAGAGAGAAATAGCAAAGTAGCCTAATATCGCATAAAAAACTATAGTGACCCAAAAAAAAACTTACTAAAAAGAAAAAGATATCGTCCCTTTGACGTGCTGTCAGGGAGGAAGGTGGTGTCTTCAGACAGGAGACAGTCAGCGCAGGTCTCATAGTACTTTCCATCATGATATGAAGTGTGACCATTGATGTTTACTGTGGAACAAAGATTAAAAATGGCAGAGGGTGAAATGATTTCCATTCCAAATGATTTGTCATGGACCTAGTTGAAATTGTGCACAAGAAAAGATCATATAATATTGCCAAAAATATGAATATATGTGGAGGCTTGTGTGACTGTTTTCTAATAAAATCCACGCACTATTGTGCTTTCGCTGCATGCATCACCCACGTAACATTACACAGCAGAGACGGACAGAGAGAAAGATGGTGAGTCAGGGAGATAACAGAAACACTGAATATGTCGAGATACATACATGTGGTGTGGCTGGTCATTCCTGAGATGGTGGCATTAGCCACACCCTGAAGACATTTATCATCATGTCTGAAGAAACAAGAAAAAGGAGCTTCACAACTTTACATTTTATGTGTGAGAGACAATGGAAAATATAACATACAACACATATGGTCGTGTGACTGATCATTTACAGTCTGCAGTGTCCTTACAGGCGGTCGGCCCAGTACATGGTGATGACTCCACTGTCGGAGGAAGCTGACAGTTCCACCCAGGAGCTGTTCACCGACACAAGGTCGTTCTTCAGGCTGGGCTGGTCCCATGACCCCACATGAAGCACCCACTTCCCATAGATCTATAATATAATATAATATAATGCTCTGTCATGTCATTGTTTATCTACTCAAAATGGACTTGAAACCTTAGGAACAGTAGATGCCAACAAAAACTGCAAAGATGAGAAATCCATAAAATGCTCACAAATTCAAATTTAAACATACATTTCAATGACTACTCTAATTACTGAGGAACATCACAAGTAATATGATCAAAAGTGCACAGATAGTATCACAGTTGCTTTTCTGCTAACGGGGTACATAATGTACATCAGACTTGATATACAATACGCATTAACGTGCATAGGAAACTGGATGCCAGTTACTGTCAGTTATTCACAAGTGATGCAATTAATTCCCTGATGTGTTTTTAAGATTCATAGACACCTTGCCATAGACATTTTTTTGGTTCTTTTTAATGACACTGTAGCTCACTTTAACGAAAAGTGCAGTTAACAACAGACCAAAACTCAGCTATTCAGGCCAGCTCATAACAAATGATCGGTGATACTCACAGGGCTGTGGCTGTCCAGTACCAGAGGTTTCACCAGCTCTTTACAGTCCGGTTCAGATGCAGCACCCAGGGAGGTGAGAGCCAGCAGAGCTACAACCAGCTGTGCAGCCATGGCTCTAGACAGCAGGCAGCCAGAGAGCAACACCAATGTCAGGGATCCTGCCAGCTACAGTCTCCTCAAAGGAACCACGGGAAGTGTTCTGTAACAGTGGGCTGGGCCAAACACACACACACACACACACACACACACACACACACACACACACATGCACACACACACACACACACTCCTCCTCTCCTGGAGAGAAGGAGCAGCTCACGTCTCACATCCAGTGTCAGCAGGGGCTTGTGTCCTATTTACCCCGTTACATAACAGCCATCTGGCAGAGTCTGAATAGCAAGACCCCTGCATTTTTCAATATGTGAACACCCCCTGCACAGAAACACACACACACACACACACACACACACAAACAAACACACAGAGCCAGAAGCACAGAAACTACTCCTCTCCTGTCCTCGTCTCTTATTTCAACAATAGCAGTGGCTTCAAAACTTAAATTCTTTCTATGAACTACTTTTATTTGCTAATATATTGCACACACATAGCATCTTTGACATGAAGTAGCTTTTTGTTTCCTCAGACCAGGTCCAGGCTTGCGTAACATGCTCTATGTCCGTTTTCCCAGGGAAACAGTTCAGAGAGTGGTTGTTCAGTTTTGTTTTTGTGAAGGGAACAAATCATTATTGGTAATGACACTAATGGTAATCCTAATTCTTCGCAAAAGGGCACTGGCCACTTGTCAAACATGCTTGGCCAAAAGACTCTCACACTCATATCAATAAAAGTAGATTCAGCCAGATGATTAGCTCCATCTGAAACATCCTTATTTGAGGTTCACACAAAAAAAACTCTGCAGTGAGGACAAGTCAGCAATCAATGTGTTTGCACGTCTGTTTGCAAAATGCCATTTGTCTATTGAGGGACAGGCTAAATCACCAGTTATGTTTCATGGCCAATTATGTTTCATTCAAGAGTTAAAGTAAATTTTGTAGGGGAGTATCTTTCATGTGTTCTGCTCTCCGCTTGTGTTTTTGCTCAGTTTTTGGCAGAGCAGATGGTCTATAGAGTTACAGATACCTGTTATGAAATCTTGCTAGATATTGTAAGGGAAGCAGTACTGTTGACTCTTAATGGATGTGCACTGACAAGGACCGTGTTATGTAACACACAAAGACCTCATTCAAGTTGCCATATTTAAGTTTCAACTGATTTTGCTGTGAATGCTTTGGGATGAATACCATTATTAGCCACTGGGAGAGGGTGACAGATGGTTCAATGTGAACCTGAGGTACTTCAGCAAGAGGAAGTTGCACAATTATTTGATTCTTTCGGTTCTTTCAGGAAAATCACCACACAGTGCAAGGGGCTGCACTCCAGCAGAAGTTTCTCACAGCCATGTAAAACTGTTGCACCCCATCCTTCAAGGGGCCCTCCAACAAGTAGACAACATGAAAAGACTAATGTTGAGGTAGCAGCATGAATGAAACAGCTTTGCTTAGTATTTCCTTCTTTGACTCCCCTAACACCCATTTTAGTCACAGTCCGTAAGAGTTGTCATACAAACTCTAGCTTTGCAGGCTTACTGGAAGGTACAGAGAAGTGTCAGAGCCAGAAAGTGCATATAGACTGCATTTAATACAAAACAGAAGCACACAACCACACAGTGACTCCTTTTTCTTGAAAAAACCTTTTCCATCTTGATTTCTGTATCCAACAGTGAATGTGAAATCAAATCAATTTAATACAGCAAAACGTACAGTATCTACTAGCATGGTGAAAACCCTCAACAGGCTAAGTGGCTTTTTGTGTACGAGGCAGAGACAAACTTAAACTGGAATGCCTGTTAGCACACATTAAACCCCCCTGCAAGATGAAAAATGTTGTTCTCTTCACATCTATTAAGACATCAGTGGTACATAAAAGTGGCACTGGGAGTTTAGGGTACATCTAAGAGATTGTACTTGAATACAAATTTAAGTGATGCAGTCTCAGGGTAGATTTGAGGTTCACGATGGGTGACAAGATGCATTTTCTCTATTATTTGTCTTCAGTTACAGCTGTGGCAGGTTCCTTCTCATCAGGGCACAGGTCTGAAACAGAGGTGGGAAATAAAGTTGATAAGTGTCTCAAAAAGTTAGTTGTACTGGTTACTGCTGTGTGTAGCAGCATCTCACCTGTGTCTTCTCCTTCTCCAAAGTGGAACTCCGCTGGGAAGTTGAGGCATGCAGCCTGTTTCTTAACAACGTCCAGATGAGCGGCATCCAGTTTCCCAGACTTTGCTGCAGGACAGGGAGGGGGCAGGGGCAAGTTAATTTGATCTCAATTAAATAGTCAAAACATAATTGAGTGCTAAAGCTCTGAGTTTTGGACTTTTTCCACATGTGTGTAGAGACAACTGTGAACTCACTGAAGAGGTAGAGGTTCCTCCCTTTTCTGGTTTCCCCATTCTCCACCATCACTGAGTTGTCTGTCCAGAGGATGCACTCAGGGCAAGTCATCAGGTGCTTCCCAACATGCTCATGAGTGGAGGAGTTAAAGTAAACT
This sequence comes from Trachinotus anak, assembly GCF_046630095.1. Lineage (NCBI taxonomy): Eukaryota > Metazoa > Chordata > Actinopteri > Carangiformes > Carangidae > Trachinotus > Trachinotus anak. The sequence goes on along the minus strand of NW_027273859.1, from coordinate 13,624,121 downwards.
ATTGGATATAAACAGAAGTTTAGTACCGCTTAAAGCACATAGAATAATATGTACTATCATATACTTACATGTCACTTTGGTGGAGTTTGCCGAGAATGTACAATTAACGCTTCCATAATTACATTTCCCCTCACTTCAAAAGAGAGGTAAACATAACATGAGACATATGAGAACTCACATATCTCAACTCTTATCTTATGCACTGGACCTTAAATGTATTGAAAAATATGAATTTTCAGAAGATCAATAGTTACAATTTGTCTGCCCAGCGCAGGGTCATATCATCACTGTCAGGTATGGGTGAGAGTTCAATCCAGGAGCTGTTGATCTTTTTAAGGTCCTTCAGGAAGTCCTCATTGTCTGATGTTCCAGCGAGGAATATCCATTTTCCAGAAAGCTAGACACAAATGTGCAAAATTAACACTCATATTTCTAGCAGATCTGTACTCAAAGAAAAGCTCCTGGTAAACAGATTCTGGAGCACAGATTTAAATTGTCTTTGAGGGATATAAAATACTAGAAAAACAGTCCAACCTTCAAACATTATTGAACATTACTTTAACCATACTGATGGCCGTTTATTCAAGTTCTACATATTGGAAATCGACTTGATAAGAAATCTCTCACAATGAACATTTAGGCTCTTGAATTTTAACTTGTCGGTGTGTTCAAGTGCTTCTATTAAACTCCAACACGTGAGACATCAGAGGTGGCTGCTAAAGAGTGACCGCTTCATTGTAGCTACACTTCCTAAATCACATTATCCTCCTCATTGCCCTCATGTTTACTTATTTTTGTTCTTCTAGCTTGAAGATGCTTGTAGCTGTCAAATAGTGGTGATGGAATTTCGAGAACACATCACAACATGAACACACCTCAGTAAAAATGGGAGTTGTTATGTTGTTGTTAAATCTTGTAGAACAAAGAAAACTGGATTTTACTTGATGCTCAATGTAAATCCTCAGGACAACACTTACCCCGCTTCGATCCTCCAGAGGTTTAATCAGCTCTTCACAGCCTGGATCAGACGCTGCAGTCAGAGAGCAGAGAGCCAACAAAGCTAAACAAAACTGAACAGACATTTTTAGAAGCCAAATGACAGCCAGCTTGACACTACAGCAAAAACAGAATGACTGCCCTTCTGCAGGAAAGCTGGTGTGAAGACTGGGAGAGGGGATGTTACATTTATATAAGAGAGAGAGGGTGGGAGTGTGAGGGGGGCAAGGGGTGGGTGGGTGGGTGTGTTTGTGTCAATGGTAATATAAACTGAAATAAAGCTCCTACAGACATGGTGGGATTGTGTAATAAATGGTTCAAATGCGTCTTTGCAGAGACCGAAGAGTGTATGCGCACCAAACTCTTTTAGGCACCGATGTGCAAAGAAGACTATATTTCCAGATTTCTCATCTATTTGCTTTAGTGATGAAGATATGGTTGAATATTTCAAATATGCTTAAAGTTTATTGCATGTGTTTGTGTGTAGGAAAGACACCTCTTTGGTGCTGTGTCATGTAGTTATGTAACAGAAAGGCTGTGGTCTTTGTGGTTCTGCCAGAGGCTCACTCACATCCCCTCCTGCTGTCTTGTTCTGTTGTGCAAGATGAAATTATTCCTGCTGTGGGTGATCACAGTCTCTCTCTCTCTCTCTCTCTCTTTCTGTCCTCGAACACACAGCACAGAGAGAGAGAGAGAGAGAGAGAGAGAGAGAGATGCACAGAAAGATATGCACTCATGCAATATGGAAAGCTTTAAGTGTGAAGTGTATAAATATTATATACCCTTACCCCATGCAGCACTGACATGAACGGGATTGCACAGTTTAGAGACGGTGAGTAAATAAGTAAATAAGAACTGCAGTGACGATGCTGTTAACTGAAGTCTTTTCTTTCGGACTCTCTGGCTTGCATTATAAAAAGGTGTCTGCTGCTGGGTATAAAAAGGTGGCAACTGGAGCACAGTTGTAGGCTCTTGGATTAACACCTGGCACTCCCATGTCTGAGCACTAAATATGAAGCTATAGCCAGCAGCTGGTTAGCTTAGCTTACATTAATGGAGACAGGGGGAGCAGCCTGGCTCTGTCAGGTAAAAGGTAACATAATCTGCCTACCAGGACTTCTAAAGTTCACTAATTAATGCCTTATATCTCATTTGTTTATTCCTTACAAAAACCAGAGTGTGAAAACAACAGGTCACCATTTTACTGGGGTTATGTCCTGCCTAAGCTAACAGAGCAGTACTGTGTTCAGACATGTCGCCTTGATAAGTCAGCCGGCTGTGGGCTGTAATGTTTGTTTAACGTACTGCCGAGTGAGTGGTATCAATCTTCTATTCCTTTAATGCTTGTTCACTTTTATGTCCCTCCTATTTTCAGTTCTTTTAAAACGATTTTATTTATCCAGGTCAGACACCGCTCACACCTGGAAGCTGTCGTTGTCCTTTCTCAAGGGCAACAGCTCGTAGTAACATAACTTTGTCTACAAACATACTGAAATCAACCTTCAAGTGACTGCGTTCATGTCCATATAAACACACAGCCCTCAAAAAAGAAAAGAGTTGACACCTTGACTAAGGGAAGAGAAGCTTTATACCAGCATATTCAAAACTCATGAAATACTTCTCTGTATTTACAAAAACATAATACAAGAATAAAAAAGAGAAAATGAACACATCACAAATGGAGTCCCACATACTGCCACAAAACAGAAAACATGATCCGATTTACAAATGCATCTTCTTGTACTCCCACACATGGCTTCGATCTAACAAAAAACACAAAATAAAAATCTCTGTTCAGTTGTGATGGTGTATCATCAGTTCACTGCTCCCTTTTGCGATAATTCTCTCCAGATTTTTCTTTAAATAATAACAATAATATCAAATACACATACAAGACAGCGGAGCTACATTTGTGAGCTGTACACTTTGCAGTAAGGGAGGGGAAAGGAGAATGTTCACAGGCATGTTGATCTTTTATACATGATGATAATACATCTCGGGCAGTGAAAAAAGTTGAAAACATTGATTAAAAACGAGCTTATTTTAGCTTTCTGTACCAACCAACCTTTCATATCACACTGAGATCACAGTTTATCCGAAGACAATAAAGTATGAGTGACCAAAGTGACAAGCTTGTGTCTCACCGTTTACTATCCATGCTGTTCATTGGTCTTTGATTTCTCTCTCATTTTAAAACTTTATGTCCAGTAAACTGTGACATAACCTGATAAACCGTTTGGATCCAGGTTTAAAGAACTAGAGGTGAGAGAGATGTCAGCAAACAATAGCAACAAACTATGTGACCACAGATATTTGACCACTTGTTAGATAACAAGTTTATAAGAAGTTTACATAAGAAAAATCAATTGTGTTTTGCTGTCCCCTTCTTAAACTTTGTCCTGTGGTTTTGTAGTGAGCAGAATGCAAAATCTTCCGAAGGGATGCTCGATTTACAACTACAGTCTGAATGAATGGAGAAAAAATCACTTTAAAAAAGCGGCCAGACTTTCAGTCTGTACAATGCTATTAGGTACTAATTTTTGTGCAAACATTCTTCCCCAGTGTTATCCTTACTGCTCTCTCCAATTAATTTACAGTTAAGAACTGATCTGATATCATTTAAAGGGAGACTATGTAACTTTTGAAAGAAGAAATAACAAATTCTTTGGCTTACAAATGGAAAGTTGAAGTCGTAAACAATAAAATGCACCATTGCTTCTTTCAATACACTCAGGGTTTTTGCTTTTACAGCCTCACTTGGTCTGGTATGACCAGTAGCTTTTGGTTGCTAAATGTTAGCTAATGTTACAAACTTTATCTGCTCTATAATGGACAATACTACGCCACTTAATGGACTTTATGACTCCTCTGCTGGTTTCACATTATCATTATAATTTATCATTATCCCGTAAATGTCACTTAGTAGCTCCTGTTCAAAAGTTACATAGTCTCACTTTAAACCTTGAACGAAGGTCTTTTTTCACAATAACTATTCAATGTGCTAAAGCCTTACTGTAAATTATGATTAAAGTCTGAACAAAGAAGTGATATTGATCTGCACTTCATATGCCTCATCAGGCCTTGCAAATGTATCTTACATTTTCCACATTTCTGACTTTGTTTGTGATGGCATTTAAAAAAAAACCAACAACTTTTTAGACCCATAGTATAAAACATAGAACACAATGTTAGTGGTCTTAAAGATTTAGACAACCACAAGAGTTGAAAAGACTTAACAAATATCTGCACAAGCCTCATGGCAATATGATTGTGACATCTCTCCAATTCTCTCCCAGTAATGGACAAAGTAATTTGTCAGGTCAAGACAAAAGATGTTCCATGTGACAACCAGATAGATTAAATTTTTGACATCAATCAAAAAGTGTCTATATCTCTTTAAACCCTTGGAAATTTAAACTTTAGGATAAATAGGATACTGGCCTTTTGTTTTGGGGCATGAACTCCGTGACATGATGCAAAAGGTGGAAACATCTGCCTGTGACTGGAGTGTGTGCACAGTCTCATACACACTGTATGCAAATATACAAAGAGTTCTCCTGCGGGTTTTTTCAATTTGGTTCCTTTGTACAGTCTCATAGTTGCAGAGAAAGAACTGATGAATGTAGCAGAGTCACCACTTAGAACGGGAGAAGAAACAGGAGAGAAGAGACGTGGACAGAAACCATGGAGGGATGGGAGAAGGGAGGTGGGGCTGGGGGGTAGTAGAAGGACGGAGCCTGGGGCAACTGTCCTAACTAGACAGGTGGTGATGGAGGAAGAGTCACTGGCCAAGATGACATCACATCCAGTCTCTCTGCTTTTTCACCAATCCACTCCAGCTTACTGAGCGACTGACTGACCCGCTACCCAAGCCTTCAGACGCTCATTGTCATGTTTGGAGAATACTGCAGAGATGAGATAAGGAGAAATAAGTTAAGTGTCAAAATGTGTATATGAGAGAAAGAGCAAAGAGGTTTTGTAGTTAACACTGTTTTACACCACCATCCTGAATTAGAAATCCCTCCAAAATGCTATGGATCAGTCAAAGTCAGTCGAATAATTTCCATCAATGTGGGTAGCAGAAACCCTCACACATGTTAAGTATAGTTTGACATTTTGGAAGCAGTTTTTTTCTTTTAAATTTCATGTTGAGAATGAGAGATGAAAGCTCTAAAGTATAGTTCAGTATAGTAAACCTCTAAAGTATTGTTGTCCTAGTGTGGTTGCCAAGCAACCAATGGAAAGTAACTGGTCTAAACCAAGAGATATGCACAAAACACCTGTAAAACCAAAGCTGGTTATTTAAAAACTTGTGTTTAATTATCCTTAAACAAATGATGTAAAACAAATGATACAAATGACATTTAGTCAAATGAAGACATGTTAATGAGTGTTTTTTTAAATTGTACAGAGCCAGGCTAGCTGTCCTGGCTGTAGCTCCTTATTTAGTATCCAGATTTGTAAGTGGCATCTTGTCATTGTGTATTTCCCATAATGTCAAGCCACTCCTTTAAAAGCACTGACGTATTTTTAATCCTTAATTTAATTTGAGTTCTCAGCAGCACCACCCAACACCTTCCTCTAAATCAGCCCATACGGCAGATAACGACTGACTTACACTTTCATTCTGAAAAGGGTTAAGGAAGTTTCCTCCCATCTCTCCATCCTCCCTGGGGGTTCCCGGCTGGTTACTCATACTGAGGTTACCAGGAGAGTTCTGTACAAAGGTAATTAAAACAAGGATTAATGGTAAGCTGCAAAAAATTTGGCAGAAACTACAGGTTCAAAGTACATAAAGAGCTTCTCTTACCTTAGGCAGACTGTCCATATCACCTGACCCTGAGAAAGGGAACCCAAGTATGAAAATAATGCAACTCTACACATGATTGTTTGTTTTGCATCAATTAGGGAAAAACATAACCAGAGATTTCACGTCAATGTAGCACCTACAAGCAACTTGTTCCTGTACCTAATGATCCGTTCATGTGATGGGGCTCCATTCCAGCTATTCCCCCTAATGGACCATCGCCACCTGCGCCCATAGGGAACTGAGGAGAGCACACAGAAGAGACACTGATAGACTAAATTTACTATCAACAAAACAACAAAAATTAAAAACAGTACTCATTTTTCACATTAAAGAGATATCTGAGGGGAAGAAGGTCTCACATTTGGTCGGCTTCCACCTGGAGGGACTGTGTTTATCATCGTGTACATGTTGTCGCCGGAGTTGGTTGAATCTGACATAACAAATGGAGAAACAATGAGACGATAAAGAGCAAAACAAATTTATATGCTTACATACAGATGCATACACAGGGCTTACCTGCTGGACTTGGCATTATTGGGGTCCCAGGTGGCCCTCCTCCTCCTGGAGGTCCCTGAAATAACAGTTTCAATTTCATTCATTCATGAGGTAATAAATACCAGCCTGTAGAGCAAAATTTTAGACTCAAACATACTGTACATACCACATAACTTCCTGGAGATGCGGAAGAGTAAGGGGTCTAAAAAAATACAAAAGGAAATTATGAAAGAAATGAAATAACTGTTAAACTTTCTGTTAGGTTTCTTTGTTAGAGCACTTACCGAATTGGAGTTTGGAGGATTTGGCCAGGGTCTACCCCCACCAGGTCCCCTGGAACACACACACACAGACACACAGAGACATACAGACATACAGACACAGACACACACACACACACACACACACACTTTAGTTTTCTGATTTTGGCAAGCTTCTTTGTTTCGAATTCATTTGGGCAGAGTTGGCAAAAACAAAGTCTTCCATTGCCAGAGAGAGGTGATGGGAATAACAGCAACAACAAAAACATACAATATAAGACAAAATATAGGAAAGTGAGCTCACAGCTCCACTTCCAGACCAGAGCCAAAACCATATTGTAAAGCTGTAATCAAAAGCTACATAAAGGAAACGGCTCACTGCATGTACTGAGGTGACAGATAAAGGATGTTTGGGGTTTAAGCTGTCCCTCTGAGGAACAGAAATGTGGGGGATTTACAACTCAAAGAAACAGAGGTGAGAAAGTGGATTTTTTTTCTCTTTAACTTTAACTTAACACAAGTAACCTTGTGCTATTCACTTTGTATGCCTCTCTCTCTCTTTCTCTGTGTGTGCGTGTGTGTTGTTCAGACTTTTGGGGACAAATTTCAGATGAAAGACCTGTTAATTGGGGATGGCTTGTCCAAATGGGGACCAAAGCTGTGTCCCCAATTGGAAAAAAACTGATTTTTGGGTCAGTGGCTAAGGTTAATGTCATTTCCCCCAAAAGTGACAAAAGTAAACATGTGTGTGTGTGTGTGTGTGTGTGTGTGTGTGTGTGTGTGTGTGTGTGTGTGTGTGTGTGTGTGTAGATTACATTGATACCGCTTACATGTTCATGCCAGGCATCCCAGGACCAACTAGGGCATTCAGTGGCGGTCTCATTCCACCTCCATAGTTCTAAAAGAAACACAAACATGCTTTTAGTTATGTCTATAAAAAAAGTAACAATCAGAACCAATTTTCATAATTATCCCCACAGATCATCTGGCTCTATACCTGGGGCCCCAGCGGTACCATGCCTCTGGGAGGAGTCATCCGCTGCATCGGTCCTCCCATATTTGGATGTCCTGACACATAGAAAAACAGTTAAACTACAACCAGCAATCAGCTGTTTTCTCCAGAACAGTGTATTCAGGATTCAGGACATTTTATTGTCATTTTAGGTGATGCATACCCTTAATATCTTGCTTTCAGCTGGAAGAAGTGGAACTGTCATTTGATTACATGACCTTTTTTACACCTTTGTCTGGACACTGTAATATTTCAAAACCCACATTTACAGTTGCTTTAATTTCACAATTGTCTCATTCTAGTGTTGAGCTAAACAGTAACTGAACAGTTGGAGTCTTTTAATCTATGCATAATTTATATGTTGTCTAGAGGAAGCAGCAGTTTGCGTAAACTGGGATTTGCTGAAAGGATATGAAGAGATATTTTTATTGTTATCGGCTCAGCCCGAACTAACAATGAATTTATCCTGCTAACAAGTATTGTCTGTGTAGCCCCAGACTGACATAGTTTATGCCTTCATGCTGTAGAACTTCACTGCGATCAAAAATTATTAAAAACACATAAAGATGCCACAATGTTGAATTGAGAAAAGATTCCTTCATTACAGTGAACAAGGCAGGTGTATTTTATTCCTCCCAGCTCATCAAAAATAGCAAACATATATAAAACCTTTTCCCAGAGCATGCTCCATGAACTCTGTGAGTTGCAGTTGTTCTACAATAAACTACGCCAACCAAGCTCATTTTAATGAAAACGTGTCAGCCTGTGATACAGTGTGGTTCTTTACTGTGTTTTTTTTTGTTTGTTTTTTTTTGCCATGCCTGTGGCTTTAGGGATAGCAATGTCAACTGGTCCACAACTTAAGTCCAAACTGAAATATCTCAACAATTATGAGATGGATTGTCATAAAATTTTTGTTTCACAGCCCCATGAGGACGAACCGCTCTGACTGCGGTGATCCCCTGACTGTTCCTCTCCTGTCACAATGACATTTTTGTTTTTTAGTGAAATGAACTGATGACTATTGGACGGCCTACAATGAATCCTTATGACTTTGCGACCCCAAAACTTTCCCTCTTGTGAACCCATTATGGTGACAATTGTGATTTTGAGTGAAATATTTCAGCATCTACTGGATGGAGGGGCACAAATTTTGGTACAGACATTTGTGTTCCCCACAGAATGAAATGTAACAACTTTGGAGATTCTTTAACTTTTCATCTAGCGCCATCATCAGGTCAAAATTTTAATTATGACCAAATCCCTGCAAAACTAAAGTAACTCCTGTTATTAGCTGTACTTTGAGTTTAATGCTAATTAACAAAATAAAAGCATGCTAATACAATAAAATATGACGGTGAACAAAACATGCTAAAGATCTGAATCATCACTGTGCACATGTTAAGATGTTAAGATGTTAACATGTTAACATTAGCATTTAGGTGAAAGCACTGTTGTGCCTAGTTTATAGTTCTGTCAGTTCTATGAAAAAGCTCTATCAGGCTGAGAACATACTTTTTGGCTTAAAAGATAAAATAATGCTGGTTAGTCTTTAATAAACTAGGTGCAGTGTTTTTGTGTTTGTGTATACCAGTATGTCTTTGTGTACCTTGCTGTCTTGTGGGGTCCATTCCACTAGGTAACATAGGCTGGCTACCTGGGACTCCTCCAAGACCCTACAGAGGAAAGAGGATCCATCACCAGCATTGTCATCAGTGTCACACAGATGCTGCTCATTTTCACCATCCACAGTTCTGTTTGCTGCCTGGAGGTGTTAGCATGGCTCTTACCTGATTGGGTAATCTGAGGGGTGGTCTGGGTCCTCCGGGGTATCGAGGTGACATAAATGGCTAAAAGAAACACGGCAACACTCAGGGTTATAAATACTGTACACGCAATCTATCATATGCATGACATACACTCAGGGTCACCACGCTAAGAGTCTTTAGAGATTTTAAAGGAAAATATATTAAAATCTAGTACTTGTGTACTTCACTTAGAATTTGATTAAACTAAAAGAAAAATCAACCAAACCACCATGCTGGGTGACAAACTACAGTCCCGCTTCTATAAACCCCTTCACTGGAACAAAAGTGGTGTACAAACTGCACTATGGGAAGTTGTTTCACTCTCCAAAACAGGAAACCAACCAGAACTACTGCATATGTCTTCTGGTGAGTTTTGGCCTCATTTTCCTTTTACAACAATTCCATGACAGCAGAGCGGGGAAGTCGACCGCATTTTCATTGGACTGCATTTATGGAAAAAGAATGAGGGAATAAAGGATGAGGTTTGTTAATAATGATGCCAGTGTATGTGTTAACTGTGTGGAATTTGGCAGCATGTGTGAGAAGCTCTTTTTCAGCTGTGAGTGGGTTTTCACTTGTCCTCGCCACAGACAGTAGCAATGCTGTCGCAGTGTCTGCTGAACTAATGCCTCTGTGGTGAGAAAAGTCAGTCTGCAGCGTTGGAGAGGTAATACCTCAACAAGCCACTAGAGAGCAATGGTCCACTTGTTTTGATCGGGGTCTTCTCCTATTCCCCCCTCCCCTCCTGTCCCATCTCCCAGCTGTGCTGAAGATCCATTAAAGGAAAACAGATACAGTATTTTAGATCGATTTGATTGGTATAATGATAATGAAATTTATAATAATGATAACTGAAAACCTTGTTTCTACGTTTATAAAAGCATGCAACAACTGAACATAAAGCGTTTAAAAATGAGTAAGTGAATCAGTGAATTACTAAATTCATAAATTGACTCAATGAATCAAAAAATGAAACAGGTTTAAAGCTAGATGTGTAAAAACCTGTGCATGTACATGTATATTTACTGGCATAGGATGCATTATATGTCTCTCTCTAGTTAACCACAACATTCAGCTATAATATTCTGGTCCATATGCAATTAATTTTCTGGAACCTGTACGAAGAAGTGGCAATTTGGTAATTGTTGCATTTGTGTAACCAATTGGTTTTGACAAGACCCTGTCTTCAAAGAACACTTGATCTTCAGAAGGAGATGGAAAAGGCTATTCAGACCCGGTTTTGAGTTTTTTGAAAGAGCTGAGAAATGCCTATGAAGGCTATTGATCTGTGTGTCAGATGTGAGCGCCTGAGTTTGACTAATAATGACGGTCAATCAATGTACAACTGGCAGAATCCTTCTGATGGAGAACAGAGATGATCAGGGACGAAGGTGCATGTCTATGTTTTTGTCTGTGAGAGATTTCTTTCTCCTGTCACGCTCTTCTCTGTCTGTTTTGGGAAACACACAGCGGTGCATCTACACACAAATAAATACAGACTGTACACATAAAGGTACTGTTCACTAGTTAAGTTTGAGAGGGTGAGATTTTTGAGGAGCAGTTTCACAAGTTAAATACTCACATTAGGAAAAAGGAGTAATACTGCTCAAAGTAAGACAGGTGCCCTGGGATGAACAATCATTTACCCCGTGCCCCTTTCATTTAAGACTGTATGTGTGGCCTAAAGACCCAAATAATTATCTCTCTCACTTTCTGAGTGTGTGTGTGTGTGTGTGTGTGTGTGAACTGTATACCTGAAAGAATCCTGGAGGGACTGGTCCCACTGGCATGCCCTCTCCTGGGGGAAGGTTCCCAAGAACCGGGCTGGGGGCTGCTGCAGCACTCTGACAGGGGCAAACGCATGCACAGAAAAAGACATTTACACTCACAACTCCAATCAGCCTACAAAACCTCAGCACGTCTTTGCTCAGCAGTGGTGGAAAGCAACTAAGTACATTTGGTCACATACTAAACTTAAGTTTACTGAAGTACTGAGGTACTTTAGTATTTCCATTTCATACCACTTTAAATATGACACACTGTTAAGGATGAACCTAGCCAACAGAATACAAAAGTTAAGCATATCAACCGACAGTAAAATAATACTTACACCCTAATGCATCAGTTATAATGATCAATAATAAAATACATTATTTTATTTATTTTTGATCCTTCAAGTCCCTTTTCCAAACCAAATTTAAGTGATTTTACTTAACTGACATTCTCAATGCAGGACTTTTACTTATAATAAAGTATTTTTATATTGCACTATGGCTATTTTTAACTTAACTAAAAGATCTGAATACTTCCCCCACCAAAGGTGTTTCTTTGTTAACACCTACGATACAAAATCTCTATTGAACTTGTTACCAGTGAAACAATACAAGAGTCATAACAACAAAACAAAAAAATCCAATCCCGGGGTCTTCCCCCATCTCTCTCTTTCTGTCTCTCCCTCAGTGGGCTATTTCCTGTTTCTGCAGATGCCTTGCCATGCTGGCACAGGTTTATTTTTATACCTTGTGTTTTTTGTTGTTCTTGTCCCAGACGGGCGGCGCTGACACATTTCAGCACTGCCTCTGTCTGCTTCCTGTGGCATTGTACTCCTGACTAACCCGGAGTTACCACCCAGCACCGGCCTCTTCCTCATCCTCATTAGGAATAAAGAGCAGACAACATGCAGTGTGGGAGAGTGTATATCCATATATATGATAATGTGTGAACAGTGAGCCAGCTTGTTTGTGTCTCTGTGTATTTTTTTTCAGAATCTGCCCACTCTCTGTTCTGTTTCTCTGATCTCTCCTCTCACTTTCTCTGCCTCTCTGAAGGCATCGGGCTGGGTGTAAAGAGCTCCAGTGAAATTCACCCACAGTCTCTGAAGTTTCCGCCAGCTGACTTTTTAGGTCAGACAGGAACAAGGTTTAATCAGAGCTGAGATAAAAGCAGACTGACGACACTCCTGTATCCTCCTCTGCTCCACCCCGCCACCCTCGCTATTCCCTCATCCTCATTCTCCTGCATATCTCCCAATTGCAAATGTTTGGCAGCAGGGAACAGGATGCTGTGCAGCTTTTTGACTACATACTCTGCTGCAAACACAGTCTGTATTTGTCTCAGCAGATGAATGTACAGATGGACACAGATGGATGTTGTATCTCCGTGGTTCGGTGGTGAGAGACTGCATCAACTATTGTGATTTTGTGAGACTTTTTTCTCCTTTCTTTCCCTCTTCCCTCTCACACCCTGGATTACCCAGAATGCCTTTACTCCCTGGCAGCCTGGAGGTCTGCTGAGTTTGCCTTCATGCACAGAGAGAGAGAGAGAGAGAGAGAGAGATAGAGAGAAAGGGAGGGAGGGAAAGAAGAGAAAAGAGGACAAAGCAGAGATTATGAGCGTGCGTGTATGTGTGCGTGTATGCGTGTCTGTGTGTGCATGTGGCAGAGAGTGTGTGAGTGCTCTAAATGTTTTTTTTGTTTTTTGTTTTGTGTGGGAAAAGGAGAACTGGGGGAGGGAAAAAAATCTACCTGACCTGCTGACAAAGCAGCATTTTCCAAATACAGCAACAAGAAAAAAATAAAAATAAATAAATAAACAACGCGCCAGGTTATATCTCCCTGCCCCAAACCCAGCACCACGCTCCATATACAGAAAACAAAAACAACACTGGCAACAACACTAACTCCTCTGCTACTGACAGCTTCTCTTGATTATGACAAATCAGATTGACTCAAATGGCATTAGAGAATCTGAATGAATCATGCTGAGGATTCACAAAGCCTCTTTAGACGAGAAGCTGTGAATCTTTTTTCCAGTTTGTTCTTAAGACACCTCTAAGTTGGAGGAGTCACATGGTTTGCATAATGATGCCTGTGTAAAATTTCTATGGTACTAATCTGACACCTGGTTTGTCATTAGCTTACCACTAGGTTTGCTTAGTTTAGCACAAAGACTGGAAACATGGTCATGGATAAAAGCAGAAACGCAATCCGTCTTCACCAGAATCGAACATGATCCAACATTTGGTTGACCCATCCGTCCACCTCAACGTCCTCCTAACACATACTTTGTTGCTCCATATACAACATCATTTAACTTCATCTTTTGCTCCCATCGTACAGTAATTACCACGGCCACTCAAGGTTGCCTAACAATAAAATGTAACTCTGGCTTGGAATAAGCTGCTCCTCCTGTTTTTGCAGGAGGACAGTCTCATTAAATGTCCCGATACGTACAAATCAACCTCACATTTCTTTAAAAAAAACTAATTTCAGGGAAACTGAAAAATGTTTGTCCATGTTACATGTTTATGTAGAACTATAGAACATGCCTTTCAGTCCACATATTGTATATTGGTATCGCCCTAATAAATGTATGTTGTAATATAATTAAGATTTCTGTACAAGCTGAGCCACACACTAACACATGGCCTGAAAGCTGTGTTATACACAATACGAGTGCTCATTGACATTGTTAGCAGCAAACAGTTGATAAAGCTTAAAAAGTTTTTATACTCAAGACGAGGTACAGATAGAGTTAGTGTTAATTTAATGCAAAAATATGCTCACAACTTTCTTAGTTACACTAATTACCTGTATCAGCTGGCTTGGGGTTGGTTATAGAGAATGAAAAGACCTTTACTGTACCACCCCCATTCAATGACTATGCAGTCAATCCTGGCTGTTCATAATTGTGTTAACAGTGAGATTGCAGGGCTTCACCTGGTGTAATGTAACTGTATCAATGTGGTGCAATTAGCTCATATTAGTTACAACAGTGTAGTGACCAGGAAGTTAATGTGCTCTGAATCTGACTCTGTAAATTCCTGTTAGCCGGTCTGTTTAAATACTGATTCACAGCCAAGCTCAACATATTCCAGCACTTAACCTTTGTAAACATGAATGGCACACAGAGTGTTACACACTGTTAATGAGTCTATCATTTACACTTCTCACAGACCAGTGTTTACACTTTTCTGACAAGGCAGAGAGAGAGGAGCAACGGAGCTGCTGGCTTTACACATTAGCACATTGTATCATAGTGTACTGTATGTTATGGTGTGAATGTAACTGTCAACAATGACTTGTGTGGTGCGAGTTGGTACATTACTGACTGAGTTCAGCTAATATTCATTACGCTTGACCCGATGGTCTTGAAAAAAAATAGTAAGACCCAGATTATCTCGCAAATTACTCACAATTTCTCAACTGGTAACAAAGAAAGTAACTTCTTCTGCTGTTGCACTGAATCACGTCTAATGAAACACATGATTGAGAACAAAACCACTAATTCGAATCCCATCCAATCCCCTCCAAATTGTCACATTTTCTCTTTGTCTGTTTCAGAGTTTTGCTTCCTCTCCCTTGATTCGCTGTGTTCTTCTCCATCTCTGCTATTTTTACAGAGATCCCAGAAAAACCTGATTAAGTCATAACAATTGGAAAACAAGACAATCAATTAATCCGTCTGTCCATTCAGCAACCCCATTATACTAAGCCTTGTGAATCACTGAATTGTTGAATGATTTGCTCTTTGTGTCTCGATGTATACTATGATCCCTACATTCATACTTACTGACGTCGGAATCAAGAGGTGTTTGTGATGAAACCTGAGGCGGTGGAACAGCCACTGCATGTCCTCACAATAACACCTGCATCTCCTGGTAAACTCGTTTGTTGCATAAATTATTCAAACCACCACCCTCGAGCAGAGCGCTACAGTATACCAGGTATACACAACAAGACATACAGTACAACATACTACATTACTGAATGTGCACCAAAGTACACTGCCCTCCATAAAGACAAAGTGGGGGGGTTAAAAGGGGGTAAAATGGGATCAGTAAAAGTAGATTCTCATATCTAGGATTTAAAACAAGTGTCTCTTTTCCGCTCTTCTGCCATCACAGTGTTATAGACTTGGCAATGACTACAATTTCTCCATCCGAAGTGACGCACTTTATTGATATACAATACAAGCACAATTCTTTATCTTATCAAGCATCCTTTGCTTTACATGACTGTGGAGTGAGTGCTGGAGGCAGAGCTGGCTGATTATCAACAAAAGGGAAAAAAAACAAAAACAAAAAAAAACACGTACAAAACATTTTATGTGAAGTATAAAAAACCTGCTGTGTAAAAAATGCCTATAAAAAATATAAAAACAGCTGAAGACATTTAAATGTGGTGCAATTACATTACAGTTCTCTACTTTGCAGCCTAATCAGACTTTGTACACACTACATTCGCACTACACTAATCCCATCAGACTAAAGGGCTCAGTAATACTTAATGAGATAAGTCGCAAACTCTTTTGTTCCTATATGTTTACCAATCGTTAAACATCGGTTCCTCGTTGATGTGTGTGAGCAATGCGTGCGTACTTTGGGTGTGTGTGTGTGTGTGTGTGTGTGTGTGTGTGTGTGTGTGTGTGAGAAGGTGGGGAGTCAGTTTCATTCAATACTTCAGAGACTGAGAGACCCTCAGAGATGCGTGAGTGGAATCTCAAAAGGCTGTCTATGTCTATCTCCTCCCTCTCTCACTGTCTGTTTATCTCTCTCTGTCTCTCTCTCTCTCTCGCTGTCTCAACCTGCATCGGTCACTGTCTGCTCTCTCCCTCTCTCACAGGCACACTTTGTTTCTTTTTTAAGATAAGGATGGCAATATTCTATATTTTTCTTATTGTTACCAAATCTCATGAAAACACAAAAAAATAACAATGAATTGATCCTACAAACAAACATTGATTGTGTATCAGATGTAACTTATTCCTCCACTGTGAACCAAAAACTTATTAGATACACATGAATGAGCCACGTTGTTGCACTTTGTGACATGTTCTTTCATTACAGTGAACATGGGCAATGTAATTTATTTTCAGTCAAGCCAACATACACTGTCCTGCTGCAGTAAATAGAACCAAATGTGTATTCATGAAAACAGTCCCCAACAAATGCACTGTGAAGTCCTGTTTGAGTACTGCTTTTGGAAAACTGCAGTGCCCAGATGTTTCAGGAAATTAGCCTTTTTAAGAATTGAACCTTTACAAGTGTGAACAATCCTCAAAGATTTGTATTTAGTAGGAATGAATGGGCTTGATACTGAGCGCCACAGAAAGGATAAGGTCTCAGTCTGAAAGATTTGCTAAGATTTGCTAAGAATCATATACAGTAGACTAATACCAGCCTATACCTTAATATTTAAGTGTCAAATTATTTAATAGAGCTGAAACTAACCATCAATAAAATGCTTTCTTTTTTGCTATCAATTGTCTCTGCTAAACAGCCGAAAAAGAAAAAAAAGCAGTTAATAATGCTTGTCACAGTTTCATAAAGCTCAAAGTGACATCTTCAAAGCTTCTTTTGTCTGACCAACTGCCCAAAACCCAAAGATATTTAGTCTGCTATGATATAAAAGACAGAAAAGGAGATAATCCTCAAAAATGAGAAGCTGGACCACAGAGTGTTGACCTACTAAATAATTAATCACTCACATGTTTCAGTTCCAACATTCATGGTGGAACTACAGCCAATGGGTTAGGCTTTACGTATTTCTTCAGGTATTCAACTGCAGCGGAAAATGACAGGTGGACAAAGCAGTCAGAGAGTACGCAGACAGAAACGTAGAAATTACAGCTTGAGGTGCAAGTTCATAAATCCTGTCCGTATGTTGGCTGTCTGTGGACAGCCGTTGGGAGGGGGGAAGTGGTGGGGTTTGGAAGGGTTACCACTGAGTCTCAAGGCCACCCGCTGTACAACAGGATCTACAAATGACACACCACACAGGAAGGAACTCTGTTCCTCCTCCCTCTCCCTCTTCCCAGCTCCCTCCATCCACTCAAATGCCATTAGTCCACTTCCTGAATGGCGGGTAGGGGGGTAGAAAGAAGAGATGCTAGCAGTCTGCATGACACACAAACACAGCCAAAGCAAGCACACATTCACACACACATTAAAGCATGAGATTGGTAACACAATAAAAAAGATTGATTTCTATATTACTGCATATGCACAGACTATGACTTTGTAGTCTGTCACTCACTGTCAAAGGCATAACTACAACACATCTATAACTGAAGGCTTTAACTAAAAAGAAAGTAAGAGAGACAGAAACAGATAAGAAGTGTGCTTTAACAGCATAGAGATGAGAAGGGGTGTGCTCTGCCTTCGACCATGTATTATTCACAGTCTCCTGTGGCGACCAGAGACAGATCAACAAGCTCCACCATCCAATCCTGAGCCAGACTCACTTTTCAATTTCAAGGCAGATAGGCTTAAAATCGCCCTCTGGCATTCAAAGCTCCCTTCTTAACCAAAACATGCCATATGCTACACCAGTAAAACACAGCAATGAGTGGAAAAAAGTGTTCTCTCTGTGTTCTTCATTCCAGATCTCTGCTGTTTAGCAACAAAATCTGGCTGAGTTCAAACTGCCAAAAAAAAAAAAAAAAAAGAAAAAAACACATTATATGAGTATAACCATGTGTTTGTCTGTCACTTGTATGTTAGGCTAAGTATGGGACACAGTGATAACTGATCTTATTGAACTGATCTTATTTTTGTAGTTCTGGCTACTGGTCCTTCTGGTAATTTTAATACTGTACTCTTCAAGTTAAGGTTTAAGTTTGGTGAATATATTCCTCATTGTCAACAAATCACATGTTACGACCAAAACGAACAGTGAATTAATCCTACTAGCAAGTATTGTCTGTGTAGCTGCTAAGCCTAAACTTAAAAGTGACTGAGGGGCTACAAAAACATTCATACAAGAATGCATTACAGTCCAGGTCTCCATGATGCCAATGTTTTCACTCATACCTCACAATGTTTTCACGATGTGATGGTCAAAAATCATTTATCACTACCATGTAGCAACACCTGGCACAAAGGTCCTGCCCAGTTAAAAGTTGACACCCCATGAGCAAACCGGTGAAATACATCTAGGAAATGGCTCCTACAGGTTGTGTAGCCTTGTTCCTCTATGCATACCCCTAGAACATGGGCACAATAATTGTTTTTTTTTTTTTTTTGAGGCAATCCAACACACGCTTCCCTTCTACCCTAAATACTCACTAGCACGTTAAATGTGTACACATCCACATCTGAAAATAGGCCCCTAACAAATGCACTATGAATCCTGTCTGAGTAATATTTGCTAAAAACTACATTGCCCAGCTGTTTAAGATAAATACTGAGCTTTTTGGTAAAAATGAAAGTCACCCATTTTTAAAGGTTTTTATCTTCAGTAGAAACCAGTGAGCTTGGCTGAGGGCCACAGACAGGGAGAGTCAGACAGTATTGACAGACTAAGGTATTGTTGGTGTTGGCTTTAATTGGATTTGTTGACAATAAGAAAAACATTATTATTAATGATCAATGCTATACTTGTATTTGCTGAGTTCTGTCCACTAGGTTTTCATTTTAAAACAATCTCTGTCCAGATGGGTGTTTCAGCTCCATATCAGAAATTATCTGAAATGCCCATCCCATGACCATTCAAGTACACTGGGCATGCCCAGATTGTCTGCTTTGCATGTGGTTGCTTAGTTACTATGAACATGAACAGCAATGGGTTGCATAAGGTGGTCATGGCGGTGGAACATGGATTGGAAGCCATTATAAGTTTTCTTGCAAAAAAGGGTCACATGATAGGAGTGTGACAAATCAGGGAAGGATATGTTATTACTGATAAGACCCAATCAGGAGGTGAGCATGGGTGTCTGTGTCATTATTTCCAAAAGTCTCAGTTTCTGCCTGTCCAGAATAAAATGCAACCTTGGAGTTTTCAAACCAAAACTTAGTTTAAGGGGCTCGAAAACTATGGAGTAGAATGGACGCCAGATGTGAATGTAACAAAAGTGATGCATTTCAAAAGTAATACCTATTAGTTTGGATGTAGCCTGAGGATGTGGTGGCATTACCAAAAAGAGGTAAAGATGGAGCAAGACAAGGTGAAACATTTAACTTTAAAACAATGAAAATAAGACACAAGATTTTGCATTAACAAAATCAAAAGACTCTGACTACAACAGAAACGGAGGAGGAAGAGGCCACCTCAACCTGCACAAAATCCTCAGCTCTCAATGATCGCTTTCAGCTTCACCTTTATCCCATATAACAAAATTCCCACCAGCACCCAGACATTCCCTAGTGTAACATTACAGGTGATTACCAAGTAAAGTGGCAGCACAACACTAATCTACTTGGCTTCTCTGGGTGATCACAGGTAGGGTGATATCAGCTCCACAGGGGGTGACTATGAGGGGGGTGGTAGGGTGGGGCACCGGCTGTATTTCCTTTATCACTGATGTCATTATCGACCCTTGTAAACATCTCTGCAAGGAGCTGTATAATATGTGAGGTGAGGCCGCGGGCTGATGCACTGTCAGATACACGTACGGGGTTGAAAATGATAGTTGCTTTGGTGCTGGAGACACACTTCTCCCACCACTATCTCAATTGGTTCAATGACACGTGGGGGAGATAAGGGAGATGGACTGAACACAGAGGAGAGGAACCACAAACCCCAACCCCCCCCCCCCCCCCAAAAAAATACGGCTTGAAATGAATATGTCATGGTACTGTCTACCTTTGCATTGATTTTTATGGATTCACCAGACATCCACATATGTTGTCATATTTAACACTGAAGGGTCCATTGCTTGTATTTTGCAATTGCAGAAATTAAAGAATGAATTGGAATTAGAAAGTTGTCAGAATTGTTAATACGAAGCTTCATCAATCCAAGACACAGGAAGAACTAGTGAGAAATCAGTTTGAATCATCTTGCAGTCCCGCTAGTGCTGGAAGGCCAGATACAGGAGACAGCACGAGATAAGGATATGTGTGTCTACAACAGCAAAAATACACTGGGGTTAGTTGGGGTCAAAGAGATAACTTGCTGGTCTGATCGTGTCAGCATTCTCACTTTGCCCTCCTGGTCTCCCTCCGTAGTCCTGCTGCCACTTCCACAGTTCAATCTCTGGATCACTCACTATAATCCCCTTCACATACAACCTGTGAGGTTACTGCTGTGTAAAGTGTAACAGCATTTCTATAACTTTCCACCTAGATGGGTCAGGGAAGACTGGACATTTAAGAACACAGTGTCCAATCTGCTCACTTTGACTGATTCCAAACCGAAATATTCAATCCCAGTTTCCCAGTTGCACAAAATATCAACTCCAACATTAGTTATTATTCTTGAGGATATCTGGGTGAAGCAGCATGTGTGAAAGCTCAGAGAGCACCTTAACTCAGACTGCTATAGACACATAAGATATGCTCCTGACTAAGCCCCTTATTTTCATAATCAATAATAATAACTGCAGTCAAACTAGAAATTACTCTCCCGTATCCTACAGCTCTGTTAGAGCTTGTTCTCATTCTTACACTCTCTTGTCTTCCCCTGCCCTCAGTTAACCTCTCCCCTCCACTCTGCACCATGCCTTTGTCTTTGCCCCTGCCCGCCGTAGAGCAGCAAGCCGTGCATATGTCAACATCACATAAACACTCCACCTCGGCATGTCCAAACACGCATGTGACATGACTCAGCGTAACAGGCCAGTGGAAAACACATTCCTCCGAGACCAGAGGGCTGAGCGCAACAGCCCAGCGAGAGAGGAAGGAAGATGATAAGAGACATAAAGAGGAATGTAGAAAGACAGAGAACAGGGACAGAGATAGACAGAGGGAATGAAGGAGAGAAAAAAAACTGCTGATGTGAAAGAGCGAGGAGGAAGCAGTGTAGAGAGTAAGGGGGGCCAGCAGAGGAGGGGGAAAATAGGAGAAACAGAGCGAGTGATTGTAATGTTTTTCCAAAGAAAGCCAGAGAGGTAGAATATAAGCAGCCCAGTATAGTTATTGTTCAATTTTCCCTTGTTTTTTTTTTTTTTTTTTCAACTGTTGGAGATCATGACAGCCATTTCCATCTCTGCTCAACCTATGGAAATTCCCGTTCTTTTTCTGCCTTCAATCGCTCTTCACTCAGCTTGCTCTTCATTGCCATGGCAATGATGTTACAGTGAGTCACCTCCACATCTCCCTCCTCCTCAACACCGCCAAGAAGGAACATGGGAGTGTGTGAGAGAGAGACATAGACAGAGAGAAAGAGAGAGAGCGATAGAGAGAGAAGGAGAGAGCGCTCTGTTTCCCTGGAAACAGACTGGGGGTCTCCCCAACCCCCATTGGTTCTCAACTGGTTGGAGTCAGCTTGTTACCCACAATGCTTGGAGCCAACAGAGTCTCTGTTTCTAGGTTGTCTCTGTCCTCTCTGTTTAGCTGTCTCTTCATATGCATGCACACTCAAACTCACTCACAGGTACTGGTCAGAATTCAGGTTTGCATTTCACACCACTGAATCATGCCTTCTCAGATTTGGTTTATGCTAATCCTTAATCAGATAATAAAACATCAGTCCCCAACAGGATCTTCCAGAGTTTTTTTTTTTTTTTTTTCTTTTTGTAATTACTGTAGTCAGGAATGGCTTGAACAAATGTAATGTGGTTTTCAGCAACTAATGTTCAAATATCAAAAGCCTGAGGGAAAAAAACTGAAATACTGTAAGGAACTCACTAATAATCAGTATGTAATTTGTTCCAGTAAGAGGTGAAATTATCTTCAGAAGATTTAATGCAGCTGGTTGTAATTGTAACAATATGTAACCAAGGATTGGAAAAACAAGTTATAGCTGGTTCAGAAAAGTTTTGCTGAGATTTGAATTGGTGGAGCTTTTTAGGAGACAACTTCAGGGGAAAGAAATAATAGTGAATAACATAGAAAGAAAGAAAGCAAGAAAGAAAGTTGGACTGTTGGACCGTTGAGGTGGAATATTTATTTAATTTTTGATCTGGACTCTCAATGGGATTACTTTTTTTTAGAAAAGGTCAGCGATTTAAAAAAAAAAAAAAAAAAAAAATCACCAGTTCTTTCAACCTGATGATTTCGTGTGAAACAGACTGGAAAACAAAATACTTTGGTTAAACCTGTTACATTACAAGTAAATAAATTAGATAATCTTGTGAACAAAGAGGACACAATTCTTAAAAGCAAAATGGAAAGGCCTATTTTCAGGGAAGCATGTATGTGAGCAGTGAATTTTATGTCAATCTGCTCGTTACATTTTGATATTTCCTGGGCACAAGTGAAAATTCTAGCAAGAAAAGGTCGGCACATACTGCCATCTTTGCAAGGCTAGAAAGAAATTAAACATTAATAATTAATCATTTCAACATTACAGCATTTTCTATTGCAACTCCGTGGCAAGTGCTCTGTGTTATTGGGTTATTAAGGTTGCAGAGCGTCAGCATGTAAAACTGTGCTTGTACAAAAGAAGACCACAGAACCCAAAAAAACATGTCCATGGTCAAATGAATGAATGAGTGTCCTTCTGTTTAGTGTAACGGCCCACATGTACAGTGTACACTGCCTGTGTCTCATTGCAGACAGGAACCGTTTTCAGTTAAACCCCACGGTCACCACACCTTCCTGTCCTTCAGCCTCGCACAGACAGCACAGTGCATTATGTGTTTCCACAGATATTAAATACTGAGAGTGCATCAGGATGCAAATGAATAAAGCAGTCCTGTGTATTTTTACAAATGCGTGTATCCTTAATAAAGACCGAATGTGTGTTCTGCTGTTAAATTGAGCAGCGTGAATACATTTCCATGCAAGAGTGAGAGAGTATGAATATAAGATCTGGCAGCGTCAGACGGAGCTTTTTTATCAAAGGGGGTTGCTCTTGGCACTGCCTCTTGATCTCTTCTTCCCCTCTAACTGCCGTGTGCCTGCTATCTCCCACAGTGATGCCACACAATGATACCAGACTCCCTGTGCTATAATACTTGCCTGTAACACTGCTGCCTATCTACAGTGCATTTTATGTTTGCTGCTCACTCTCCAGTTCATCCATCTGTCACTCTCTTTGTTTATTTGAACTAAATTAGCTTTGTACAGGCAGCCAGCAGAGCTGACCACTGACACAAGTTTCTATTTGCAGTTTTACCAATGTACAAAATTTTGCCAAGTAATAAAATCTTCAAACGATGGTTCCCAACCTGGGAGGCTGTCTCGAGATAAATCTGAGGGGTTTCATGAAAGCATTTAAGGGATAAGAAAGAAAAATATATACTACTGCAATACAACACAACTGTTCTTTTTTTGTGAAATGTTGGACACTTAGCCCTCTTCATCCCTCTAAAAATAAAACAACCTGAGAGAGAATTATCACTCTTTGCCTGAAATGCTCAGAACTTGTTTTTCCACACTATGGTCATAACATACGAGTTGTCACAAGTAGAACTAAAATGATTAGCTGATCCAAAAGATTTGCTATTTGCTGTGTGTCAAAGTAAATTGAATATTTTGTGGCATTTTTCTGCTGTTTTTTGTCAGTGGCCGAGAGAGCTCAGTACACGTGCTGCAACCTTTACTGGCCAATGTACTTTTCACTTTTTTTTCTGTCATTCGTTTAATGAACTGAACCATTAATCCATAATGAAAATGATTGTTAGTTGCAGTAAATGAATAGTGTTTCCTTGTAAGGGGTCAATATGGGGTAAGGGGAAATAATTTGACAAGGTAGGCTTTTTTTTGCATTATGCAGCAGCACACAAATTCTTTGAATTTTTTGGGGATGTTTATTGGTAGAAATATTCACCAGCTGGTCTGTCTGTCTGTCTGTCTGAATTCCTTAAGTTTTTCAAATTGAATTCTCTCCTGTGTCCCTGTGAGGCTGCATGCCTGACTGTTTCTGCATACATTATGTGGCCTGTTTCCCTAGTATTTGTCTACTTGTGCTCTGATCGACCTAATAGCAGTTGGGTTTTCCACTTTGAGGTTTCATCACATGTTCACACAGCGATGAGACGTGGGGCCAAAAGCCTGATCACAGTGTGATAATGGCAACTGTACATGTTCAGCTTATTACAAAAGACTTTCACAACCACCTACAACATTTCAGTTCACAGCATATTTTCAGTCACAATACCCACTTTAAAAAACACCAAAACAAAAAGGACTTGAATCAAGGACTTGCTTCGGTTAAAATGCACATTCTTATCTGGAGGCTGCACAGCGCGACCAGTACAACTGTTGGACATTGATAATCTCCAGAAATCAGGAGTCAGGTATCGCTCTCTGTGAGGTTTTTGCTTCAGTTCTCCTAAACTCCCCCAATTTTTCTAACTCGTCAGCCCTTCTGGCACCAGTCTGCCTTCCTGGCTCTGCACAAACCGTCTCTTCCAGAACTTGCAAGAATAATTCACTGAGGGAATTTTGAACATCATGCACCAATGCACTTAACACAATTTATATGGACACATTTATATTTCAATTAAATTGACCATTTTTCAGTGCAGCAAACATTTTAAAGGGTCTAAATGTCATTATGGAAATG
The DNA here is from genome assembly GCF_046630095.1 of Trachinotus anak. Lineage (NCBI taxonomy): Eukaryota > Metazoa > Chordata > Actinopteri > Carangiformes > Carangidae > Trachinotus > Trachinotus anak. The sequence goes on along the minus strand of NW_027273859.1, from coordinate 13,599,348 downwards.
CTGTTAATATGCTCAATATTGTTTCCACAGGCCTTACAAGCAGTTTCATGCTGCTTGATTCTTTCTCGCTTCATTTTCATTTGCTCATATTTTGTAAAAAGATCACAGAAATTAGCTGGGACAAAAAGTTTGCAGTCAATACAGAAACTACTCTATTTTTCCAGCAGAAATCAGTTCAAAACACAGGATTGCTGCCATATTTCTCTCAATTTATTGATTGGCTTGAGAAATTACAATATATATTTGCATTATAAACACATTATAATGCATACTAATACATATGCTATCAGGAAAACCTGAAATGACTTGCATTGTTTGTATCTTATCCCTCAAAGCTAGAAAAGCAACAGTAACTGACTTTTGTTTCTAACAAGGACATTTCCAGGTCAAGCATAAGAATATAAAAATAACTTGTTTTTATGACTTCATGGCCTCTCGCAAATGGAAACTGCTCATTTAGTATCGCGAACACAATTTACAAAGCACTTAACAGAACTGTAAATGGCCTTTCTGATGCCTGAAAAGCCCTGTCTGAGGACGGAAATCAATAACATTGCATCTCACTTTGTTCATCAGTCTTTTCTTTCCCCTTAACATTAGATTACTGTATTAATGTCCTTGAAGACCATTCTCAGATGCTCAAATCTAGTGATATGATGGACATATACAGTACACAACTACATGCAGAACATCCTGCACAGTCAAACAGACTTGGCAAAAAAAAAAAAAACAAAAAAAAAAACCACAGTTAAAAGCCAACCGTATCTACAGCAGGTAGCTCAAACTGTGATAATCGTGTAAATCGAGTCAAAAGCCTTGTCACAGTCCCATCAATTATCAAAGGGAAAAGGGACACAAAGATGATGTGAATGAGCTCCTACGTCTCCCCAGCATTAATTAGGACTTCACTCGGTAATTAGCTATCTGAAAATAATTACCATCAAAATGTCTGATTAAAATCTCCATCAGTCTCAAAGTCAGGAGACTGAAAGAGAGGCACCAGCCTCAAATTAAGGCGTGCTACTTTTTCCAACCTAGTCCACCGCAGTTGTCCCCTCATTTTGTTTTAATTGAGTGGCAGATATGTGGGTAGTACCTCTGATTGGATCTGCGAAGCAGTGCAGCGTTGCAACAGTTGATTGAAAGTGACCTTGGTCTAATTACAATTGGTCTAATTATAATTCTCTGATTACATCCCTGCAGGAAATGTAAGAATGAGATGTTGCTGGTGGCCTCCACTAATGATGTTAAGATATATTCGGAATGATTTCTGAATTGAATTGATTCTGATAAGATAAGGAGGAAGAAGATACTGTTGTTGTCACCTTAAGAACAATTACATTTTATGACTATAAATGCGTTTTTGTGAGACGTGTTTCAGACAAATAAATCAAATAGAAGTGTCTGCCACTCTTTTTGACTCATTTCTATCCATTTCTACGTTCCCTTGTTTTTCCTCCACCTTCCTCCTCTCCATTCTGTCTGCCTCTCAGGTCTGAGGTCGTGCTGCCCTCCAGCTCCCTTCCTCTGAGCCAGGATGACATCATCCCATATAACTGCCTCGTCCTCAGAGTGCCTATTCATCACCCTGATCATCATCGCCAGCATCAGCAGCATCACCTGCGTATGTACACACACACACACACACACACACACACACACACACACACACACACACACACACACACACACACACACACACCTACAGCAGGAGGATAAAAGAGAAGAGAGCCCCAACAGTTCTGCAGGATTGCAAGCCAAAGGGAAAGAGGGAGAGAAACGCAGGGAGGGAGAGAGAGAGAAGAGGACGGACGATCCTGCTGGGGTAGGCAGAAACCCCTGACCCGTGCTCCTCTAACAATACATCTCAATAAACCACTGTACAGACAAATCTGATGAGTCAGACTTCAGAGGGAAAACAACAACATAAAAAGCTAGAGAGAGAAGAACCCCCCCACCCACCCAACCCTGCCTTCCCATCTCCACTCCACCTTGCCACTTCCTGCGAGGGGAGCTCCACTTCTTGTCTCTTAGTCACCAGTTAATCTAAAACTTTGTGCGCTCTGGCACTGCTCACTGTATTCCAGTTACTGGATGGTGCATGACTGAATCAACCCATGCCTTGATGTGTGGGAATTACAGCAGTAAAGTGGAGACACACTGACAAAACACAACAATAAACAATGTTTCCACCACATGGGCCACTGTCTGCTTGCCCAGTTTGCTCTTCAGCGTAATGTGCTCACAATATCTTAGCCAGATATATGTGTGTGCGTGTATTTGTGTGTGTGTCAAGTACAAGTATCAGGTACTATAAACCTTAAGATGCTCACTGAAATTCTTTATCACACACTTTGAATGTCGCAACAAGCATTTAATTAAACACCACTTCGGATAAAGGATTCATAACAAGATTAAACCTGTTTGCAAGGATGTGAAGACAAGTCATAACCATCGTATTCTGGGATTAAAGGTGAGAAAGTGATAAAGGTTGGTGAATCATAAGTCTCAACTTCATGGTCTAAATGTGCACCAAAATTTGCATCTGATCTCTAAATCCTTGTTTTTTTTTTGGCTGTAGACGCTACCATTGTAATGATGAAAAGAGAAACAACAGGCCACTCTCTGTGACAACCACAGGGAAGATGGAAGTAAACAGAGACACTGGAGTGAGGTGTTGTCTTTACACATTGTTTTGATGACAACAGTATTTTTAGGAAGACAGTCACCAGTTTGGACACATTTCCTCAGCTGACCTTGGTGACTTTGGAGATCCAAAATGCTCAATATTAAATAACTATTGATATATTTATCAATTTATACAGAAAAATATAAAGCATAACTGTAAAATTGTGAAATCATTTTTAAGTTCAGTCTTACGAAATGTTATTTCATCTCGATTTTTCCCACAATATCAGTTTTATAATAATAATAATAATAATAATAATAATAATAATAATAAATTATGTTAATGTGAAAAGAAGCAGATGAAATAACACATTATGATATGAACTGACAATAATCTATTGAGCTTTGGGTTTCCATATATTACTGCATCGTGCTACAGTTCCAGAAAGAGCAAGGAAAGCCACTTCAGGGCAAACTCACGTAGTCATGAAAGGCCTTGGCCTCACTGGAGTGTTCACATGTGTCTCTTCTCTCTGGAGCTGCACAGTACAGGTCCCAGAAAACACTGCAACAAACACAGAAGGCAGTCAGAGAGGAGAACTGTGACAGAGGAAGCACATTGAAACCTGAAAGATAAAACTAATAATCCATTTTAGTGGCAGACTAATCCTGCATCAAGCCAATAAGTTTGATTCTATTATCAATATTACAATAGATTGCTTTAGGTGTTAGACTGGGTTACAATTTGTAAACAACAAACTGGAGAAGAGCTTTTGGGAACAATTAATGAGATGATGACAAATAAAAACAGGAGGAGATGGAGGGAGGATTCTGTTCAATAATGTCCGAGACGAAAAAGCAGCATGAAGATGAAGGTAACCTGAATCATTACACAACACAAAGGCACTCACCACCACCATGAGTGGAGGAACCCCGGGGGTTCTCCTAATGTGATGTTCTTCTCCCATCGGATCTACACAGACAGAGAGAGAAAGAGACAGAATGAGATGCCTCAGAAACATACTGAGAATTAAAACATGCCCAACCTCTGAATTACCCGCTTTACGAGATTGAAGAGGTTGCAAGGGAATTCCTATAACACATGCCTGTATGTAATTATATTATGATTCTCATGCCTAGATTCATAAGTGGATAAGTGTGTGCCTGAAAGCCCATCTATTCACAAGTCAGTGAAAATGCATGTGTGCAGGTGTGTGTGTGTGTTCACTTGAGTCAGGAAGGTGCACAGAGTCTGAGGTCAGAGACATGTACCAGCCTGAGGAGCCCAGTCAAACCTTTGTACAACCCACACACCCTTCGCTCTGCTGCTCGCCCACAGTGTGTGTTTCATTCACTCTCTCCTACTCTCTGGTCCTTCCTTGTAACTCACTCCTGTCCTGTATGACTATATTTTGTTGCTTTTTTTAAAAGTACAATTATTATTACAGTATTTCTTCCTTGACTTTCTTTTTTTTCCTCACCTGTCAGATTGTCACTTTTGTGAAGTTACACAGCGATTCTCCGGTCATAGCTTAGTAACCATACACGGCTGGGCTGTCTCGTTTTGGATTTCTCCACATGTTGAAGCCATGTGCATGTATCTGTTGTATTCTGTATAAGAGTTTGGGTTGGTTTCTTTCTTTCTTTCTTTAGCTTTTAAATCAAAACCAAAACCAAAAACATGAATACATCAAGCTGCGTGTTTACCCTCTGTAATGGAACATTACTTCCAAGGCTTTATACTTTTATTTTGTGGGGCTGCACCATTTTACGCAACATGTTTGTCCTGGATGTTTTAAGAGTTAACAGTAGCACCTCTATCCTGCTCATTATTACATTTTACACCGGAGGAAATAATTAGTCGTACTTAGTCAGTCTTTTCTCTCATTGCATTGAAAGGGAAACATCTCGTGGTGCGGCAGCAGTAAGTATTGAGTTCAGACACTGTTTGACCATCTGACAAGCACCTCAGTTGAAGCGTTCTGACAGCTTAACACCTTGGTCAAGGTCAGCGACTAACACGAGTGCTGACATCACCCACAGTGGGGACGATTTATGTTTGCACACGATGTCACCATCCAAACAGCAGCTGTGGGCAGCAGTCAGACCGCTACTATCAGACTATGATGGTATTGTTTAGTCTGCCTCTCCTCTCTATAAACACACTTACATCATCTCTGTCGCTCAGGGTTTTCGAGTGATCTCATGTTCGTCTTTTTAATTTCCCTCGCTGCAATGTTTCATATGGGTATAAAAGAACGAGACTATTGCACCACCTGCTCTACTGGCGGTGTGAACAAGCACTAAAATAACAGGAAAAAGTGAATCACTGCGCTTTCAATCAGACTGTCCTGACCTCAGCTGCAGATCAGACACAGTGACTTTTAGAAGGAATGTCTTGCTTTGAAGTTTTTTTTTTTTTTTTTTTGGTGGGGGAAATCAGGAACTGCCTCCTTTTGTTTATCCCACATGCTTTCACTCTAAGTTAGCAGTTCTAGTGAAGACATCAGTTAACTTGAAACGTTATAGGCAGCCAGCAATTTCCATATACACCATGACAAAGATGGATTTTCCTCCCTCATCATTGCTCAAGTGGTACAAAAGATGTGGAATGGGCATGACATCCCTCGTTTCTCACATTTAATTGGCTGCAGCTCAGTCCAAACACGATTGCAGACAGTTCAGGTCAGGACACTTTTGAGCTTGCTCTTTTATCCCCCCTTCATCTGGAAAGCGTCAAAAAATAAAAAAAATAAAAAAAATAGCACCGACTATGCCCGCATATCCTGTCTTCTTGTGGTCTGCACTGCCGGGAGCTTCATTCATTTACCTACACCATGCTACAGTGAGATCCCTTCAGCATGATTATTGGCAGATGTAGGCTGTGTGTTGCAGGGGTTGCTCTCATTGCACCGAGAACTGAGATATACTAAAAGCCTCACTTTCAGAGTTTTCTTTCTGCCCGTACAAGTATTTTAGCCCTTTTAATATTCCCTTGCCGTCCATGCGTTTCCTTGTGTATTCTGTCAAGGTTTAAGTATATTTTTGTTATTACTGTTTGAGCCATCAGTTTAGTTTGACAGCTTCTTGTTGCCCGCTCTTCTGAGCTGTCTGTCTGTGCTTTGGTATTTACGTTTAGGTCTCCAGGTCTGATTCGTGACTCGTCTTTCTGGGCTCTTGCTTCCCGAGCCTGAGGATACACTGTAAACAGATGTGGATGATAAAAAGTGGATAACAGGCCTTTAAAGCCATGTATTCACTCCACCCCACTATTCCAGCGTAATGCTTACCCAGTGTGCGTGTGTGCGTGCACACATGTGCACGTGTATTGTATACAAGCAGCTCTGTTTATACTTGTTGCACTCTTGGCTAATGCGTTCCCACACTTGAACATGACACCGCCTATCCTTTTCATCTCTCACATCTGCGGAAGAGAGAGCAAGTAGTATGGCAGAGAGGAAAGGGTGTCAGAGAGACAGAGAGGTGTGTGTGTGTGTGTGTGTGTGTGTGTGCGCATGTGCACAAACACACTAAGTCAGAGTGATGAGAATTGGTGCCAGCTGATGATGTAACCTTTTCCATCCCCCCCTCTCTTTGTTCTCCTCTTCCTCTGGCCGATGTACAACAAGCCTCTAGCCACTGTCTTCTACATTGTAATTTATCGTCATTTAAGGCGAAGCAGCAGAATCAGCTGACCTCATTTTCACCCCGTCACCTTTTTACCTCAGCAGAATCAAAGTGAAGACAAGCTCTCAACTCAGAGAATTGGAGAGAAAGATCAAAAAGAGAGAGGAAAGATTACAAAGAGAGAAAGAAGAAGAATAATCAAAAAACAGGACAGGAGTGAGATTGAAGGAGATGGACAGACACCAGCTCCAGGCTGAGTATTAGAACTCTCCCTGTGCTCCTGCTCCAGTCCCATTAAATACAACACTAATGTTAGGAACCTGTTTGCTGCTACTAACCTGTTGGCTCAGCACTGTGAGGCCAGGCTAATTCAATTAGCTGCTTCACTTACTGGACACATTGCATGAGGGTCAGACCACCCTTCAGACTGTACACAGAAAGTACACGGCCTGTGCTCTCTGACAAACAAACAGATACAGCGTGACTTACCTCTGAGAGAAAGGTCTGTGCTGACTTCTGTGCTCCTACATGCAGCAGGTACTCGTAAACATACAGAGCTAACCTGCACAGAAAAATAAAGAAGACAGTGGGAGGACGTGAGTTAGTGTGGTCATTAAGATCCAGACTGTCAACAGCAGATGTTAGGAGAGTGAAAAAACAGACTGAAAAAAATATAAGAAAAGTGAAGGCAAACATGTACAATAAGAGACAGAGAGTTAACAGTAACAGTCTTGGCTTCACAAGCAGACAAAAATTAAACATTTGAAATTCCCGCCTTCACATCACAGTGAGTTTCACGACTTTCTCACAAACGTTTCCTGGTCATGTCTGTCCAACTTTGGGGCCAGAAAACAACTGCTTTGGGACCACAGACAATCATACTTCCTGCTCCATATTTAAGATAAATCCATTCTTAAAAGAGAGTTTCTCTCAGGATTGCCTAAAAATAAAAGACGCAGGAGCCTACGCATGGATACAAATTGCTATGCAGCTCCAGGATGCAGCGATGTGCAGTGATGTGTGAGGGCGTCACAGTCTGTTACAGATCTCTCCAGAAACGAGAAAGATGCACAGCAGCTTAGGAGCACTAATCATCTCCTGAATGCCAAACAACAGACAGGGCAACCTTTTAAGACATCTGAAATTCAGCCAATGTTATGCTTAATCTAAAACCCACCTGTTTGAAGAGCAAACAGCACGGTGATAGGAGTATGCTTGGTGGGACTACACTGTGAAACACCTCAGCCTCGTGCCTCGGGCTCTCCACAGACTTCCTCCCATGGCTTTGATCGCAGTAAGAATTAATTACAGGCTTGATTTGTTAATCAATTCTCCTCCCAGTGTGTCTGTGCCTGTACTAACAGCAACTTAGAGAGGAGGGGGGGCTGAGGATCTGCTGGTCTATAACTACAAGATAAACACTGATCCACAGGAGATCAATAGCAGATCACATCGACTCCACAAATGGCACCCTGTAGACTTAGAAAGAAGTCCGGTGCAACAGCATTTAGTCACTGTACTGGGCTGTGAATAACGAGGTTTCTCATGGATTTAGCAAAGAAGGCAATGAGCATGTAGGCCTACATTTGTGACTGATCCTCACAAAAATCTATATTACCCAGCTTGGGGGCTGATTGGTGTGACTTATCAGGTGCTTGACAAACACAGTCGTTGAAATGTTTTTATTTTATATTCCTGAGATGTAGGCTACTGTATGTATTTAGCCATATTAGAAAATGCATGCCCAATTAGAAGTTGAGGTACTGGAGTATAATGGGACATCAAGTGTGTTCATTTAGCAAATTCTTTCCCCATAAATCATTTCTGCTCATGGTGACTCAATTAAATTACTGGTTTTGTCAGACCAAAACTCATAAAAAAAAGATGCACTGTTTACTATTCTATATGACAAAAAAAACAAAAAAACAAAATGATATAAAGCCAACACATTTTCACACATGTAGCTGGAACTAATGCATATTTGGTATTTACGCTTTCAAAATAAATTGCATTATTAGTTAATTATGAAAATAGTTGAAGATTTATTTTCTGTTAATGGACAACTTGATTAATTGACATATAGATGTGATGTAGACACAGAAAACTGAAGCTGAAGTGTGACGCAGCAGAAGCTTTGACCTGGAGTTCGATGTGTCTCTGTGTGTTTGTCCGTAGATGTTGATGATTATGTATTGTCAGGAGTGAAAGATGGTCACACCAGGACAGCAGCTGTCCCAGAACCCCTGCTGGAAGGTGCTACCAGCCTGCTGTAGCCGATCCAGACTCCTCTTATATCGAGGTAAAAATAAACTCCCCAGACAGCCCTGTCTGCCTGTCTGAAGATGATGGACTGCACACCTTTCGGCTTTGCACAAAGGTACTCTGCCCCCCCCAACCAACCAACACCCCCACACCCTACCCTCTCTCTCCTCCATTTCCATCTCTCTTCTTCATCATTTTCATCTTCAGTCTCCACCTCTCTCTCACTCTCTCTCTCTCTCTGTGCCTTTACTGTCTTGCCTGTGTTCTGCTTTCCTCCTGTCCTCTTTTTGGTAAGAGGCCATGTTCATTTAATGATGGAAGGATGAAGGAAACCTCTTCCTCTCCGTCTAGCTGTCCCTCTCTCTCCATCCCTTCCTCTCTCCACCCCTCCCCCCGTGGCCGGGCAGTAATGTTTAACCAAATAGACAGAGACAGAACGTTTCACAGGGACAAGGTTAACGGAACAATGAGGGGCTTGACAAAACTCTTGACACCTCGACAACTGAACATGAATAAAAGATGTGCTCATTTTTTTCTTTTTTCCCCAGACAGTGTACAACTCTGAACACTTCTAGAAACAAACTTGCTTGGTTGCTCTGTTCTGCATCGTTTTCCTGTCAATCTGTTTAAATCTGTCAACTCCCCTGTGAACCCTAACCCCAGCCATGGCAGCCTCAGTATAGAACCATTTATTAACACTGAAAGAGCTGATGTTTCTGCATCATAGCGATGATGCAGAGCCTGATCGGCTGCATGAACAAATTCATTGAATCAGTGGGAATAAATAAAGAAATGAAAGCTCGTCCTCAGCATGCATTGGCCTGTATCCAGCCAGCTATGTATTACCACACACACACAACCACAGCCTTGCTTGGACTGAAAGGTTTGACCTGTGATTGATTTCTCAGGAGCTCTAAGACGTGACCTTTGGCCAGGGTCAAAGAAAGTGAGGAAACCATAGAAAGGTGGGCGGATGAGGGCGGCGGTGGGGAGATAGGTGGTTCAAGAAAAGAAAGAGAAACATTAGAGGGTATCAGGGGTGAATAGGCTAATGCAAGTTGGAGAAGAGATGAAAGGGCAGGAAAAATGAAGGATGTCTTAATTCATTCACTGCTCCTGACCTTAAAACACAACAGTTTAAATGCACTGATGCTTGAAAAAATACACACATAAATCATACTTAAACCACTCCTCTCTCTCTCTCTCCCTCCCTCTCTTTTTAACACTCACCAACAGTAGAGAGGCAGAGTTGAAATGGGACTGATAAGCAGGCAGCAAAGCAGCAGATGAAGGCACTTTGTTAGCATTCAGTGTATCTATTGAACTTTAACTCAAAACTACTAATTTCCTCAAAGACGAGTGATAGGCTTTGAAAACACTAAACCCCTCACACTGCTCTCTCATTGTTCACTTACCACTTGTTCAGCCGAGCCTCCCGCTGATAAAAAGCGCCCAACTATGTGGAACTCATCTGACTGACAGAGTCAAAATACTGAGCGGAGATAAGGGTTGAGGATTAGAGGACGGGGGGGGGGACTGTTCAAGGTTAAAAAACCTCTAAATTTCACACATTGAAGTGAAAGCATTAAAGAGACTCCATTGTCATTTAATAAACTGTCATTTTAAATAATCTCTGCATTAGCATTTGAGGTAAAAGAGCTCAAAGTGAGGCAGCCAATGCATTAATAATGTTTTTGATTCCACATTAGGTCACTCACATTAAAGCTCTTTTGGTGTTTGCCCTTGCTGTCGGACATACACCAGAAAATTGAAGACATTTTTTATTTCCGGCCTGTCTGCCCTGGCAATTTGTGTTGTAAATAAGAACCACTTTACATTAATCACAACTGCAACCAGGATGATTGAAGAGATCAGGTGGCTCCCACTTTGCTTCCTCTCCCTGTGTGTTAAGCTGTGTGTGTGTGTGTGTGTGTGTGTGTGTGTGGCGTGGGAGGTAGTTGTGGTGAGTGGGTAGTATTGGAGAAGGTGGGGCAGAGAGGGGAACTTTAAGATCCTCACCTGACCCCTTTCTCCTTCAAATTCAAGTGGTTTTGTCTTCTGTGAGTCACATTTAATTAAATTCATATTTGAAGCCGACCCTGATTCCTGTCTGATTCTGTAAATCTGCACAAGACCAGACAGCCAGCGCGCTTCCACAGTCAGAGACTGAGCTTAGCTTGATGAAGGCAGCAGGCAGAAACAGTGACCGGCTCCTGTGCTGTCTTGTTACTGAGCCTTACAGACAGAGGAGAGCAGGAAGAAGGGGAGAGTACCTTGCAGCTCAACCACAGCCTCAGCTTAAGGCATAGACATGAACCTATTTTCACAAGATCAGCATTTAGTAGAGACCAGTAGATCACTTTTAATCAATTTTACTGCCATGGCGATCAAAGTCTGGCAGAGCCTCCAATCACAACAGACAATGGCTTCAGTGATTGGATTTGCCTGTTATAGATTAGCTCCAGATTATTTCACTCTTGTTAAAGATGAAATGGAAAAGTGATTATACTTCTGATGTGAATCGGCATGCTAATTGACATATTTACAAGATTTGCTCCTCTGCTGACACAGCCTAACAACACACATTTAACCAGGAAAAATCTAATTAAATGTTAAGTATGTGAAAAGAGAAGTACATTCTTTCCAGTAAACATGCCATCCCCATCAATGATGCACAAGTCACCTCCTCAGCAGATTTGTAATAATTACAGTACAACAGTGCATTAGTTGTAAATAGCATTTCTTATATTGAAAAAAAAAATAGTGCATGTAACAATTTTCCTTTTGTAGCTGCAAATATTTTTCCATAAAAACATGCAGCATCACACAGTAAAAACACCCCCCTCCAAGGAAGATGCCATAAATTTGCCTTCTTTGCCTAAATTAAATTCTGGTGTTGGGTGTGGGCAGCGGCAGGAAATCAGCTCTACCCACAGAAAGCGAGGAACACAATCTTTCTTCTAAACAGCATTTAGTGGTTGTGTGGCCAGAGAAGGATGTCTTGTGTCCTTTGGTGCTCTATATGTTAGGATCACAGGCTGCAAACTGACCCGTACAGTAGTAAGAGTACGCTGTGTGTTTATTTTATTGCTGTTAAATCAGATGAGTTCTGGACTTTAAGCATACATTTTTTCTGCCACAAGAAATTGTAAACACAGCATTGATATATTCTCCTTAAAGTTCTTAAGGCCAGCTTGTTAACAAACAGGAGCTTATTTACACAACCAAGACACACAACATTAACATTAGCATTCATTTGGAGTCCTATTTCTGGACACGAATACAACTCCTTTTACCTCTATTTGGTTCTCCACCACCAGGGAAATCTGTGGCTCTTTAAATGCTCCATGTCGTTCACCAGCTAGTTGCTAATAGAGGTAGAGGTAATGAGGTGAAATTAATGTAACTGATACCCAAGTATGTAGTGTATACAGTACAAGTGAGAAACAGAAATCAAACTCAGGTTTAGCGGTTAGAGTCTCTGGATGGCGTCAACCAGGAGTTAACCAACAATGTCTCATATGAATGGGACACACACAGGTTGAACACATGAAAATAAATCTGACAAGTGATTTTCTAAGGTAAACCTTATTAGACAAATAAATGACAGAAAAATAAGAGCAAACATGCAGAGCCTGAACCATACTCCCCTCTCCACTCCCACCACAGATGGAAATTACAGAAAGAGAGAGAAAATAAGAGAAAGAGCAGGATGGGGTGACAGGAGTGTAGCAGAGAGGGATGAAAGGTTCTGGTGAGGAGAGGAGACTGAAGAAGGAGGATTAGAGACAGAAAAAGGCAGATGGGCAGGATGGAGGTGATGGGTGCTGGCGGATAAGCGCCGAGATAAATACCGGTGAGATCTGTAAACTTTCATATTCTAATGTTGAGGATTCTCAGTGCGATTGGTGTCTCAGTGAGCCAAGCACCCTGCTGTGACCTCCTTCTGCAAATTAACACAAAATCCAGCAACAAAAACAGTCAGGCTGAACCAGACTGGAATCCCAACATTCTGCAAGAGAAGAATAAAATGACTACATGCTGTGTTGAAAACACAACATACAGAAAGGACAGAACGCCTTAGAGTATGCATTGAATTTCATTATATTTTTATAAAATGAATTTCAATGAGTTCTGTGTGAGAGCTAATAACAATGGAAAAGTAATCCTCGATTGAACTAAGTCACAGTCAGGAAGTTGAAATATTGTAATTATCTCCTGGATATGCTTACCTACTACAAAAGGCTAAATTATGGTCTTAAATCTCTGCTGTGTGTTCACAGCAAAGAATAATGTTAGTAAAAGTGACACTGTGAAGTATCTACTGAGAGCTACAGTGTCTTTGAAGCACTTTTCTTTCAAGCAAATGGAATACTTTACAAAATAATAAAGCAATAAGGAGAAATAAAGTCACCCCTTTAAATTTCCTATGAACAAAAAAGCAGTACCACCTTAAAATAAATTAGGCCCGCAGGAAACTCTAGTCAAAAGTCATGATGTTTAGTTCCAGCACTGCTTCCAGTGCTGTGCTTTTATTACCTCTGCTTAGGAGGTTTTGTTTTCACCTGTGTCTGTTTGTTTGTTGATTTGTTTGTTTGTCAGCAGGATTATGCAAAAAGTGCTGAACCGATTTACACCAAACTTGGTGAAGGGCTGAGGTGTGGGCCAGGGAAGAACCAATTACATTTCATTTCATTGCGGATGACTTTCTGCGAATTTGAATTTTTTCCTCTTAAGTCTGGTGTATGTTGTTTGACATTGGTATGCGCTCTACTGAGTGTATTTTATAGTTTGTTTGCCTGTCAGCAGGATTTTGCAAAAATTACTGAACCGATTTTCACCGAACTTGATGGAGGGATGGGGCATGGGCCAGGGAAGGTGCTTCTTTCCTAAACATTGTATATATATGACATGATAAGACATTTTTCAACATTTCTGTGAGTTTCTTAGGAAATAATGTTTGGATTGTGATGTACAAAATCAGGCGCATTCATGGTGTTGCTATGACTTTGTACAGTCTGGTTCAGATCACAGATGTGTAGGATTGTTTGGCCTTGGCAGAGGTATACGCTCTACTGAGTGCCATTCAAGACATGTAGTTAATCAGATATCTCATTCTGTTTTCATCAGTCCAGGTGACGATCTACTCGTGCCCCTTTGCCAGTGTAGCTTGTTTGGACAATGTCAGGATTTTTCAGAATTTTCTACATCATAACAATCTGCATTATGTATGACTGATGCAATACAGGCACTGACAACAGTACCCACAAACACAAAGACAGTTTCCTTGTTCAAAATGAGCCATACAATGAACAACATGCATCAGCTTTGTCCAGGGTCAGTCATTGTTACAACAAGCTGGTTGTGTAGGTGCACTAAAGCCAGATGGTTGCTTTCTACACACTGACTGACATGGGATTTTTGAGGCTGAAACTCATACCAATATTTGGAGTTTTAAAAAATATCCAATATACCAGCCTAATAATTTCACATATCTGTACTGCAGTTTCTTATTGGAGGACACACACACTGAAACTGATCCAACTGCAATAAGCTTATATTGGCCCATATATTGGCCTGGCTGATTATCAGTGTAGCTCTATTGCTGTCATCTTTACATATAGGCGTTTTCACTGTTGTTTACAGTGGTTTATTGCTTTTTGTTTGTATCCTTGATCACTGACTTGCACTGTCTTTTCATGATATCACACCTCGCCACGAGAGCTGCAGGCCATGAGAGCAACACAAGTCACAGACCCTTGTCTTTGACTCTGAGGTGGGATCATCAGCATTATCATTGTCAGCAAGCCCAGTCTACATTGAAGCCAAGCCACCTCTAACTCTCCAATCAAACTTCCAAAAGCCCACCATCAGAGACAGGCCACCTGTGGATGAGGAGCGTTGGCAGCTTGGGCCCCTGACAACTCTGGCGAGAATAGAGAAGGACCCCGCCATAAAAGAGAGCACAACGATCAAACTGCTGCCCCTGCTGAGGACAGCCCTGTGTGTGACAGCCAAACACTTTCCCTGATTAATCAAGCCTAGCAGCGGGGCTTTATGTGCCATTAAGAGCCTTGCAAAATGACTTCACTTCATTCATTAAAGTGGAGCATCCTCTGCGGGTAGAGCGGCTCTGCTTGCCAGATAGACAGACAAGTGAAAGCTGGGAGAGGGATGCTGGTGGGGCAGCGATGAGGGTGGCGGGGGCACTGAGGCAAGATAAACAACGACAAATATAGACCCATTACAATGCTGAATAATTCATCTTATATGCAGGGCTTCAGGAAAACAAGGAAGGGAAAAAACAACAGCCCAGACAACCATGAGGATTATAGAGCCTTTATACAGAGAAGAGCATCTCAAAACAGGACTATTTGTGCACACACCTTGTATATGAAAGGTACAGCGACAGGATCATGGCCAAATTACTTTACATGGAAAATCAGGTTCCAGTGGACTAATCCCTGATGCATTTCATTAAGCAAAAGTAAAGTTTTAATGAATCTGGGCAGGGGAGCTAGGTGTGAGTGGATTAACAGTTTGAAAGCATGTTAGCTGCCTACAGTGGCTGCTTTGAGCTATTACTTTAACTCTTCCACAAGCAGACAATTCACATAAACAAAAGTGGGAATATTTACAGTAAAACTCACACACACAGTTAGAAAGAGGCAAAGAGCAGAAGCCAAAAAGAGTGAGAGAGTACAGAATGTAAAGGCAGTGATTCACATTGGTAGCACTAAGAGAAGGGCAAAGATGGGTAATTTACCAGTCAACAGAGAGATAAAGACATAGAGATGGAGAGAAAGATAAGGAGAGAACGATTAGCAGCAGCAACAAGAGAACTGGAGGGTAAAAAGGAAGAGAAAGAAGAAAAGGGGGGGGGGGGGCAGAAGTGAGATGGAGAGAGACAGAGAGGAAGGAGAGAGTAAATGATTAATGAAAGGAGCTGGGAAGTGCAGGGGAGGTCAGGACGGAGCAGAAGAGGAGTGATGCTGCAGCTTGTGAGCAAAACTGAAGAGGACAGCATTATGAACATGCCTGCTGCTGTCACACACCTTCATCAGGGGGGATCCCTGAGAGAGTCTGCGCCGGTACTAGGCTGACGCATCCCCTTAATACGAGATTTGCACAAGAATAAGAGGCTGGATCGCTGCCAGTAAATTTCTCCCCTTTTCATTTATAAAGACAAAAACTAGTTGGTCAGCCAACAGTGTGTGGTTATATAAAACCTGCATTTTCACCAAGTTTATATTATCATGTAGAAGAAAAGATCATTGGGATGATTTCCTACTTAAACGTGATAAAACACAGACACACAAGACTTCCATTAGACTGCTTCAACTTCTTGCCGTATCTCAAGTAAAATACATGCCTTCAATTAATTCCCAACTGGCATGTGCTGTGGCTCTATCGCTGGCTGCTCGCTGATGCATTTCTAATTGGTATTTTTGCTGATGGTCACAAGTTAAATCTATATTCTCCATTACCCTTCCACGGCATCCCCTGGGGTCTCTCTAATGGCTCCTGCTAAAGGCAGAGCACTTGAATAGAGATACTCATATAGAGTATATTGTCTCTGGCGCTGACTGGCCTCTGTGTAGACTTCAGTTGCAGGTTCGGTGCGTATCGTTGAGAGTCAGAGGGAGCAGTGAAAAGTTCACTCCAGCTTTGAAGATTAACAAAAACGCATGTCATAATCCCACATAGAAACAGCCTGAGGAGAGACACTCATAGTCAAATAAGCTGCGTTTTATCTGCTCATGTCCCCTGTTTTGTCTCCACTGAGATGGTCTCACATGCTGCTTTGTTGAGCAAATGTTTGTTGTAGCCTTTATCCGTCTCACTTCCACAACACGTAGTAAAGCCCACAGTGGAGCTTTGGCTGGGTGACAGGCCTGAATGCTCCAACACCAGCTTGGCAAAGAGCAGTGGTGGCCTGCGCTGGCTAAGAACGGTCAGGGTGATCACTGCTGGTTGACTTCAGAGCCGTGTGAGAGGCTGACCAGCAGCACAAATAAAATCTCTATGACATTATGCGAGTGGCTTATAAATGCTTGCGGCATTTGAGGGACAGTGATGTTGACACACAGCATTATACTGTCTGTCTGCAATCAGCTGATTCAAGAAAATAACATTAAGAGGGAAAGTTTCTCACATTTGTCATATAATAAAGAGGCAAAACTGTACTTGTGGCTGTAAAAAGGTGAAGCAGCTCTTGCTACATTCCTCCTGCATAGAGTGGAATTTGCCAGTTGAAAGATGAAATGTCATGCGTAAAAGTATAAGTCAAAAGAATGAAGCTCATATCCTGACAGAAAGGAAGAGTCCTGCATTCTTTGGCTCACCTCAGAGTAGTCCTTGTGTTTATCTTTCATTAACTAGAGATCCCAGAATCCTCTCCTCCCCTTCCCCACCCTTGGGACAGTCCAATACAAGGTGAAAATAGATGTTGTAAAACAGGCACTTGAAAGACAAATATTAAAACACTAAAGGTTATAATGTTGGGAAATAATTCAGATGGACAATGTTTAGTTTTTGTTTACATTATTATTACTGTATGTAGGTATTGGTTGGCCATTTATTCTCTGTAAGATTCATGTCTTTTAATGGCAAATGCCCACCAGAGCCCAAAGTGAAGTCAATCATCTACAATGCACTACAATGTTGCTGAAAAGTGACCAATATGCTATTTTTAGCCTTGATTAGGAAGGAGAATAATGTATGAGAAAAAAAAAACCATAAACTCAAAACTCTGTAGTAATCCAAGCTACAGGGCGAAGACTGATAACAGCAAAACTTCATCTAGATACTGTGACCACAAGTCCAACTGTTGACTGTTGTTGCAAATCTCCACCCTGTGTTGTAAGTGTAGCACACACTGTGTTCCCAAAAGACTACACCCAGAAGTGGTTATCATCAAATTTGTGCGTCAAGAAAAATTGTAAACAGAACAGAAAGTCAAACAGAGACTAAACTAAATATTGCGTAATCATGTGAACACTCGGCCTTGTCCAGCCTTAGTCAGGATGCATCAAGCCCGTTCACTAGATTGATTGTTGGTATTGATACTGACCTGACTTTGACTTCAGTCAGTTCTTAGTCACGGTCATTGTAACTGTAAGAAATTCATGAAGCTTCAAGAACAATATATTTCAATATATTAAATATATGAGCATCAATAAAGATGATAATAACTGATGTGCACTGTAGTTACAGACTCATGTAACATTACATTTCTAACAATCACAGTTGCTATCAGTATCTTGAGTTCAGATATGAAAATATGTAATGTTAGGAATAAAAAAATAGGAAATCCAAGCAGGTATTGGAGCAACTTCCTCCTTATTGGCCTCACCTTAACTTCACTGTTTAATCTGATGACTATTTTCTGGTCTACAAAATGTTAGAAAATAGCAAAAATGACAGGATATTTGACAACTGACTACTGGTTTCAGATTTTACAGTTACTCTACTCTTATTTGTAGCTGACAAGTGTGCTTTCTCAGTTTTTTTTTTTTTTGTTTGCATTCCTGCTTTATGTCACTGGAGTAAAGTGTATGCCTTGGCAGCGGCATAAGAATATTGATAAATTCATCACTGTGCTTTGTGTTTGTGTATCCATGAAAGCACTGACTGTGAGTTCAGTGGGTGGTGTGTACCAGACTATACTGACTGGGTGGTGGCAGCTCTGGCAGGATACACTCCCCCACTCGCATCTTGAAAACAGCAGCATTAGTGCAGCTGCAATTAAGACTTGAACAGACAATACAATAAAAAGGAAGCACACCCCCGCTTGATACAGGCCCAATCAGACAAAGTGAAACAGTTCTCGTTCTGTCAGCGGAGCAGAGACTCGACTTTCTCACAGAGCAGACAACAATACCCAGGGCTAAGATAACAGGAAATGCCAGCTTATCAGAGAGAGGGAGAAACAGAGAGAGCATGATGGGTAAGCTCGCTGTTTACCAACACTCCAATTGTGCAAAAATCCAGCTGTGTCCTTTTATATGAAAATCTATCATTTACACAGGTTACAGCCCGTAAGATTTTTCTACAACTGATATTTGTTTGCAGAACATGTAAAGTGGATAAAATAAATAAAAGCAGAGGCAAATCCATCACTTTCTTAATTTGAGTTCCATTTCATTGGCTTTGATTTGTTTAGATTGAGTCACCTCTCGTGGGGAGTTTGTTTAATTTCACAGCTGAAAGAACACCAATGATTTTTAGGAGTGTTTTCCTTGTTCAACTTTTTCTACAAGCTATTACAGTAAATCTTGAATGCAACACAGCCATAAAGCCCAGAATATTAAACTGCTGTTTACAGAGAGAACTTCGGGTACGGTGACAACACTTAGTGATCATATGGAGTTAATTACTGTGTTCTTTTAAAGTCTCTTTATACAGTTTCTCAGGAAGAGGAGCGTTCAAAGGATTGTGACTATACAGGCTACGAAGAGCAGCAACAGAAAAACTCCAACTCCGTGTACTGTGTACAACAACCCCACAATAACACAAGCTATAGACATGCTGGGGGGGTGACTGAAAGGCTGCACTCAATTTCTGTCAGTGAGAGCAAACTGAAACTGCACATTTCAAATTTTTAGTCTCCCCTTCTTGACAGAAATTTGTGCAGCCCTTCAGTCCTCTCCCCAGGATGTCTATTTAACCAACTCAGACCCTCAATCATGTCGCCGCGCACAATTTTATTCAGTAGAAACAAGTTGTTTTACTTTATCTTCCTCTCTTACACAAATCCTCTCCCTTTTTTTCCTCTCACTTACACACACAAACACGGTGGTGCTAAGGTGTTTCCTCGCTGCCATCCCCTAACCGAGTCCTACCGACACTCCCCTGTCGTACAGTACACAGGACATGGAATGTGACAGCCCGGGAACCAGTCGTCTCTTTCACCAGCCTTTCGCAGACCGTCCAGCAGCACAACGTCATTGTCCAGCTCACACAATGCAACATTCCACAATCGGCAACAACTCCCAACAAAATCAGAGGGAGAAGGAGACGACTGGGAGGACTGCAGTGCTCTAATCTTATAGGATTAGAATTCCTTTCTACAGGGCTCTAATAGGCCTCTATTCTTTTGAACAACAAAGCTTCGAGATGAGATAAAAAAACTGATACAGATGAAGGCAATCTAGAGCAATTTGGGGAAGAATGTGAGGCTATTAAGGCCTGCACAGACGCTCTGGAGGAAGTATAAATAAATGACTAACCATTTAGAGAAATATATCTTGCTGCAACATGAAGTTGTATAAATTAGCAGTTAAATTTATGAACTGAGATGTCTGTGAATGAATTATATCATTTAATAACAAAGAAAAACTGTACCAGTTGTACATATTCCATCAGTGGAGCCATCCTGCTGTAGAGTCTCACTGTTGCCCTGGTCTGCACCTGTTTCTCTATGGTTGAGAAATGGCATTAAGTAGACCTTAAAAAGTCAAGAACTCTGTGTCAGCAATTTAAATCCTAAGCGAGGGGATATACTGCCTTGCATTCAGAGGGGAGAAAATGCCATTGTGGACTTTATAAGGATCAGTGGACAGACAGCCTGCACGTGGTCGTGTAAGGACGGTACATTTACGGAGAATTAAAGTGAAGAACTCTCGCTTATAACTTCGCTAAACAGACCAGGAACGATTGAGAGCAAGACATAGAGGAACGGTGGGCTATGCAGAGAGAAGGCACAGTAAAAGAAATGTGTGTTTGTGTGTGCAGGAGAGAGAGAGGGATACAGAGAGAAAGTGTCTGAAGCAGTTCCTAAGCCTGGCCGTCACGCATGCTTAACCTTGCGCTAGCGCCTGTGCGATGCAGCTTGCATATCAATGATGGAGGAATATCAGCAGAGAGGCCTCCAACCAACCTCCGCTATACTCAGCAGGCAGGGGAGGCACAGCAGCATCCGCAGCTACACTATGGCACTTGCAATAGCAGTGCAAGTCACACAAGAGCAGCTGTCATACTGTAAAAGCAAGGCACACACACTTTGCTAAAAATTAGGAAAATGATGACAAATAAACAGAGCTGGAGAGGACATGTAAATAAATAAGGATACTAAATTAATTCGGACAAACAAAAATGTTGGGCTTCAAGCATAAAAGCACTCTTCAGCTGAGCCTATAGACAGCAAGTGTTGTGTTTCCACCAACAGCATTTACATTAGTGCTGGAGCTCTCAGGTTACAGGAAACGCTTTGAGGAAGAGCGTCCCTACCGTGCTGTGGTTTGGAGCAAAGCTGTGCATATTTGGTGTCACCAGGGGCAACAAAAAACTTCCTGACAAAACCACAAGTGCTACCACTAACAACATGAACGAATCCTGACAGCATGGATTGTAGTTTCCAGTCATGGTCAGCAAAGCATAGTATAAAATGCCAACCCCCCCCCCCCCCCCCCATTCACAGCGCAATGATCTGAATCCTCCACCCCCCCAAGTGTCAGTATCTCAATCCCAAAGACAAACCTGATGCACTGTAAGTGGAGAGAGGAGAGGAGAGGAGAGGAGAAGGATATGATGTGTTGGCGTGTTTCTAATTAAAACAGAAGCATTCAGGGACACCCATGGGGTCCTAAGGGACCAGCACTGGGTGATAAACTCACTCATCCGTACCCTCCATCTTTTGAGGGGTGTGATAAAAGACTGTCAGGATGCTGTGCCCTCTCCTCCTCTCTTCCCCTCCTTTCCCACATGCTATCTGATGCCGACGGAGGCCTTTTGTCACATCGATCCTTCCCAAGGACCCCAAGGCGTCCTGTGAGGGTGCCTTCTACAGGGTCCTGGCTGTTGATTGACACGTCACCCCTTTTTTTTGCCTGTGCCGATCAGAGGCTGTCTCCCACCTCCCTTCCACCCCCCGCTACACACAGCTCAATAAGAGGCTGCTGCTTTGATAGCAGTTCTGTGGCAAGTTACATCTCTGGCAGCAGGGATAAGAGAGAGACTAGGAGGGATGCCAGCAGATAAAAGAGGACTTTTAACAGCCTCTATGTGTTTAGCAGGTTAAAAAATGTTTTCTATCAGAGCCTTGTCAAACTGTCATCATCACTTTTTTCTGAAGACAGCAGTATATACCCAGAAAAAAAAAAGAAATCAAAGCCTCATTTCTTCTCTGGTTTTCTTGTAATCCCAGGCTGATGCTAATCTAAACGGCTGTGAGGATTTAATACATTGGCAGCAGTTTTAAGTCAATATCTTTCACTGACCGTCAACGCTGCTGAATGACAACAATAGAGAGCGGTGACAGTTCTCGGGGTTCTCGCAGTTGTTCACAAGTGTCCCATAAGAGCTGGAGAGGCTATTAGCTATTATAATGATCACTGGATGTTGTAGTTCACATTCACACAGGCAGCATGACAGACAGATGGAGGCTGATTTTGGGGGATGAAACATATGGGGAAAGTGCTGTAAGCACGCAGCTCAGATGGGCTTACAGACTTAGACACCCAGTGTGATCTCCACTGACCCAAAACAGCAAAGAGCGGATCAAAATACACACACGCATAATCATCACTTTTATATTGTTTTCTGTTGACTTAAGCAAGGAGGAGCACTACTACCACTACGAGGCTCTTCTGTATGTATGGGAGTGGGGGGTTTTATCACTGGGCTTTTCACTCCATCACTGGACGTAAGCCAACAGAATCAGGTGTGTCCACTTACCAGAGTAAGTGATCCACAGTGAGAGTGCGATGTGCGCAGAATGCAGAGATCCGACTCACAGCCATTGTGGAACATTTAGACCATGGGGTCCAGCAGCTGACCTTGTCTGACCTGGACACAAAACACTTCCTTTCCTTTTGGATCTTTCTTTCATTCAGTCCACGCTTTTTCATTTTTTAACCTCTCAACTGTTGAACTTGTGTCAAATTTTAAATTCGTTTCCCATCGTTCAAGTTCAAAGCTCGTTTTCCACACGCAGCCTCTCGTTTTAATCTCCAAGTTGACCAGCAACATATGTTTATCCTCCTGGCTACATTCTTTTGTTCATGCTCTGACAAATTATCTTCCTTTCCCTTTCCTCTAATGAGTGCGCCTCTGTCATTTCTCAAGGACAATGAGATGTAGTAACAAAAAACTCATCAATTTCATTCATCAGGTGGCAGCTGGCACGGACAAAATCAGATTCCCTGCCCAGTCTACTCAAGGCATTGTGAGCATACAGTGTGTGTGTTTGTGTGTGTGTGTTAGATACTGCTCTATTTTTATTGTAGTTCTCCTGTAATGTGACTCACTGTCAGAGCCAGAGTGGCAGCCTGAATTGCCTCTGTCGGATAAACACTCCCAGCATGCATTGCTTTGCCTCAGTCTGCGCAATGCTGCATTGGCAGCCTCCTGGCAGGATTCTGAGGTGTCTGGGTTCAGAAGTAGCTATGTGTGTGTGTGTGTGTGTGTGTGTGTGTGTGTGTGTGTACGTATGTGTGCAGAATGATGATTCTTACAGCACCAGAAATGCTTAAGTCTGCACCAGACTGACGGCTGCCACTTGCGATACAGACTGAACAACAACTACACTCAAAGATAGTTGGACTTTTCACAACTGTGAGTTAACTGCATTTATTAATATTGAGTGTAAAAAAAAACAAAAAAAAAAACACAAGTTGTACTCGCTGGGAAAAGGTAAACAGAAACCAACATGTGCTGTATGAGTCTGTCAAATAAAATGGAGAGAGAGTGTGAGAAAGGATTTCAGGGTTTAGAATTTGAGTTTGTTCCGCGATTAACTAGATGCAGAGAAAAGAAAAAAAAAAAAAGGAATGTGTTCTATGTGCAATGCAACTCACTCAGGACCACAATCCCAGAACTATGTGGAATGTGTCCTCTAACTGCCAGTGACTGAAACCTACACTCGTTGAACAACTGCAGTACACAGTCAGTGGTCGTGTAGTGTCACTCCGAATCAAAATCAAGTGCAGACCGTAACACTGGTACAGCCACAGAGAGAGAGAGAGAAGAGAGCAGAACAGTGCTGCTGTCTCAAACACACACAGAGAGACTGTTCACTAAAGAAACATATGTGTAAATACTGTGTCTGATTTGCTAATCACAGATGTGTGGGCTATAAGTACAAAGAAGACCTATTAAAAAAAACGTGTATGTCAGGATTTTCATGATGCCATAAAATATGACAGACATTGATGATTTGAAGTTGCAGCCACTGTGGTGCTATTCACATCTCTGTCATCTTTTGCAGAAGTCCCCTTTACTCAGTATAACCCGCAGACCCTGCTGCAAACGGTGTGTGACTGGAGCTGTCTTCTACTGAAGACATAGTCCTTATCAAAACTATTACTGACTATGTTTCTCTTGAGTTTTTTAAATGTCAGTTTCAGAGTTTTGAGCACCACATTGCCACTGCAATATTTACAGAGGCGGATATCTCACAACTGAGGCACATCCAACCAGAACTACCTGTGAGGCGTGATACCATTAGGGAAAAGTGAGACAATACGTTTACTTGTGTAGTTTTATGATTTGGGGAGACCTATCCTTTAAAAACGTACTCATCTGCTTCTCTTTATCTGCATATCCTCCTCTGCGAAGGACAAAGATTAAAGCAAGGAAATCAATAAGTGATAACAGCTTTAGTTACATCTTCAGTGTGCTTCATGAAATGTGCTTCTAATATTTTGTGCAGTCAGTGTTTGCATGTGCTCTACGCTGTAAAGGATATACAACCTGGAAAAGTGTTAAGGTGAATAGGCCTCACTGTGATGATTAAAGTAAAATAATGGACAAAATCTTCACTTCAGGGCCAATTCCCTTTGGTGCATTTTAATGTAATCTTTTTAACATACAGGAAACAACACTGATCAAAGGGGTTAGCCGACAAAACCAACAGGCTGTAATCAAAGAGTGTGGACACAGAGACAGTAACTGTCCACACAGTTTCTCATTAGAGAAAAAATGAGGCTTCCTTCATTTTGTTTGGTAAATTCTGCTGACGGTATTTAATGTGGAATCCTTAAAAAAAATATGACATTTTGTGATTCTCCTGAAGCGAGATTTTTATCATGCTGTGTTACATTTTATCTCCAAGTGTGCAAACTGCAAAACCACCGGATAAATATTTAGGAATATGTGATACATTAACCACTGGTGAGTCAAAAACACATGTTCCCAAAATGCATCTGTCGCAAGGAGGCACCACACAAATCAGATGCTTATCGCACACACGCGCACGCACACACGTACACACACACACACACACACACCAGTGAACGGAGCTGTATAGAGGTAGGTCAGCTGCATTTAGAGCTCCTCTACATCTACATGGGCGAGACGCCAGAGCCCTGTGTCTGCGGGGGTCCATTCTGAGGTCAATACTACAAGACTGTAAACTAATGATCCAGCAAATTCCCTCAGTCCTGCTCTCTCCCCTCCTCCTCCTTCTTCCCCTCAATCTGTTGTTGCCCTCTTGTCTCTCCCGCTCTCTGATCCCCCGCTGTGCTGCAGAAATGAGAAACAACTGAAGCCTCAGCAGTGCTGGGCCCGCTCTGCTTCTCTGATCCACACCGCTGATAAACAAGGCTGCTTGTTAAGAGACAAATGAAACTCTGCCTTGCTTGATTTTTGCCTTTCACTGCCTTTTCATCTGGTGTTTTCTTGACACCCAGTCCTTTCTTTTGTGGCGGCCTTGGCGGCAGTAACACACAGTGGAACATCACTCTTGTCTCAAAATGTAAACATCAATAACAAAATGATCGGCAACAACACGGAAGTCTAAATTAAATATAATGTCAAACAGTGAGACATAAAAGTGAGTTTAGCATCTGCGGGAAAGAACTTGCCTGTTTTGCTCAGTCTAGCTAAGCACACAACAGAAATGTGAGGTTGGCTGTCAATTTTAACATTAAGGAAAGACTAATCTCCAGTAGAATAAGAGGATAACGCTGTAAATGGTTCATTTATGTTAAATAAGCATAATGTATTTGTGGTGGAAATGTTAAAAGTTGTGCTTAACGGCATGCAAACTATTATTTCAATCACACACAGTCAGGAGTCCATGAATGTTAAACCTCCTCTGTGGCTCTGAAAATGTGGGCCTCTACATCTGTGAACAGCATTTCGGTGGATGTTACTTTTAAAGACAGTGGGTAATCCACTCATAGGCCATGTTACCACAGCAGGTCTGAAAATGTGAACTCAAGTCCCTTCATCAGAGGTGAACTGAGCTGCTCCACAAACTGAACAACTACACTGCTACAGAATAAGTATCTACTGCGTTTCCATCAAAAAGATTATCCCTTACATGCTTACACACACACACACACACACACACACACACACACACACACATGTGCACTCGCTTACATGTGTTCACACAGAGTATCTTCAGGGCCTGAAGGAAGCTTTCCATCTCTGCCTCTGTCAGTGCATGTGATAAGGCAGCGATAGAGCCACTCTGCTCAGTCCTATCCTTTTTCATATCGATTGGGGATAAAGAATGGGACTCAAGGGATGGCGCTGAACACTCAATCACCCTGTTGACAAACATGAGGGAACTGGATTCAAAAGACACAATAAAAGAGTAGCAGTAGCAGGGAGGAGAGGCGAGATGATTAATCTTTTATGGACAGATTCCCAGGACAAGTGATCTTAAAGGACTCTCACAGGTGGCAACAATGGAAAATACAAGTTCAATGCAATGTGTAACTTTATCACTGTATAGTCATGTCATACTATAACCCCTTTATCAGATCCTTTATCTATAAATGTTTCTGTCTGCTCACAGACGAGGGCATATCATCAACAGATACATGCTCCTCCATCCCAGCGGGAGCTGATCTGTGACCCCTGCTCACTGACCATCTGACCCTGTGCGCTCAAAAGGTGAGCAGCTATGCCTTGTTAAATGCAACTGAACAGGGGCTTCACCTTAAAGCACCCGACTCTTACACAGGATCTGTCATGCTTTCTCTTAGCATCTGGGTTTAGAAACATCTGAATTTGGTGTAAGAATTACAGGAGGTAAGAAGTGGTGTTGAAAAGTGACACAAACAGACAATGTGCCAAACTGCATATATGGGTTGTATTTTTTTTTTTTTTTTTTTTAATATAAGTTCAGGTATTTTTAACAACCTGGATGGACATGGTAATTATGTAAAACGAAATGTGGTCGTCCTGACCTGTCCAACTCCAAAACTGTCTTAATTCAGTACAGTAAAACCTCTCGTCTGATAAGGAAAAAGCTTAATTAGCTCCATTCTTGGGTCAAACTCTGTTCTCCGCTCATTGAACCCTGTCAGCGAGCAGTCGGCACAGCACAGCCATGACAAGCATTTCCATTAAAAACCGCGTACTGTCTCTGCTTGCTGATATGTAAAATAGAAACTGCTGGACATCTTCCGCTATATGGCGAATTATTACCAAAAAAAAAAAAAAAGGCTGCTAAAATGTGAAGACAAGATAAGCGTCTGCTGTCACAAATCTCATCTGCTGCTGCTGCTGCGGTGACTGGACTCACGCAGCGTGGCAAGACAAGACAGTCTCAAAACACGCAGCGGCCGGCGAGCAGTGAAATGCGTGGACTTCGCCGCCGCCTCCACGGCCCACAGACCGCCGCGCACGTCGAGCTCCGCTCCGCATGTTTACAAAACAGCTGCGCCGTCACCGAGTTCAATACACGTGTAAAGACGCAGGCGGAAACCGAGGCGGCATTTACAGCCGAGGGGTTCAAGACGAAACAGCTCGAAATGAAACGAAACGGACAGCGAGCAGAAAGACGCTCGGGCATCACAAGAGGAGGATGTATTCAGAATAAAAACCTGAAATTAACCAGTGAAGCAGAAACTACGTGTTCAATTCTGCACTACTTTTTCTAATGACAGCAACAACAACAACAAAAAAAAAAAAACAAAAAACAAAACAAAACAAAACAAAAAAAAAAAAATCCCCCCGCCGACAAAATGTCTATCTTTCTTCAAATAAATTAGGCAGCCAACTTTCCGAGCGCCGCAGAGCGCCGAGCAGAGCCCCACGCCGCTGAGTGCGGCGCCGTGTGCCCTCCCCTGCCGCAGCTCCGTGTGTGACTGCCCCCGGCCGCTCATGAACTTCCCTCACAGCCGCGGTTTCCTCCCCCATAAATAAAACTTACTTTTCTCTGGCTTGGCTGTCGGACGGCACGTTGCTACTCTTGCCTTTGGCGTACATGCTTGCAGAGAGCTCCGATTGTCACGCACCTGTCAACCCATCACAACCTCCCTGGGCACAGCCCCGTCACCATGGTGACACAAGCGGCGTCGTCTCCCATTGGATGTCCCGCTGTTCAGGACCGCCCGCTTGCCATGGCAACCGCCAGTAAGTGACAGCTACCGGGCCACGCCCCTCACAGGGAAGCCCCACCCCCCGTCTCTCTCCCTCTCTCTCTCTCTCTCTCTCTCTCTCTCCGCTTTCTCAGACTGTCTGTCTGAAACCTGTCTGTCTGTCTGTCAGTGTCTCTCCCTTCTCTTCCCTGATTGGAAAGGCTCTCCTGACACGGAGACAGACTGACATACGCGCATACACACATATATATACACACACACACACACACACACGCACACGCACGCACACACACATGCACGTACATCCGCACTCGCCCCCCTTCCACTCTCTCTCTCAGTCTGAGGGGGGATTTGAAACCGTCCAACCAGGATTTTAAACAACTGGCTTTGGCTGTTCCTTTTATAGACAATCACACCCTCTACCGACGCACACGCAGCGCACTGCGCAAACAACTCTCGCAAATGTGAGCTGCATTTGCATTTATGTTTATTTACATAGGTGTTAAGAAACCCAAACGTGTGGAGCTGAGCATGTTGGGTACAGACGAGCACTATACCGAGGGCCTGTAAATAACGCCCCCAGCATGCACAGGGAGGAGAGGGTGCACTGTGGGAAGATGTACTGTGTGAGCGATACTAAATGCAGTGTGGATGGACATGTTGAGGATGGTCAGCTGTAAAGTGTAGAGGGTGACCTGTTGGAGTAACGGACACATGTGAGTTGAAATCCCCTAAAGGCCTTTCACTCCGTATGATTGAATCCATGTGCTGATGCAGGTTTGGTACGTTTACAGTCCTGCTTTACAAAAACTAGAGGTCTGTACTGACTTTAGAGGGACATAGTCTTTTTCTTGTTTGTGGATGTGCAGCAGGGAGGAAGAAGTGCTACGTCATGCTGCTGTCCAGTCTGGCAGTATATGGAGAGGAGGGTTCACTCCACTGTCATGATGTACTTATTGCAAATCCACTGAGATAAAGAGCACGAGGGAAAAGAGATGCACCACAGCTTGGTGCCGTACAGGATCTGACAAACACTACACTGTCGTACAAAACGGCTGATTCCCAGACAGTAGTAAGCTTTGGAAAGACACAGTGTGTATGTGCTTGTGTGTGTGTGTGTGTGCTAAGGGCATAGCACAGGGGCAGCAGTGTTTACGCTTACGCAATGCTCCCGCGATGTGACCCAGTTGGAATGGATGCACGCTCCCTCTCTCTCTCTCTCTCTCTCATCTCACACTCTGAAACCACGCTCTCTCTCTCTCTCTCTCTCTCCCTCCCTCACTCTCTCTGTCTCCCCTCATGTGCCAAATGAACCTCCTTCCCCCTGGAGAGAGGCAGAGGTTCTATTTCAGACAAGCAGAACTTTTGGTTTTGGGATGAGTCCCTTGGGGTCGATCACCATGACAACCACTCGCAGGCGATAACCATGTGTTCTGGAGGATGGAGGAGGATGACGATGAGGATGAGGAGGAGGAGGAAGGAGGAGAGAAGAAAGGGCAAGGAAGAGAGTGAGTGAGATAAAGAATGTAAAGGTTAATAGGTCATGTTATGTAAAAAAGTCAAATCAGATCAAACATGATCGGATCCGGTCTCTTGTTTGATGTTATGTTTTCAGAATTTATGGTACAATATCATCACATTCATATGTGCATGTTTCCAATGATCTGTTGTAATATTTACTGCCACCTCTCAAAGTGAAGAGCAACAAAAATGACAACAAAAATTAGGGTGTTATTAAAGGGAGGGAGGAGAAATCTAAGATAGAGAGCTAGATAGTGAGGAGTAAGTGGAGGGGGTAAAGATAATCAGCCAGCCCACTCTCTGTTATGCTGAGTTGACCTCTGTTAACAACATGGTGCTCCAATCCTCACAGAGGTAATGAACATTTAGCCTCTGCTGACGTTGGAGTTAACTTCTTCTCCCCTCGATTTCTGCATTGTTCTTCCCCTCTGCATTTCTTCACTCCCCATTTCATTCACTTATTTCCTCTTTGCAAATTTTATATTTGGAACATGATATTTATGCTGCTTTGGCACGACAAGATAGAAAACCTGTTCTTGCATTTTGGTTAATAGTAGGCTACATAACATGAGCTGTTAGAAAGCCAATTAGCTTTGTTGCAATTTCAATAATCATCAATCATTTAAGTCAATTATTGAGCAAAAATTATGAACCTTCACTATTTTCACTTTCTCAGATGTGTGAATTTTCTGCTGTTTTCTGCATTTTGACTCTGGGAAAAGGTGTTAGCCATTTTCATAGTTATCTGACACCGACAGATTAATTGACAGTGAAAACAACTGTCAGTTGAAGTTATTTGCAGCCATAAATATAACTGGTATCATCACTAATAATAAATTCACTCTGAGTATGAATTCAAGTTAAGTCATTGAACTAATGTAAATAATATAATATAAAAATATTAAAGTATATGGTATACTATTTCTCCTTATTAGGCGTTTCTTTCCTACCTCCTTTCTTTCCCCTCTCTCGTCCTCACTATTTCAACTTCCTGTCTCCTTCAGGAAGCTGCAGGTGGAAAACAGTGCGATGGCCTCCGTTCTACTACAGGGTTCTTCAGTCTGATCTTAGTAGCTCACTTCCACCCCCATTCATTTTCCCCAAGGAAGAGAAGCAGGACAGAAGTGGAGTTAATGGTGTGAAACCTGTCTTACAGACTGATAAACTTGGCGGCAGTTTGGCTGACTGATGGACTGGCTGGCTCGTTGACCAACTGGCTGACTGACTGACTGACTGATGAATCGACTGACTAACAGGTTTCCTACCTGGCTGAGTGCCTGGGAGGAAGCTGGCTGAAGGCTGTAGATGTACTCCATCATGGAGCACTCAGCTCCTTTCCCATAGACTGGCCCAGTGTAATCTGTGGGCCTGTGGTGACAATCAAAACTAAGCCCTAGCTTGTTAACACTGAACACTACATCACTGAAAAGCACAACGGCAGTCATGGGAGCACACGATCTTATTCAGAAAAGTGAGGATGTGGCAAAAGAGACACATCATCCCATTTATTCCTTCAAGTCTTATTTCATATTTGCCACCAAATTTTTTTTTTTTAGATCGAGTTCTACCATCCCACTGCTTTCCAAACTACACAGACTGGAGGTCTAGGTGAATTAGCAAGAGGAATGAGTAAAATATAGTGCTGCAGGAATGAGTCCTAAAACTCAGAGATTAGTTGCGCGTTGGCACCTCCAGTTCCCTCATCCTGAAGTCTGTGGGTTTTTTGAATGGGCTTTTGGTTAGATGGCTGAAATAATTAATTCATTAACACAAGCTCAAGACATTTTCACGTTTTATTCTACAACATAAAATGCATCAGTAAATAGGGGAGAGCTGGGACATAGAAACACTTTTCAGACAAACATCATTATAAAAGATAATGTTACAGACAGAAACAGTTTTTCGTTGTGATAAACAACTCACATACCAGGTGTTATATTGTACAAATAACACCTGGTATTTCGGTAGGTGTTGTAACTTGGTATAATTTGACTTTGAACACAAGTTGTGCATTGTTTCTTTCCTTCTGACCTGTTCTTGTTTTTATTAAAATTGTATGACATTGTCCTTCTTAAAATTCTTAATATGTAATTGCAAATATATTTTTTAATTTATCTTCAGAAAAACTGTTAAATTTCATCTTCAGAACCTAAGGTCAAACAATTAATGACACGCATTTGGGTTTATTTTCTGTGACGTTCTCATATGATTAATAAATGCTGTAACAGTGTCGCCTCGTTAGCGACGGGACGAGAAAACGCTCACTGAAACAATAGTTTCAACCTGATTTGCTTCTATACTGAAAATCTCGTGACATTGCAAACTTCTGGATGTGTTAAAGTACCTATTGATCTGTCATATGACCATGACAGTGACGCTTAAAACAATACACACAACTTGTCATTCGGAAAAAAAAAAATGTGTGAGTGAATTTACTTACATAAAACAGTCTCTTGGGTAAAACTCCACAGAAGTATGACATATCTGTGTAATTTATCACAGGTCTGGTAAGTAGTGAGTGCTGTATGTGCTGACGCAGTTTGCCATGTCCGACTTGTATGGGTCTAAATAAGACTAACAGAGGTTGTCCAAAGGTTATAATTCATGCTGAGCATGAAAACCGATCTACTCACTTCCACGTGAGTCCAAGTCCACCTTTACACCTTTGTTGTGTTTATACTTTTGTATCAGAAGTAAGCGCTTAATCAGACCACAAGTTGGAAGTTGATGGTGATGATGAAGTCATGCGACTGTGGTGTAGTTCGTTTATAGCCCAACATTAGCTGTGTACTTATGGCAATTGTATTTAGGCTTCATAAATCTTCAAAGTGAGGTATTCATTTGTGAAGATCATCTTGCTGAACAAAATAAATATTATAAACCTTTGTTATTTTCTGCATTAATCCAAAAACCAATGTAAGAATCCCTTTGTCTTTCTGTAAAGGTAACCAGAGTGGAGCTAACCTCTCAGTTGGCTTACAAAAATCCATCATCTCTGCAGCACTATGGCCTCAAACCCCACCCCCCAAATCACCTAAGAAGTTTAGTGGCACTGCTAACAAGTGATCAACATCTAAAATGTAAGGGACCACAACAAAATGTTGTTTTTTTGTTTTTAGTTTTTAGTTTTTTTAAAAAAATGGTTATATGTCAAAAACCACTGAATTGCAATGCGCTATGTAAATGTAGTGGAGTAAGAAGGACAGTGTTTCCCTTTGAAATGTAGTTGAGTGGAAGAAAAAAAGTAACATTAAAATGTACTCAAGTGAAGTACAAGTAGCTCAAATTGGTATTTAAGTGCAGTACTTGTGTAAATATACTTAAATATAAATATAGTAGTAAATATAATTACTTTTAGTTAGCTACTGGTCATGACATAAAACCAAGATAAAGACATCTGTCAGATATGGTCAGATAACATCAGTCCTGTTGCCTGTTGGCCCCCTTCCTTGCTTTCATCTCTTTCTTTCTGTCTTGCTTTCTCTTCTCTCAGTCCGCCCACCACGTCTTTCCTTTCAGTTTTGCAGCACTCAGCCATCTGTCTGAGGTCATCTATTCCAGGCTGTCTTGCCAATGGACTCTCAGCACTGTCCCTTATAAACAAGCCAACATGTTCACTTACGGTTAACATGCAATCACTGTGGAGTACAGAGTGAAATCAAAATCACCCTCTTTCTTTGATATTCCTCTTTATCTCACCTTCTTTGTTACTTTGCTTGCATACATTCACATACAGTCAGCTACACACACACACACACACACAAACGCACGTATACACAAAGACATAATAGATTTGCCCCTCTCCAGCTTTACAACAACTGCTTTGGCATTTTTGGCAAACAGCCTTTGTTTACTGAGCCCGTCGATGGGCTATGTAATCGTATATTTCCACTGAGAGTGTCTGTAAGCAAGGACGCTAATTAGCAAACGATTAAGCTCTCACACAAAAGAGGTTCTTGAGATTAATTGACGCTGAAGTTTACAAAAGCTTGTGACTCAGTAAATAATTTAGCATGAACAATAGTACACCTTGTCACACTGTGTTTTTGTTTTCTGATAAATAATTGGAAGCGTAGATCACTGTTCAACACTGGTTCTTCGAGGTGGACAGTGGAGTAGCAGCGACGGCATGGTGACAGTGTTCTGATGTTCAGTCTAAATAAAATCAGCACACTGTCAAACCACTAACAGCTGTTGCCTCTGAGCTGCATGCAGTGTAAAAATATGGGAAATACTCCTCTGAGTGGAAATGTTATTCTGGTTCACACAGCATATTTAACTACAGTATCCTCAGTGAAATGAACCATGTCTGTTACCCTGTGGAAAACGCCCTCCCTTGAAAAAACACCGGGAGAAGCTGCTTTACAGTCTTGTCAGTGCTACAAGTGTCAGCCACACGCTGTAAACATGGAAACACACACACACACACACACACACATCACAGACACAGATACATCACATGCTCATGCAGTACAGACAGTCGGGGAGAAATTGAATCTACAGTACCAATGTGAGCATGTGGGCTGACGTGAACACAAACACAAACAAATGCAGCACATGGGAGACAAGGAATATAAATCTTTGGTCTCAGGTTGTATCAGAAATCACATTCACTGATCCCTAATCACTATCCAGGGAGTTCTGTGTAGAGGACTATATAGTGAGCTCATCAGTACACATTTTTGGAAACTACTTGGGTAATTTTTTCTGTGCCTTTTTCCCTTTTAAAAATTTTTTTAAATGGTATATATTGCTTGGTTAGTGACCATCCGTTGTACACTACTTTTCATGATACATTATGGGATACTATGAATCCACTATATAGGATATAATAATTCCCATTCTAATACATTCGGACAGCACTACAAAATGGCAAACTCACTATGTGGTGGACTATACAGGGAATAGTGAGTGATTTTGGACACAGCCCCAGTCTCCTCTGGTTCAGGGCTGTCTCGAAATTGCCTGCTCCAAACAACATTTGCTGTTCCCTCCTCCCTCTCCTCCCTGCTGATGAAGAGGGTGTCCCAGCCGAGGGCTTTGTTAACGGCGGAAAAAGTTAGAAATCCCACTCTTCTGGCTAACAAACTTAGAAATTGCTTTCATAAGCACAATGGATCTTCCAGTATGGACAAACAAACAAACAAATTGCCTCTGGGCAAAATTTGATCAGCAGTGTAAAACAGAGGCAACTTAACAAACTGGTTTCGTAGTTTATCTAATGGGAATCAACATGGTTATACTGCAGCCATAAGATCATCCAGGCTAGACACTGAAATAAATTTGGCATTCAAGGAAAAAATGTTTGCTTTCAACAGTTGATGCAACAGCGAAGCAAGAGCTGAAAACATCCTAATAAGCATGTCTCGAAACACTCTACGTCTCGCTGATTTAACAGACATCTAAAGTTAAGCGGCCCTGAAAATATGGGCCCTGCTGTGCCTACTCTTCTGTCCTGATGCTAGTTGACTCAAAGGATTAATGCATGTTTGCAAAATAGCCTGTCAGTTCGTTGCAGGGAATCAACCAACCAATATGTGTTTAACTTGAACTGTGATTCCAGAAGGCGTTCATTATAGATGCAATGGTGTGTACTGTATGTGTTTTTTCAGTGGTTATCAAATTCTGGCCGATTGATCACTGTTGCAAAGGTTTTTTGACAATCAACAAATACTTAATAAAAAACACTCTCATAGTAACAGCGTCCAGTTCAAAATAGGAGGAGGGACATTTTTATGGCGTTCAGCAGAAACATCCAAAAATATATTGTATGCATGTGGCTCTGATACAATCACATTTGTTTCTGATTTGGCAGAAATATGCAGCTTTTTCAGACGTAAAAAAAAGAGAGAGACAGAGACAGAAACAGTAACAGTAACAGAGACAGAAAAAAATCAAATTTCTGCATTACAGAATCGCACATACACTGTATTCGTTTGACCATTTTACGGCCTATGATGTTGATTCATACAGCAATTAGACAGCTGTTAAATGGTTTATTACTAAAACAGCCTCTGGCATTTTTATTCAACAGCTGTTCAGAAATCGTACAGATGATATCACTTTATTTTGATGACTGAGTTGTATGCAGTGATGGCCACTATACATTAAATGAGATATGATGTTAATGGTCATGATGCAGAAGTAAATATAAACCCTACAGCAAATGTAATCATTGCTAAATTATTGTACTGAGGACCCAAATAGTCACAATTTGTCTTGATGATTGGAGGATACCTAAGGGGGAAGAAAATCCTACCATCCTGATTTGGTCATGAAAAATAGACTTTTCTTATGTATTGTAGATTTCATTTCTTCACTTAATTACACAGGTGAGATGAAACAGCATTTCATCCTGGGACTAAGCAGAGAAAAAGTGCAGTTGAGTCGGGGATTGTAAAAAAAATCCATCACAATTAGATATATGCACAGCCTTTTTCTGAATTCTGAGCAGGTTTTCCATCGGTGAAATTCCTGATGATCTGAGCTGGGCTGAGCGTGC
Organism: Trachinotus anak; assembly: GCF_046630095.1. Classification (NCBI taxonomy): domain Eukaryota; kingdom Metazoa; phylum Chordata; class Actinopteri; order Carangiformes; family Carangidae; genus Trachinotus; species Trachinotus anak. Next base: position 13,563,528 of record NW_027273859.1, on the reverse strand, counting down.
GGTGGGTGCTGATGTGACTAACAGAACACTCCAGCAGCAGAGCGCCTTTTGGGCTGTCGCAGAGGACTCTGGGTAATAAGGCTGCAGATGAGTGCGCTGCGACCCAAAAAACAAAATGGGAGAGTGGGGATTGGAAGAGTGTGTGTGTGTGAAAAAGAAACAACACCTCATGTGCTGCTAGCCAAAAGCTCACTCTCAGACCTGCAATACTGAGATGACCCCAAGCAAGACTCCTCCAAAGAGCACAACATGCTTCTGTGGAAGAACAGATAGACACTACCACGGACATTCTTCAGGTGATACACACACACACACACACACATGCACATACACACACACATTATTGGTTGCATTTACACTTAAAGGGCCAGTTTCATCATTACTTGAGATGTAGTAAATTTTTTTACTACATTTTTGGTGGTAAGAGTAAATATTTCATAATAAGCTGCTATCATCAATATTCTTATGTTGACAATGAATCAAACGGCTTCCAGTATATAAGAGCTGGTGCTCATAAAGGTGAAGCCACAGAGAATTACCACCCGCAGTTTCCCATAGCGATACAGAGCGTTTGCGCCTCTTTCAGCTCATTGTTTTGGTTTTCTGGCCTGCAACTTTATTGCTGTATATCACTCTCTTATCTCTCATCAGTATTAAAAAAGCTCAGAAAATGACCAGCGTACAGTTGAGTGGCAATGTGTGAATAGGAAACTCTTTACTAAATTTATAAAATAAGAATATTTCAGTATTGTGTTTATGGCTTGCTGCACTGCCAAAAATGGTCAAAAATGGTCCAAAAAACTGGTTTAAATACTACAATGAAAGGCATTTGGGGAGAGCTGCTTTAGTTTGTCAACTGGCTTGACAGGACTGTAACAGACATGTGACAGGCCATGGTCTATCTCAAAAAGACATTTATTGAGAAGTTTATAAACAGACAGAAAGTGGAAATAAGACACACATACTGCATCCGTCTTGTCCAAGCTCTCCCACTCAGTCTGAATATTAAGGCGTCTGTGTACATGATGTGTATGTGATTATGGCATATTTCACATAATTTTTAAGGTATACGTTTTTGTTAAGTAGTAAAATGGGATTATACAAAAAAAAAACTAAAACAAAAACAACCAATGCAATTTACATGGCTTTCAGTCTGTCATGCAGAACATGTGTCAAATTCTTTCAAGTCTCCAAGTTGCTTTCAAATCAGAGCCAAGTACGATGAAGCTGATACTGTAGCTTTGATTCTATCAATGCAGACCTCTCAAAGTTATCATTAACAAGACAAAACAAAGAAAACTTTGCAAATATGTGTGAGTATATTTTACATTTCATATTTATGTGTTTGTATGCTTAATGTGGTTATAACAATAGGAGTTGTGGCCTTTTCATGCCAATGTTCTCACTCCCCTACCATCTCAGGACAGAGGCCGTACACTGACTGGGATGGAGAGGCTCTAACCTGGGTTAAAGTGTACTCCATCTGGATATACCTCTCAGCCTCATCCCTTCACTGAGCCTAAATGATGGATGGTCCTGCATCAAGGTCAAGACAGAGGTTGTGTGCCCATATTAACTACCCTCTTCTGCTGATAGACTGTCAGACCCTTTGCGTCTGGAAGCCTCCCACTGGCCCTGATGTAAACAACTACAGCAACAGTGGCTGTGCGATGAGAGACAGGAGGGGTCCTAAACATACATCATGTGGACAAAATATACATCACAGGCAGTTTCCTGGAAAAAGGGGGGTTTTCATTCCTTATTACAACCGATCTTTTATGGTATTTTAGTGCCTCATAATGTGATCAAGCTGCAGTAAATGAGCACAAGTTGTGTCAGGACTATAGTGGTTCAACTGATGGCGTCTCTTTCTTCACTGAGTCATAAAGTGGAGTTTAGGGAGGAGATCAACTGGATTTTTTCTTTTTTTCTTGACTTCAGACTGGAAGACTTGTTGAACAGAAAAATATTGAATACTGCCTCATAATGCTGCTAATATGACTCTTAATCATGTTGTGTGTGGGCATCTCACATACATGTAGATTCATGCAGGATCAAGTGCAGTCTAGAAGATTTGCTGCCAGGGGGAAAGAATGTCATGTTAATGTAAAAGATAAAGAGTCAAAACATAATTAGATCCTCTCCTCTGTAAGATTCACAAATTCATAAGGAAAAGGAAATCTTCATTTCATAAATGTTCTAATGGCTCACATGACATTTACTTGAAAGGCCCATCTTTCATGGGTGAATCACTGGGCATCATACACAGAATCATACTTCTACTTATGTCGAGGCCAAAGTGGGCTAAAATGGGCAATTATAACATTTGAGGGAAAGGTGCATAATTGAAAGTGATAGTTGAGAGTTACACATAAAGCATTGAATTTTGAAACATTTTTCTCATAAAAAAAGAAAAGAAAAAAAAAAACACTCAAACTATCCCAGCATGTCGCTTTGTGCATCAACATCTCTCTCTCTGCTTTTAAGTCATACCATTCATTATTTCTAAGCCATTATCAAACCCAGACCTGTCTCACAATATCACTTATTCTTCACAAAAAATCTAAATCTGACTTGGCTTTATATTGATATAATACCTGCAGACACCAACAGCGGCGCCAATTCATAATATTTTCCTCAAGGCTCACAGCATAGCCAGGTGAATAAGAAGTGTGGGCTGCCTTTGCCTGTAGAGCACCTGTGTCTTCATGCTCCACTGCCTGCGTTAAAAGAAAGAGTGTTGCTCTGTTCCTCGCCGAGGTCTTTGGAAGGTGAACGGTAATTGCTGAGGGAGGATTTAGCCTGACGATGGAACAAAGCACCTCTTTTGTTTCACTGAGGTAACTCTTATACTCTGCGATGGAGCACTACTTTAGACATGAACTTTAGACATGAATATAGCATGTGGGCTGGCGGTTCCATTTTGTGTTAGTTTGTGTCGGGGTGTCTGTATGTTAACCAAAAGGAGAGACAGACGGAGGACGATTTGTAGGCTGCATTACGAGACTCCACACTGTTCCTGACTCATTAGCTGTAGTATTGGCCCTGTGGTAATGACATCATGGTGGCAGTATTAGCTTTTAAAGTCTGACCGCAGAGCGAGCACACTGTGATGCCCTTTTAAAACAGGATTCTTTCGCTCTGACTTCATCATGTGGTAAACTTTTCAGGAAACCCCAAACAGGTCCATTGTTTGACTCATAAATAAAAGTTATTGGATGGACAAACTGTTAGTGAATTAACACACAGACAGACGTGGATTTAGACAGACAATCAGACTGGTTCTCACACACACACACTCACACACAACACATGGTTATTAGAGTTCTTATAAGACACTGGACATTTAGCCTCTGCTGTGCTTCGAAAAGAGAGACTGAGAAAATGTTTTTACACATAACATACTATAAACGACACTAACAATGGAGGATGTAAAACACCGGGATGCATGACGATTGTGAAGTAACTAAACATGATCTTTTCCTGGAACAACATGAAGATGTCTGATCAGTCGGAGGCTGACAAAAAGCTTGGCTCTGCCTGGTTACCGGGTCTTTCAACACCCCTCTAGAGCCTCCTCAGCCCTGACCGGCATTGTTTGTGGAGAAGAAAGCTATCAGAGGATCTACACAAGATTAGGGTTGCCAACTGTTCCCTCTGCAGCTTCCTGTTTTGCCGCAGGAATTCTTTTGGCCGGTGAAAAAAAAAAGAAAAAAAAAAGTACACAACTGCACAAATCTGATATAGTTAACCCCTTCCTCTCAACATGCTTGTATTTGAAGTCTCAAATATTTAAACACAAGATTTATAGTATTTTAGTCTTGGGTAGGTGTAGTCCATAGATCCATCAGACAGACATTAAGGTACCTGCACATTTTGGTGAAAGGATTAGTTCAGCATTTTAAGAGATACACTTTGACCCATATGCTTTTTTGTTGCGAGTTAGATAAGAAGATCAATACCACTCTCGTGTGTATGGGAAATATAAAGCTGCCACCAGCAGCTGGTAAGCTTAGCTTAGCATAAAGCTAGCCTGGCTCTGTCTTAATACTCACTTAGCTCACTAACTGGTATGCCATGTCTTGTTGCAGTGCACCTGGTCATTAAATAGTCAGGCACATTACTCCCCCATAAAACCACAACGTGTTTTTTTTACACTTTGGTTTTTTTACTTTTTGTTTTGTTTTTTTTGTTTCCAGTCTTTGTGCTAGACTGAGATAACCAGCTGCTGGCTGTAGCTTCATATTTACCATACAGATGTGAGAATGGTATTGCTCGTCTCATCTAACTGTCTGCAAGAAAGCAAATAATCATATTACCCAAATCATCTTTCTGTAAATGTGATGCATAAAAAAAACAACTGTAAAATAGTATTTCTTGTGTGAGACTTTGCATATTGTATCAATTCAACTAACAGAGTCTAATATCTTGCTAAAATTCTCATTTTCTGTCATTCAAATCCACCTACTCTATTTTCTGTTTTTCTCTCTTCCCACAACCATTTTCCTGCAGTGCACCCATCCTCCTGCTGTCTACCTCTTCCTTGTCTTTTCCTTTTATCCATCATCTTTCCCTGTCACTCCTTTCAGCACTCCTTCACTTTCCCTCCTCGTTTTCACCCTCCCACACCTCCTGCTCTTCTCCTTTCCCTCCATCTAAATTGCAAATGGCAGCAGTGCCGACTGCCAGAGGAGCTCCTCAATGTCATTAGAGCTGACCCTGTGGATTAACTAGAGGAGAGAGGCGGTGTGTAGCAACTACAGATCAATAACACGGCTTATCCACTGGGTTCTTTTACTTCACTTTGGATTTAGATCTGACTAACTGCCACTGTCTACTCTATTCTATTCCTGCACAACAAACAATGGAGTTATAACGTGGTAAAAATCGTCAAAATAGAAATCATTACACAAAGATTTAGGAGTGATTAGAGGGGCGAAATCATGCCAGAAAAAAACAGAGTAATTCCAAGTAATTACTCTGTTTGAGCTCACATGAAAAGTGGACAAGAAACTTCGATGAAGAGGGAAACATGTTGCACACAGCAGCTGCCTGATTATGGGGAGCTGATGAGGGCTCTTCTAGACATTCAGAAAAGACAATGTCAGAGGAAGTATCATCATCCAAATCTGTAAAGGTGTATTTCAATAAATTAAAACAACTTAAAGCTGGAGAAAGAAATGCCCCAAGACCAACAAAAATGAAGCTGTCATAGACGTAACTCCACCAGAACTGGACACAGCTAGATCAAAACACCAGTTCCTGCCGTATGGATGATCCAATTAACAACGTGATGCGATATCCCCGAGATAAAGAGATGTGTGTACGTGTGCGTGCAGGTGCATGTGTGCGGCCGTCGTACCGTGTGTGGTTGGTTTACCGAGTTGGCAGGCAAAGTCGAGTCACCGTGAGCTCAACAAAACCTGATAGGCGCCCTTATCAGAGACAGCTAAAGTCAAAGCCTATTATAAACAGTTGTGTGTGTGTGTGTGAGTGAGTGCACTCACCCAAACACACGAACATGTTCGTGATCAACATGTAGATCTGCATCAAAAGACCAGGTTGCTAAGACTCTTTAACTGGGAAGCAGAACCTGCCAAGTTCTCATCTGCATCAATTTTGCACATAACCAAAACCAAGCTACTCGAACGTATTATGTCGCAGAAGCTGATGTTCCCTCAGCACAAAAAAGATTCACTACAGGACTTGTTGAAATCATGTCTCTCTGTAACATTAAGCTCATGATTTTGAGTCAAAGATCTGTTATTTGGCAGCAGCGCGGGTAAAGAGGTAAAAAGGCAAAAAGGCAAAAGTTTTATTTTAACACAATAATCTTATTCCGCACTTTGCTCTTTTTGATATATAAAATTGAATGAAGGCTACAGGAGAAAGGAGTAACTGTGCTTGATGTGATAGCTCATATCCATTAGCTAAACTTTCCAGGAGTGTTACAAGTAATCCTTAAAAACATCAGAGTGGCCCTGATGCAAAACAGCTGGGATCTTGATTCCATGTGAATGCCACTTTGCACAAGTTTGCTATCTGGGCCTCCAGCACCATTGCAACAATAAATTCTTTCCACTGTTTATGCTGCTGAAGTCTTAGAGCAGCTAATGGACGGTTAGTCTTAATAGCAGAGATGATTAAAGTTTGTTGATCGAAGCGATTTCTGCTGCTCAGCTCTTCCTGTTTCGAAAAGCGGTTGAGGCACATCGTCGAGATTTTGATCTGAATATCACCAACTGTCTTGTCCAACAATTTACTTGATGAAGGCCAGCACATAAACACTTAGCAAACACAAAATTAACCTTTGAACAAGATGGGAGTTTAACTAAAAGTTGCACTAAATGTTTGGTTCCCTGAATTTTGTAAAGCTGAATTCCTGCAATAAGTATATGACAAGGCTGTTAATCTACTGACAGTGCATATTGTCTGCAATTGTGGGGTTCGATGATTTACCAGCTCATCCTGTGATAGCTGCCAAAAGGTGAATCTAGTATAGTAATCAATGCATGGTTTCCATATATCTGTAACAGCACAGACACAATCTCTGACAAGTCATTTGTCCAAAATGTTGTGCCTCACTGCACAACAAAAAAAAAAAATCTCATACTTAAGGGGGAGACTTCTGGCGGGTCTATTCCCTTCTCAAACAGAAGAAGACAGCAGGTATGAAAAGATATGTTGTCAAGTTAACTTGTGCCAGGAGTTTTGTGCTGTCAGGTTTAATGGGTCTTTATATGCGTTTTATGGCTGCATTGTGTATCATAACCCTATCAAAGGGCAGTCAAACAACGTGTTATTAAAGCATAACACAACATTATGTTTAAAATGCCACTGTGCAGCTTATTCCAAGAGTAGTTCTGCAATGATTGAATTGCATCTTGACGAAATATGACATTCGGGTTTGTAATGACACGTTATGCTGTCAGTAAGGTCTGTATGGTCTGGTTTTTACTGTAAGATGCACAGTGAGCATCACAGTAGTAAGTGTTTAGTGCCATCTAGTGGTGAGACAATTTCAGCTCGTTAAAGGGTCAATACAACCAAATAACTTCTAGTTGCACAAAGGCTTACCAATAGTTGTTGTTTTATTTTCACACTTTTGGCATCGCTGAGATTTGTGCTTCTTCTTTTTCAAAATTCAAGAGATGGATATCTGAAAACATGGGCGAACAGAACAGAAACTGCAAAACAAAGAAATACCTGTAGAGGTAAGTCTAGAGGTAAGAAAAATGTATTTCTGGTCAATTGGAGGCTCTTTAAAAAAATAAAAATAAAATAAATAAAAAAAAAAAACACCATGTAAACTAGTTTCTGTCAAAAGCAATTGAAAGTCTGTTGTCTTGAATCACCCCAGAAACATCTTTACAGAGTTAAATTAAACAACACTGGATATACAGAATCCTGTTGCTTTTACAGCAGTAATATCCGCCTCAGTAAGCCTCCAGCATGAGGTGCTTTTGTCTACACCAGCATATTAGTTGTGAAACATGAAAATGTGCAGCCAAGTTTTTCAATAACTTTGATGCTAATAGCATGTTGTTTGGGATACAATCTGTCTTTTCATGGTAAAGATTATCAGCAGATCCTGTTTTACACATTTTTATTAGGTGAAAAAAAAAATCCCATCCAGAAGACCCCACAGTTTGTGATATTTCAAAACCACCACAGAAAAAAATATCTTCATGCTGAGATAAAATGATTCAGAAAAGAAAAAAGAAAGAGGACACTGCCCTCAGGCCAGAACATCAGGATACCTCTCAACAGATGTGGAGAGGCAGCAAGAGACCAGTCATGTATTCATTCATCATGACCCTAACGTAGGCTCCTGACCTGCTGAGAACTTGAAGGATTTATTCACGAGTAACAAGTGTCTTGCCATCCAGTATTTTACTCAATGAATAATATGATCTTAACATCCAAAACAACTTCAAAAGCTTGTATAAAAACCTAAAATCTCCAAATCCTCTCAGGAGCTGTCATGCATATTGGAAGCTAAATGACCTGCTGTCAAAACAACGAACATTTCTTTGCTATTCTATTCAACATAAAGTAACTCATTTCTGAATTAGGCATTTGTCTGTTTCCATGTAAAACCTCTGGCTTACAAATGCTTTTTTATTACAATTTTGTAATTGTTATTGTTTGTTATTCAAATGTTATTGTAAATTATTTCTGGACTATCATTTTATTTTTAATGTTTTTTTTTATGTACAGTCAGGTCTCTCTTGAAAATATGGTTTCTGTCTCAATTGGATTCACTTGAATAAATAAAGGTAAAAAAAATGAAAATGAAATAAAATAATAATAATAAATAAAATATTAAAAATAAAATTTTGATAACAAGCAGAGCAACATAATGCTATTCAAGGGACACTTGAAGACATCTGTGCAAGACATCTTAATTTCAAATTACATAATCATCTTGTTGTTGTTATTGTGTTGTTTAGTGTCTCATAAAACAGCATGATGAATATAAAAATGTGTTGTATCTAGCAGTCGAAGAGCAGATACCTTTAACTGTTGGATTTTAGTTTGGGCCCTGACAGGGATGTTTGTCAAATGTGCAGAAAAGTTACAGATGGTCTGCATTCCTCTCATTCCCCACAGTTCCCTCACTGATTACTTAGTGCTGGGGACTCGCACAGCGCTCTGCAAAGCGCTCACTCCCGGCCGCACAGGACATGGGGCGGTGGCTCCGCCAGAAATCAGGGCCGGCCCTCCGGCGCGTAATGCGCCTGCGCGATCTGTTCACTACACTGTTTTGTTGGCGTTAAGCTGAGGAGCATCACAGCCCACCCAAGGGACGCGTTTGTTCCTGTAAAAGTAATTATTATTATTATTATTATTTTTTTTTTTTTGTCACAAGAGAGGTCATTGTTGACCTTAACTCGGGTTTCAACGATGTTCCAGCAGTCCTTCAAGAATTTCAACATCAACTTCAACGCTTTGAATGAGAGGAACACTTTCTCCAGCGGCGATGTAATAACTGGACACGTCTCCTTCGATCTTACCAAGGAGACGAAGATCACCTCGATAACGATGACCCTGGCAGGGAAGGCGGATATCCACTGGTCAACCGGAGGTGGAAAGAAAAGTCGGCGCAGGAACTTCTCTGCAAAAGTGGAGTACTTCAACCTCAAAGACGTCATCGTGCAAGAAAACAACGGTATGCGCTGACTGGAGTTGCCCGGGTGCAGTGTTGCGACACAGACGGTTCATCTTTGTTCACTAAAGTTTTGTCTTCCTCTCGCAGCCATCGACAGGGCGACAAGGCTTCGGCCTGGCGCGCATATGTACCCGTTTACATGCCAGCTGCCTCAGGGGTGTGTATGAGCTGCTCCCGTTCTTGTTGCTGTTGCGGGGTCACATGGCGTTTCAGATAACGACGCACAGATATGCAAAGACCATCAGAAATTCTAAGGAGAAATAAAAAAGTTATTTAGACAGCTAAAACCAGATGCTTTTATCTAGTTTTCTGTAAAGTCTGAGCTTGATGCATCTAAATCTAAACTTTTGCATAAGAATTTTGTGGGGGAGGGGGTTTGTCCCAGATTGCACAGGCTTTTTATTATTTCCACCCTTTTTTTTTTTTTTTATTGTTTTGCATTAATGCAGAAGCTTCCCTTCCACCTTCAAAGGGGTCAATGGAAAAATAGCATACACCTTGACAGTAGGCATCAACAGACCCTGGCGTTTGTCTAAGGACTTTGTGACAGAGCTGAACTTCGAAAGCAGCATTGATACCAACCACCCAGAGCTGCAGGTAAGTGATCCATGACCAGATTAACCTACCAGGTATCCCCATGGCAGAGAAAAGGGAGCTGCTGGGCCAATATTACCCCTCATGTTCTCCCTACTCTCCTTTGCAGTGCTCCTTTCCTGCAGGTTTTGTGTATTGCAATAGACCTTTATCCACAGCAGACACTGTGACCTTTCATAGCAAGAAAAGTACAGGTGGAGCCACTAACATTAACAACGGCTCTCTGCAATTAACAGTCCCAGGAATCTGCCCATGCAGTATCTTGACATGCCTTGACGTGTCAAAATGAACACTTTAATATACGCAGGCTTAAAACTGAAATGATGTCTGAAAACTAGATTTTGACACAAGCCCCCTCATGTCAGTTTATGCTGTACTTCAATACCTTCAAATGTATTTTCAATTAAATTACAACAATCTGTTAGAAACACAAGCTGAGCCATAACTCCATATAGACTAGCACATATTGAGTTGAAATTAACGCCCCCCCCTTGCTCCACAAGGCAATCCACAATCAAAGTGGTGGGGGTAGCAAGCAAAGCTGAGGAAATGAAACCAAATGGTGATGAGACAAGACCTGAAAACTTACTTTGTAGTGGCATTTAAAGTCCCAGTTTGATTAATGCCCATTGGCGTACTGTATCAGTTGTTTGTCAGCATGGTGGGTGAAATATGTTGATTTCTGCTGCACCTCTGTCAGTGTGTCACTGTGCTGTCTTTCCTTTTGTAGGCTCCTCTCTCAGGCTCCAACCAAATGACACTGTGCTGTCTGTGGTATGCCTCTCGTCCTATCACAATGACAGCCAGAGTAGAGAAGAAAGCCTTCACTCCTGGTACTGTGGTCCCATCCATCCATCTGTCCATCCATCCATCCATTTTTCTAATGAAATGCGCATGATAATGAAGTTTGTCTGTGTCTGTTCTTCCTCCAGGCGAAACTGTGAAAATAATTTGCGAGTTTAGTAATGGCTCATCTCAAACAGCTACTCCAAAGGTGAAGCTGCAGCAGAAGCAGACCTACTACACCCACAATAGGGTCCACAAGAGGATGATTTGCAGAAACTTGGTGTCAGTGACTGGACAGCCCATCATCGCTCACGCGCATGACGTGCACACTGAGATCATGCTCACTATTCCCTCGACTGCATCACCCACCATCCCTAACTGCAGCATCCTTGTTGTTGATTATTTAATTGAGGTTGGTACTAATGAAAGACTGATACTGGAAGAAATTATTTATTTATTAATGGTGATCCAGTTTGACTGCAGAATTTAAGGTGGTAACGGCTCATCTGGGAACAAGTTTGAATTATTGACTGCACTGTAAACTGAACGTCTGTTTATCTTCTTTTCTTGTGTCTCCTGCAGGCGAGCCTCTGTGGATGGGCTTTACCTGACCTCACAGTTCTGTTTCCCATCATCCTATGTAATACTCCTGTACATGGCCAGCCCCCACTGCATATGTGAGTACATATGGGTGAGGCCTCACCAGGAATGATTTCCTCCTCTCTCTCTCCTTCTAGCCTTGGCTGGGTGTTACCATGGTAACCCCACTCAGTGGAGTGGGTTTGCGACGGCGTGTGATTGCGACTTTGTGACATTTGCGGTGGCGTTACTTGGAGAACCTTACAGTATTTCTCAGGATGCTTGTATCAGGCTCACCTAACCCGGGAAGACCTCTGTCAATACATTGTTTTTTTATTTTGTAACTCTTTTTTCTTCTTTTTCTTTTTAAAGATGCCTCTTTTTGTTATTTTGGCAAACATAATCAGCTTATTCTAGTCTTCCCACAATCAAATCGTATCTCTTTATGTTAATGTGTATCTATCTACTGTTGCCAATGTCTGAATGGATTGTGAGGATATGTAAACAATGAGACCTTTCCTGACTTTTTTGGTTGCCTATAACAGCCAATGGACAGATTTCTATGTAAAGAACTCCAAAAATGCAAAGGATTGGTCTATCGGTGATGGAAGGGTAGACTGCTCCTTGTTCTTCACCTGTTCATCCTTTAATTGGCACAATTACTGCCACTATTCAAGACTTTTCTAAATGTTACACATGTTACATATACAAACTGTAAGCATGGTTCCCCCATGTTTTTACTTGGTTTTGTCAGCTTTTTCATATATGTTGTCAGAAAAAAGTTAGAATTTCAGTAATGAAGAATGTGATTTATATGATTTTTAATATGAACTTTAACAAGACCTTTTTGAAATTGTTGACACTGTTTTGTTTTTGAAAACTCTGTTTTGAAGATGGACTAAAACACTAGATGTCATCTATGGCAGCATAAAAATGAAATATCAGTTTTGAAATGATATACACCGCAGTGCTTTGTTTACAAATCAAGTGACTCTTCAGTATATTACTTACAAGCCAAACGCACAAAGCCTTCTTCATGGAAACTGCCTTAAAGCATCGTCAATTCACTGTGTGTGTGTGTGTGTGTGTGTGTGTGTGTGTGTGTGTGTGTGTGTTATCTATGTAATGTGTGTGTGTTATCTATGTAATGTTAGTTTTGGATTATTGTAGATGCTTACGGGACATTCATCCTACTGTGTTACAGTATGAATGTTATTACCACTTAAAGCCATAAAAAAATAGTATCAAGATCCTGCATTGATGTACTCTAAATGTAATCAGAAAAGTAATTTGTATTGTATGTATTTTATGTTTTTATTGTTTCATCTCAACTTCCATCATGTCTTTTATCTTATAAACTATTGTCATATACAACTGTTGCATGTAAACTGTATAGAGATGTATTTTACTCTATAACCTGACTAAATTAAAAGTTTGGGAACATTTAGGGTAAATGTGCTCTTGATGATGATGATGATGATGACGAAGAAATGCAGAGCAAACAGCTGAATGCTTGGCTGAACTGATTCAATACCATGCACCAACTTACTTTTTGCTCCCTTCACTGCTGAATTCAATCTTTTTAGCCAAATTATGTATCAATGCGAACACCATTTGCTTAATTTCCTGGAGGAAAGCTGTCTCCTCTTTGTTATTCAGCCAGCATCCACTCTAAGCGAGCCAGTATGTTAATATTCACTAACTTCAGATGTCTGGCTGAGAGCAGCTCTGCACATCTAACCCTTTTACAGACTTTTGTTTAAAGTTTTATTATTGATTCAAATGTGGGTTCACGTCATCTCATGCCGCTCCTTTTCATACCACTGCTGTGTGGAAATGAAAATTTTAATGTGGTTGTGTAATAAATGAAACAAATCTACAGTCTTGGAATTTAGCTCCTACCCGGAGCGAGTTAACGCCTTGACTGCTATAGCTATCTTAAGATGTTGCTTGGCTTGAAGGTGGTTTGACTGCATCAACATGAATTTGTCATCTGTCTGTCTGGAAGGCTGGTTTATGTGAAGTTTGAAATAACCTTATTCAAGTTGAACTTGTCTCAACCCTCCAACCGGGCCTCAGCTTTCTTTCTCTATGTGGCTGTCTCTCTCATGTCACACACCCCCTCGTCCTGTGTGTGTTTTTTCAAATGAAGTAGAATTACATTTTTATGTCAGTAGATTTTGCGTCACAGTGTTTTGGTTTTTTTTTTTCTTTTTGGGTTATCAAACTTTTCAAAAATATTGTTTGTGCCCATTTACAACTGTGTTTTGGTTGCAATTATTGTGCGTTCCATCTGTTTTCCTATAGGGGACAGCAGAGGGCAAGGATACACTGTGAGGAGCTGATTAAAGAGAGATGGCTCGGTTTATCTTTCTTGTTTGCTTGCTTCATACCCACCCAACCCCACCCCAACCCGCCCTCCCCAATCCCCAATGCCCCAAACGTGAAATTACAACTAAAAATTAAACTTCTTAGCAATACCCCACATATTTCACTCAGTAGTTGAGTCTGATCTGAGATATCACTGTCAGACTGATGGTAAGACCTTGACAACTACTTTAGCCACATACCTATTGTTGTCTTCAGGGCAGCTTTAAGGACAGTCTGATATCAACAGTCTACGGCTATTTAAGCTTTCACATTAAATTATTTGTTCCATTATAGGTAATGTGCTCAACTGTAATATAATAGATTGTGCCATGTTTTAGTGCACAAGGCACTGACACAATATGGCAAAAGAAATGTGTTTTTTGTCTTTTGGGTTTTTTTTGTTTTTTTGTTTTATAACTATGAAGTACTTTGTAAACCTGGTTTTATAAATCAAACTTTACAGGTGTTATATGAATCAAACTTTACTAAGAAATGCTCAACAGAATAAAATTTAAAGATGACTGGAGATTTATACACACATTTCTCCAAAAAATATATATTTTTGTTCACATTATATTGCTCTCATGAGTGCTTATCTTCACACCTTTGGACATGCACCAGGTGCACTGAAGCACCTCCCCTGGTTTCCACTGACTCATTACTTCCAGCAACATGTTAACTCACATGATCATTGCTTAATGTGTTTGACATGTGTTTGACACACCCACATAGAGAGCCAGCAGCAGCTTCCAGTAGCATAGGTCACCATCAAAGTTGTCAGCCCTTACACACTAAATGGTCTTCAACATCACTGCTGATTTATGCAAGAAATGTGCATGTAATATTTTCTATCCCCAGAGCCACATTTTGTATTCTTAAAGCCAGTAATTCTTGTTTTAGCATCTACAAGTCTGGATCTAGACAATAAGCCAGATTTATTGAAGTCCTGTGGTTTAATTATTACCAAAACCAATGTGTCTGTCTGCATCCAGAGACGCCCCACACAACATATAAAATCCCTGTGCGCACTATCTCACCTGGCACTTTTATCTTACAGCTTTGCTTAGCAGTCACACAGTGTATCATGTCAAACAGTGTGAAGAGTTTTTCAGTGGGATACAATCCCATAAACAAAAGCGACATTTTCACCAGTGGTGATCGCCTTACAGGACAGATTACTTTAGAGCTGACAAGCGAATGCAAAATAGATTCACTCTGTGTAAAGCTGAAGGGAAAAGCAAAAGTCCAATGGACTGAGCATTATGGAAAAACAACCGTAACATACCATAACAAAGTGAAGTACTTCAGTATCAAGCAGTTTCTCATTCAGGGGGACCAGGGTAAGTGCACTACTTATGTCATTCGATGTAGAAATAACCTGCTGTAATCAGGTTTATTTTATTCATAGCTTCACAGCATAGCCATATTGTATGAATGTAGCTCTCTTTGAAAATAATGTATTGCTTTTCTATGAAAGTTTTATTTCACCTTTTCTTTTGTTTTAAATATGACCTTTAATTTGTATCTGTTAAAATGTTTCTGTCACATAGTGGTAGTAGTTTGATTTTGATTAAAATACCTTTCTACATTTTTCATTTCTTATCCCATATTAAGTGTATTTGCACATACAAAGTGAAACACAGTGCGGTATCCTTGGTGGTCATTCTAAGAGTATTCCAAAGTTTAATAAATCCCACCATCAGAATTTAAACACATATACATACAGAGGGATTTAGAAAAATCTGACCTAAGATTTGACTTTAATAAGATGTTTATGTGTTTTTGACACAAACATCTGCAGCTCTCACCAATAGAGAGTTGCAGAAAAGTTGTAGAAGGAAGACTTTGTTCTGTCACTCTGGTTTCTTTGTCAGGAGAATTAACATATACTTTTACCATTCAGTGTGAGCAACCATGCCGAACTAGTAATCATTTATAGTAGAATTTACAAACCTTGCCATAACCAGTGAGGGAAGCCATATTAAGTCACTTTGTTGTTTTTCAGGCGATAAAAATGTTGGCCCAGGCTGCCATGTCTACCCATTCACCTTTCAGATTCCAGCAGAGTAAGTTCTTCAAAAAATGAATCAGCATTAACAACAATTACTATAAAAGAAATCATATAAAAGAGTGTTATTGTTACTTGTCTCCGCTCTTTTATATATTGTGTTGTCATGTCTTGCAGAGAGCTGCCATCCTCCTTCAAGGGCTCGCATGGAAAAATCCTGTACACACTGGAGGCAAACCTGAGCAGGCCCATGAGATTGGACAGCAAAGCTAAGGCGAAGTTCACCCTCATCCACAAAGAAAACCTAAACTCTAATCCATCGCTGATGGTACCCACCTTACGGCAATCACATACACACACAGGCTCAGAAATGCTGTTTGACTTTGACATTGCTGCAGTAATGACAACTAAGACTATCTCTAACTAATTTGTTATTTGTCTGTCAGGCTCCACAGCAAAATATCATTGATAAGAAAATGAAGCTCTTCACATCAGGAACAGTTGGCATGGATGTAAATATTTCAAGAACAGGCTTCCACCAAGGTATTAAATTATACTTCCACTCCACATATAATCTAACAGTGACTCTTTGCTCTTTGTTGAATAATGTGCAGCTCAAAGTCCCCTTCATCCTGGAACTTTTTTATGGTCTAAAGATAAGACAACAACAAATGAGATGTAGGAATAGTAGTGAGAGATAGTCCAAATATGTTCTCTAGGTTAGAGGGACTGTTCATTCAAAACACACCAAGCAATGTCAGAAATGTTAAATTAATAACCAATGTATTTAGAGAAAGAGATAGCACATTCATTCATTCATTCATTCATTCAAATGAAAAGCTGAATTTCTAAATATTAAAGCGCACCCTTACTCACTCAGGAGTTTTGCTGCTATAGCCTCACTTTGACTTTCTAAAGCTTATAGTGACTAACATTTGTCAGTGCTAGCAAAATTAAAGTTAATATATTTGTATAACAGACATCACTGAGTCAGGATATGGATTTTGTAACCCTTCTCTATTTGTACTACTGCTGGGCTAGATTCAACATTTGTCATTTTTCCATAATTTCTACTCAGAGCCAGAGGCGACTGTTCAGCAAATGCTGCATAGACTAAATTTAAGTGATTTTTACTGAAAATTAATTTGGGGTATTAATTCAAATGTCATTTTCAAAATTAAAATTCTTTCTATTTTGAGATGCAGTAACAGAAAAGGAGACATTCTGGAACAGCATGTACCTTCATGCTGAAAGGTCAAATAATGAAGTGGCTTTAATTTGTCATGTGTTTACAACTAATGCATGTGTGAACAGCAGACCTATGTAATATTGATATGCATGCCTTAAAAATCCCAACCAGAGAGTTAGGCCACTGTGTATTAAGTGCTGCTCTGCTTTCCAGGGGAAGGCATAAAGGTTGTGGCCTCCATTCAGAACAAATCATCTCGTGACATTAAGCCCAAGTACTGTTTGTATCAGAAGATCAGCTACTTTGCGAAGTCAAAGAGGAAAGTCGAAACCAAAGACATCCTGAAAGAGGTGGGCGAAGCCATCCCACCTTCTGCAGGTCAGACTGTCACCAGGATCATCACCATCCCTCCCACCACGAGTGTGTCCATCTTAAACTGCAACATCATCAAAACAGAGTACAGGCTCAGGGTGTGCATTTCCCTTTCCAAAACATTTCAGCACATGTGTTTCTGGCAACATGGCTCCATGATGGGTATAAGTGCTGATAAGTGTTCTTTTTCCACCACAGGTCTATCTGGATGTTAAGTATGCTTTTGACCCTAAGATCAAGTTCCCCATAGTCATCCTGCCTGCTTTACAGGAGCCTGATGAAGAGCAGCCACCTGCATATTCAGACTATGGATTTGGAGCATTTGCTAGCTCAGACATGCCAGGATGGACCAGCTTTCAGCAAAACCAAACAGCCTCAGGCCCGTCTGCTCCACCTCCATCCTATGGTACATATGGGATGTACCCCTCCTTGACTGGTTCTGGTGGGAAATCCTAAAGCTAAACCATGGAATCGGAGAAACTTTCTGAATTAACAGTATAACATAACTTTATGTTGGGCACCAGCAGTATAAAATGCTAAACAAGTCTTTGATTAAATCCTCTTATTCAGACAAATGGCAAGAATGATGCCATTGTAAAGACTCAAAGAAAATCTTACGACTGTGAATGAAGATAGTGGATTCTTTTAGGGGCTAAAAAGTAGAAAACTGTGAATTATAAATATAATATTAGTAGTATTATAGTTACATGCATTACTTTACAGTCTTACATTTATTTTTTGTAGGACTGAGTCCCTTGTGTTAAGTTGAACTCTCAACCTTTACTCTGTGTAGTGACCCTTGTATCATTGAGCTGCTCCTGTATCACTGGGACGCCAGGATGAGATTGCCAATACTGACTTTCTTTACTTCACTCACTCTGGTTTATGAGGAATACTGATATGTTGCAAAGAATGTCATTAAGTATACATGTTTGACTATACTAGAAGCTAGTATAGCAAAACTAGTTTTGAATAAGCACCCTCTATAGCTCCATAATCAAATCTCTTATTCCAGAGATCACATAGTACTGCACAGAGAAAATGTATTTTCCATTCTTTCCATATCTACTTCAGTAATCACATGAGTCTGACAAGCAACTCAGACATGTTTACTTATTAAACAAATTTCTCCCTTTGCAAATATCAATAGTTATTGTGTGACTTCTAATATACTGCAGTAACCTGTCATGCACTTTCTCTAATGCGTAAAGACATCCTTCACCTTTGGAAAACACCAACTATTTAAACCTCTTCAGCCTATATTGTTCCATACTACTCTAATTGTTTATCTGTTCTATAAAAACATCCTTCATCTTTTGAAAATACCAACAAGATAAACTAAATTGTTCCATATTTGCATTTTATTAGTAATATAATTGGTAGGTAAGCCTTGTTGGTTACTACTGTTACGTATAACTGATGTTTTTCATAATCATAACCCATATAATGAATGATAAACATTTCAATAAACTATGATATCTGACAGTCATAAAGCAGTGTAATACTTTGCCAGTTAAAGTGTCTCTACCCATTTTCAGTGAAAGATTATCAGGGATTTTGGTCGTCATGGTTGTGGCCAGTTTCAAGTTACAGCCACACTCACCGGCGTCCACAATAAATTCTACGATCATAAAACTGATAATGTTCAGGTTTTGTTTGAGTAATACAGTGGACACAACAGGCATGCTGATTTTATGCAGATTGCTCATTTAGGATGAATTAAATTTTATTGAGATCAGCTGTTTAGCAAGAAGACAGACAGGGAAACAAATGTGCTGTAAAAAATGAATAGCTACACTGAATGAGTGAATTAATAATAAATAAAGGGAGGAGGCAATATCAAGGAAATAAATTGGATTCCTCCTTCAAGTTTGGACACACCTAAAGTGTCACTCAGTCTGGTGGTCTGTCTTTAGCATCTCTGTTTGCTAGTGCCTTGTGTCACGTTGTCCAACGTGAAGAGCTTTAAAGTCACCTGTAACTCTGTTCATGGGAAAGACGCTTTTACCAGTGGTGACTGGGTTTCCGATCAGGTCACTTTAGAGGTGGCCACAGACTGCCAAATAGGCTCTCCTGTTTATTAAGTTCAAAGGGAAAGGTGAGGTGAAGTGGAGCGAGAGGTACGGCTAAACTACAGTTGTTTACCACTCCAAAGACAAGTACTTCAGCAGGAAACTTTACTTTGTCCGAGATCAAAATCTCACAGGTAGGCAGGCTTCCATATTTGAACAGGGACTATAAGTGTTATACGGTTTAAATGTTATTCTATGCGTTAAAGAATTTGGCATGGGTTGGCTACTTTGCAGAACTTTTAAACAATGTCAAGAATTTCCAAAACAAGAGTGTAGGTTTGGTTTTTATCTTCAGGTATAGACATTTATTTATTTATTTATTTTGTTCAAAATAAGATGCGCACTTGATCTCCGTTTCTATTTTCTAATGCACACACGTGTGCTGTGCCCCTTTGTTCACTCTTCTCTCTTCTCTTGTTCATGCTCCTTTGCTGGCTTTGTTTGCCGTGACCTCCCGACTCTCTGTGGGAGTGACAAGGCTCCCCTATCATTAGCACTGCTGCTACCTGATGCAACAGCTCTTCTCTGCAGGCCTGCTCACAGCAGTCTGCTCCACAACACTCTTTCTCATGGGCAGCGACATAAATACTTGCTTAAGGTTAATCAAGAATGAACAAGTTTACTTCAGTGCCAGCGGCTACGACACAGAGTCTGCCAGCTGAATTTGTCAGGCATCAGCAGCAACAAAACAGAGTTTGCGTGGAACAGCTAACTCTGTGAGAAGGACAAAGGAGCAACCAGCGACCTTCTCTGCAACACAGAAGGCTCACAGCTAGGACTTTACTCCCCCCAGAAGCTGCACAAGTCACGGGACTTTACAAGTAGCACGCTGGAAAGGACATCTCCCTCATTTCAAGGACTTGGTAACACTGATTGGGCCTAACCTAGTCTAGAACAGCATAGCAAAGCACGGCTAAGCACAGGACTGTTAACCTTTGTCGATGTGCATTTACTGATTTGGTTAGAGTATCCACTGTCATTTGTTGTTGTGACGTCTGCTTAGGTTACTTGTCAGCCACACTGTTGACTTGATACTCATGTTCACACACATAGTAAGATTTGCATGCAGCTAACCCTCTCTTTTAACCTGATCCCCTTTAGACTGCACGAATTAGCCTGAACAAAGAAACTCACTCTCCTATCCCACATGGCATGTGGCCACAGCAGCCATCTTTGGGTGCTTTCACACCTGCGCTTTTTAGTCCTGTTAAATCCAAGCCTGGTTCGTTTTTCCCCCTTGGTGCGATTCGTTTGGGCAGGTGTTACCGTGATTGCTCCCCGGTGTGGACCAAGATAATTGAACCGAGACCCTTTCGAGGAGGTGGTTTCGCTTCACTCGCAAGTTTGAGCTAGACAGTGAGATTAGTGATGGTTAGAATGCCACATCCTCAACATAAGGTCCATCCTTCTCAAACGTCTTATGGCAGCGTATCTTTGCAGAGTCAGAATCTGTGCAGCATTATGACAAACGATGAACCAAAGCAATTTCGACATTCTGGTCGGGGAGAGTACTTTGTACCATTTTGAATAAGTGATCATGCCTTTGTCTGTCCTTTGCCCCCTGCCACCTGACCCCACTGCACGCACATACACACACACGCGAGTGCGTGCACACACACACACACACACCTGTATATACCTACTAGATTACAAATTGTGTGTTTCACCTTTGATACTTTGTAAATATGTAAATGTCTTGTAGCATACCTGCTGTGATGTTTAATGTTGCACAAGGAAGAATTATTACTAACCTCTACTCAGTAGAACTCAAAATCCTTCAACTTTTATTTACTGTTGATATGATTATTTTGGTTGTAATTATTAAGTTAATCTGAGTTCCAAATTAATAGTAACATTTTAGACTGTACCAATATTGCCTTTCCCTTTTCCTGTTTTAGGATGGTGCCTCGGGGATAACTTTAATCAATTTTAGAGTTACCATTAATATTTTTTGTTAATTTCTGATAGCCAGTAATAAACTACCATACCAAAAAAGTTGAGGGTTGCCAGATCATAGTCTCACAATCCCAGTCTTTCACTCTTTCTCATAATTAATATTTTGCAGAAAACACACACATCTGGCTGCTCATAGTTGCTGCATAGATCTCACTGGTGACAGAGGGGAGTTAAAATGGTAAGACTGTTTGGGATGGGTAAAAATATTGGTAGGGTAATATTTTGCTTTGAAAACACCAGACAAGCAAAATGAATAGTCAATAGTCAATAAATAGAATACATAGTACGTGGAATAAATATGGTCGATTCAAAGGGAATGCACAATAATAAAATGTGTGTAGTCCTAAATTGTAATTCACATAAAAACAGTTTGCATTAACCCTTGAGGTTTAAAAGTCTGACTGCTGAGGGGAAAAAGCTGTTCAGTAGCCTTATGGACCTTTCACAGATGCCCCTCCACCTTTTCCCTGTCTGCATGAGGGAAAACTGTGGGAGGGGTGAGAGGGATCACTCTGTGGAGGCAGTGTTGGGCATAAATGTCCACAAAAGATGGCATCGAGGCGCCAGTGATCTTTTCTGCTGTTCTCACTATCCTGTTCAGTCTGCGTCTGTTCTCCACACTACTGTTGCCAAACCAGGAAGTGATGCAGTAATAGAGTATGCTCTCAATGGTGCCTCGGCAGAAAATGGTTATGGCTGTCTCTGGGTCAGGAAATCCAATAACCAATTGCAGATGCCAGTATACATGCAGCAGCCTCAGCTTCTCCACCAGTTATTGTGGCAAGATTGTTTTAAATGCTGAGCTGAAATCAGTCAGCAGGATCCTGATGTAGGTGTTCTTGTTTTCTAAATGAGTTAGAATGAGGTGCAGCATGGCGGCTTTGATGTCCCCTGTAGACCCCTGCTATAGGGGAACTATATGGGATACAGGAGGGCAAGGAGGAATGTCCTGCATAACAAGCTGTTCGAAGCATTTCATGACTGCTGGAATGAGGGCTGCAGGGCGGTAGTCACTCAACAAGCTGGAGGTGTTGAGAATGAAAAGAAAAACAAACTAACAAGAAACTCATGCTTGCAGACACAGCAGCTGGCAAGTCAGACCTGTAGGCTACGTCCACACTGCTACGTTTTCATTCTAAAACACATCACTTCTGCTACGTTTTCGCCTCCCATCCATCCAGTTTTCGAGCCATGAAAATGGAGTGGCTTGGAAACGCTGTTGGCCCCATTTCAGTTTGAAAACTCTGGGGCTGCGTTGTAGTATGGACAGGCAAAAACGGAGACCTTTGGAAACAATGACGTAGACACACCGTTTCATTAGCCTACATATATAAAAGATACTTACATGAAGTGATCCGATAATGAAACATGTAAAATGTACATCAATGTACAAAATCGAATAATTTTTCCATTGTTCAGTGACCAAATGACCAACTCTTAGATTATTATTATTACTGTTGGATTATTCATAAAATAATCTGCAGACTGGTGAATCAATGAAGTAAATCAGTGTGGTTGCTCAGTTGTTTTTATATTATACAAACAGACAGATCCTGTGTTGTGGTTTTAATTCAGGCAAGTGGCTTGAAACAGGTTTGTGGTGCATAGTAACAGCTTCAGTGAGCTGTGGGGCCATGAGGCACAACCCCTAAACCCATAGTGCCACAATAGTACATTTACTCTCTGCTGTTCACTGCTGAACTTTTGAAAAAGTTTTTAGAAGCTTGATGAAGAAGTCTGTGACACTTTTCCAGCTTTCTTAGTCACTCATTACATCTGACCTTTTTCTGCAGAGGTGGGCATCAAGTCCTAACAGCTGATTCAGATAGGGATCTGCATTGTGCCCCCAGCCCCAAATCCCGCTACACGCAAGGGTTTTAAAATAGACAGATGTTAGAACATCATCTTCTCACCAATTTTGTTTTTAATTTTTCAGACAGCAATAATGTTGTCCCAGGATGGCATGTCTACCCATTCACCTTTCAGGTCCCTTTCCAGTAAATAATATATGTATATATTTTTTTCTGGATCCATATTGGATTTGAGCAGAAAGACTCTTATCCTCTCCAGACTTGAAAATACAGTACTTGCATATTATCTTTTGGAAAAACCATAATGGATTATCAGCTGTCATTTATTTTGAGAGAATAGATTTAATTCAGTGATTCAAACAACATACCATATCATAAACCTACTGTATGAAAACTAACTAAATTTGTTAGTTTAAGTGTGTTGAGCAATGTTGTTAAACCCACCACGACTGGTTTGTTCATATACTGAAGTTTAAATGTTTGGGTTTTTTTGTGTTCCTGCTACAGATATTATCTAAGGGGTATTTTTATTTTAACACTATTGAATTGACTCAGTGTTGTTAAACCCATCACAACTGGATATTTGACTGAGTATTTGCATTCAGCTAACACAACATGTAAAAACATGGTTTTTCATTCTCACTGGCAACACTGTTTGCCCATATACTGAAATTGAAATCCAAGGTGAGAGCCCTCACTGTGATATTGACACTTACTGTATCAGCCTCATGCCAAGGGATTAAAGGTTGTGGCGTGCATTCAGAACAACTCCTCCAGTGAAATCAAGCCCAGGTACTGTGTGTACAGCTGACAGTTATAGGGATTTAAGGTCTTAATAGACACTTGTGTGTCAAGTGTCCCCTGAATTATGTAGCAGCAACATTGGAAATAAAAAAAGAAGCGATATTGGCTCTTGTAATGTTTATCAAGATAATCAAGATCAAGATGAGTGTTTCCTAGCTCACTGCTTTATGAACACATGCTTAAGGACAGTATCAACTGCAGTGTTGTGCCCCTTATACACAAAAATCCTACAGCTGCTGAATGCTTTTGGAGCCACCTCCCTCTCATTGTTTACAGTGTTTGCCTGAGGGAGTCAGTCATGCACACACCATGCAAAATAATTGTAACACTGGTGATGATATGCAGAACTTGTAGAGCAAATGCACCAGACTTATCATGAATTATTTACTGTGAACAAAAAACCCAAGACTGTGATATTGGTGATAGATGTAGGACATGTATGGAAATTGTTTAGTTAGATGACATCCTTGGTCAATATTCAGGATAATCTGATGCTGGAGAGATAAGTTTGTCTGTCATGAGAGAAGAAGGGGAAACTGAAAAATATCAAATCAAGAATTGGCTGTTTGTTCTCAGACACATGATGCATGTCTCTAGGGTACTGTATATCCCAACTATTCTGGAGATATAAAGGAGAACAAATAAATTCCAACAATATAACATCAGCTGTGATTTTCACAGGTCTACCTCAATGTCAAATATACTTCAGACCCAGAGATCAAATTTCCCACAATCCTCCTGCCAGCCTCTAAGGTTCCTGCTGTGGCACCACCCCCTGCTGCTGCTGCTGCCTCTGGATTTTAACAGGTTGGGAGCACAAACCCGCCCTTTCACCATAGAAATTAAATTTCATCATTATCTTGTGATTGAAGATCTTTTCTTTCAAAACTTTCTAATCAGTGTGAAACTGATTGGTAGACACTAGCACTGTCTGTTAATATAGCCTATAGCATCCTACATACAATGGAGTGTAATGTGCAGTCGTGATAAAATGTGTTGCATCATTTCCTAAGTAACCCGCAAAACATAGCAACCCAATAAAAAGAGGTGGACCTTCCAGAGTTTCAGATACCTCAGCTTTTATCCCATCTAAGTCTGACTCTGCGAGACTCTCCATGACTGAACCCTCTGGGCTGTAGAGATTGTTGGAACACTGGCAGATATTATTAATAAACTTTGAATCTAACAGCTTTGAGGAACTGGACACAGGAGCGAGAAGTGCAACACATTTGTGGGATCTTCTGCAACAGTTGGGAACTATCTAACAATATTTGATTTCCCTTGTTGACAGAATGCCTCGAATATATTTGGCCAATGATTGAGTCTAAAATATTGATCAAATTTGGTTAAAAAAAAAAGATTCCATGATTGCTTGTTTTTAAAATTTCTAATTGTTTATCTGTTCCATAAAAGCATCCTTCATCTTTTGAAAATATTAATGATTTAAACCCTTAAACACTGTATTGTTCCCTATTTCTATTTTGTAGGTAAGATACTTGGTAGGTAAGTCTTGTTGGTTACTGCTGTTATGTGTAACTGAAGTCTGGTTGGTTTTTCATAATCATAACATAAAATGCAAGATAAGCATCCCTATAAACTATGATATCTAATACCAACAGTCATAAAACAGTATCATACCTTGCAAGTAAAAGTATCTCTACCCATTTTCAGTGAAAGATTATCTGAGATTTTGTTGACACAATGAAAAGAGAAATGTTGAATGAATTACAATATTTTTTAAATGTGCTCATGAAATATTGTACATACTCACTGACTGATCTATTGAAGTAGATCAAATATCAACGGTATAGTCACTGTTCTCTTGTGTTTATTAGAGAGCAGTGCACCACCACAGATCATATGAAAATAAAAATGAGGATTGTGATCAGGTCTTAATGCTGTAGAACCAAATCAACAGTAAGTTAAAGGATTTAGATATGATATGAATACACTGTAATAGAGTTTTTAAAATGCCCCACAATAATATCTTACTCAAGATAGCCCTCAGTGCAGCAGCATTATGCAGAGTAACAGATGTGCTGATTTTATGCAGACTGCTCATTAAGGATGGACTTATTTTTACCTATTGAGGTCGGCTGTTAAATAACAAGACAGACAGGGAAACTGCTGCTTTAAAAAAATGAGTAGGCCCACGAATGAATGAATGAATGAATGATGATGAGGGGAGGAGTTTTTATCGCGGAAATACACCTGATTCCTCCTCAAAGGCAGGACACACCCATCGAGGAAGTCAGAGGTGGTCGAGCTTCATCGTCTCTGCTTGTGCGGCTCTACGCGTCATGTCGAGCACCGTGAAGAGCCTTAAAGTCACCTACAGCCCTGTTCATGGGAGAGACACTTTCACCAGTGGTGACTGGGTTTCTGGTCAGGTGGCTCTGGAGGTGGCCAAAGACTGCCAAATAGAGTCCCTGTGTATTAAGTTCAAAGGGAAAGCCGAGGTGTTGTGGAGCGAGAGGCACGGCCAAACCACTGTTGTTTACCACTCCAAGGACAAGTACTTCAGCCTGAAGCATTACTTCATCCGAGATAAAGATCTCACAGGTAGGCAGGTAGGCGTCCAGGTTTCAACTCGGACTAACACTACGCGGTTTTTTAGATGTGATTGCTCGTGTTCAAGAATTTGCATGGACTTTGCAGAGGTTTTAAAGAATTTCAAGAACTTTCAAAACAAGGGCGTAGGTTTGGTTTTTATCTTTGGTAGGGATTTTTTTTTTTTTTTGGTCAGATGGCCAAAATAAGATGCATACTTGCTCTTTGTCTCTATTTTCTTATGTACACAAGTAAAGGACCTGACTCGGGCAGAAGGTTTAGTTGCACTGAATATGTGCAGACATAAGTTAGCCTGAAACTGGAATGTTGAAATGTTGAAAGGTGAAAAACTCAAAATACAATTCTATGAATTGTCATCAAATGATTAGAGCTGGAGCAGTAAGTTAATGAATGGATTAACTGATTAGTCGTTTGTGTGATCAGTCAATAAGAGTTTAGTCCAACTCCTCATAGATTATTAAAAAATAACCTGCAGATCATCATCAGGTGATTGAAAAAGCTGATCATTTTCCCGGTCTAGTTAAGAAATTTTAATTGCTGTTAAATCAATGTGCTGCTTTTTCTTCAGGAAATGACCAGCAAACACTTCTGACAAACCAGCATGGAGAAACATGTAAGTATTTCACGGAGCCTCTGGTGTGGCTCAGTTGTGTTATTATTATACAAAAAGATCCTGTATTGTGGTTTTAATTCTGTCAAGTGGATTGAAACAAGTTTCTGGTGCATATTAACAACTTCTCAGTGACCTGAGGGGCCGTGTGTTGACCATCGACCACCCTATTTGCCCCAAACTGTGGCTTTGGGGGTTGTGTCCAAGCACAACCCCCAAAGCCACTAGCAGAGACCCACAAGTTAGTATTAGAAGTCTGTGACACCACAGACCAGGCCACAGTTTGGGGCAAATTTACAAGGGTTTTAAAATAAACAGATGTCAGAACATCATCTTCTTTACCAATCTCTTTTTACTTTTTTCAGACAGCAGTGTTGTTGCACCAGGATGCCATGTCTATCCATTCACCTTTCAAATCCCTTTCCAGTAAGTAATCCTTTTTTTGATGGTTCCAAAATGAATTTGAGCAGACAGACCTTTATCCTCTCCAGACTTAAAAATACAATACTTGCATATTATGAAAGACATCTTAATGGAGTAACCTCGGGTTTCGCAGCTGTAGTTTATGTTGATAGAATTTGTTTAATTAAATGATTTTAAAAAGGTCCTATTACTTTATAGAGCTGTTGCATATTCATTTGATTTCTTGCGATCAGTTTCTCATATTCCTCTGGCCTGCTTCTCTTGTGCTTTAGGGATATGCCCTCCTCCTTTAAGGGTGAAGTCGGTAAAATTGTGTACTTGCTGGAAGCCAAGCTGAGCAGATCAATGAGGGTTCCCAGTAAAGATTCAACTAAGATCAACTTTGTGTCAAAAGTAGACCCCACCAGTATCCCTGAGATAATGGTAAGTGTTTAGTTTCATCATTATTCCTGTCGTTCCAAAAGGGACAAAATTAATCTGCTGGGTTTGTTGATAGCAGTTGAGAGATTAAATTCAGCCCTTAATTCATGCACTTATTTACAACATATCCTCAGTCTGACCTTAATAATTAGAAATTATTTCTAGTGTTTCTTTGATATTGTTATTATATGATCATATTGTTTCATATTTCACAATGCTGAATATCAATATTTGGATGTCGCTGTAATGGAAGATACCGGCCGGCATGAGGGTTTCTTCTCATATCATGTTTAATACTTTATTCATGATTCTTTCAGTGCTTCTCATAATTAACAACTCTGCCTCTTTGACATGAATATGCTTGTAGCCTAATATGTAAACCCAGGGTTAACTGAGCCAGCTGATAACCAACTTCATAGTACAGGTTATCTAGGACGACCAATGTAAGGTTCACTAACATAATGAAAAGTTATCCTGGGTATGTTGAACTTGCTTTGTAGTACAGACCTCAGGACTGGATATTTGAGTATTTGCATTCAGCAAACCCAACCTGTGAAAACATGGTTTAAAAATGCACATATCATGCTCAGCCTCACTGGGAAAACTACACTGTGTGTGTGTGTGTGTGTGTGTGTGTGTGTGTGTGTGTGTGTGTGTGTGTGTGTGTGTTCCTGTTACAGATATTATCGAAGGGGTATTTTAT
Source organism: Trachinotus anak (assembly GCF_046630095.1). Classification (NCBI taxonomy): domain Eukaryota; kingdom Metazoa; phylum Chordata; class Actinopteri; order Carangiformes; family Carangidae; genus Trachinotus; species Trachinotus anak. Next base: position 13,535,088 of record NW_027273859.1, on the reverse strand, counting down.
TTTAACACTTGACCCGTTGAATTGACTCAGGCATGTACTGGACATGGACATATGAGACTCCAGGATAAAAGCTAAAAAGTGTTTCCTCTCTGTTGTTTAAGATTATTGCATTAATGAATCTGGTCTTTTAGACACCACAGCATGAGTCTAAGGATAAGAAAATGAAAGTTTTCACCTCAGGAGCAGTATCCATGGATGTAGATATTGAGAAAACGGGATTCTTCCAAGGTGAGAGCACTCATAGTGATATTGACACTTATCAGTCTCATGCCAAGGGTTGTTTTGACATTTCTGGTCTTTTTCTTTTCAGGAGAAGGATTAAAGGTTGTGGCCTGCATTCAGAACAACTCCTCTCGTGAAATCAAGCCCAAGTACTGTCTGTACAGAAAGCACAGCTTCTTCGCAAGAGGGAAGAGAAGAGTCCACACTAAAGACCTCTTGAAAGAGGTTGGCGAACCCATCCCTCCTTCTGCTAACACAAAGGTCACAAGGGTCATCACCATCCCCCATGATATGGAGCCCTCCATCCTCACCTGCAAAATCATCAAAGTAGAGTACAGACTCAGGGTAAGCAGCTCTGTGTGTGTGTATGTGAGCATGTTCTTGTGTGACTGTGCACAAAAAGCATCACATCTCCTGAAAAAGTATTTATTGACATTTGTAGGACATGTATGGTAATTGTTTGGTTAGATGACACCCTTATATCTCATATCCAGCATTGTCTGATGCTGGAGGGATAAATTGGTCATTGTAAGAGAAAAAAGGGAAATAGATCAAATCAAGAATTAGCTGAACAGGGTCATGTTGTCAGACACATGATGCATGTCTCTAGAGTACTGTATATCCCAACTATTCTGGAGATATAAAGCAGAACAAATAAATTCCAACAATATAACATCAGCTGTGTTTTCCACAGGTCTACCTGGATGTCAAATATGCTTCAGACCCAGAGATCAAATTTCCCATAATCATCATGCTGGCTTCTCAGGTCCCAGCTTTGGTACCACCCCCTGCTGCTGCTGCTTCTGACTTTGCATTTGAACCATTCGGGAGCACAAACCCACCAGCCTGGGGCATTGCTCCACCACAACCACCAGCAGCACCCCAGCCTTTTGGTCCCCCTCCTCCCTATGGAGCACATGGGTTGTACCCTCCTTTTACAGATTTTGGCAACAAATATCAGTAACAGCACTGTGAAGATACTTGAAGCGATAGAAACGAAAGTTACATTTAATCATTATCTTGTGGTTGAGGTTCTTTTAAAACTTCTTTTAAAACTTTCTGATCAGGGTGAAATTGTTTGGTAGACACCAGCACTATCTGCTAATATCTATATTTATGCTATACATAGCACCCTATATACAGGGGAGTGAATTGTGCAGTAGTGAAAAAATGTACCTGTAAAACAAATAGTCGTGAAGAGAAGTTGACCTACCAGAGTTTCAGACACCTGAATGATTTTGCCCTGTCTGACTCTGCAAGGCTCATTACTAATCTTGGAATCTAACAGTACTCCTGTTTCAGACAGTGCTACAATGTTTTTTCTATGATCTGTGATTGGAAAGTCATTTATTAAACCTTTGCATGAAAACATCCTTGTATATCCTTATATAATATCTTTTCACAGTTTTTCTTCACATATGAAAAATGAGCATGACATAGCAGAGTGATATGGTTGTAGTTATTATCTCCCTATATGTTCAAGTATTCTGTGGTGTGTTCTTTCCAGCATCAGGGTGTTCCATAGGTCTTAATATGTGATGTTGACGAAGGTGGTTTTACACTACCAGTAAAAAGTTGTAGAACAACCCCATTTTTCCAGTTTCTATTGAAATGTCACAGTTCTATTGAATACTGTCAGCAGCAAACCGCCCACAGAAAAAATGTTTAGGTCACCAAAAACTGAAAAATCTTATATATTTCATAGAAAACAGGCCTTTTTCCGGAGATGAATAAACTGGTTAACTTATAGTTTTCCTCCAGTCATGGAATGAAGCCTTGAAACTTAATGCAAACTCTTCTAGGGACAAGTTTTGTTGGACAATACTGCAAGAGGTAATACTGTATAATACTATCAGAATGGTGAGAAAAAGGCAGGTAACAAAGGAAGATGGACTGGTTGGTCAGGGGTTCATCCTACAGCAAGAAAATGACTGGAAACATTAGAGGAAAAGACAGAAATGGTGACTGGATGACCAGCAGTCTCCAGACCTAAACCAATCAGCTACTTTGGGAGGTACTAGACAGAAAAGTGAGAAGTGCAACACATTTGTGGGAACTTCTGCAAACGAAATCCTGCAATTCCACTATAACAATATTCGATTTCTATTGTCGAAAGAACGCCATGAGTGTATTTGGCTGCTGGATGAGTCAAAAATATTGATAAAACTTCTATAAACTATGATATTAATAATTCACTTCAATTCAATTTTATTTGTATAGCGCTAAATCATAATATACATTGTCTCAAGGCACTTTACAGGGCAAGGTCAAGACCTTACTTTGTTACAGAGAAAAACCCAACAGTTCCCACAAAGAGCAAGCGCTTGGCGACAGGGGGGAGGAAAAACTCCCTTTTAACAGGAAGAAACCTCAACAGAACCAGGCTGGGGGGGGGGGAGAAAAGAGAGAGAGAGAGAGAGAGAGAGAGAGAGAGACACCAGGAACAGCTGTGTAGGTAATGGTGTTATCAATAATAATGATAGATAACAGTGGTTAATAGTAATGATGAGTAGTGGTGGATCTGGATCCTGCTGCTCCAGAGGCAGAGAGACCTGCAGAATGAGGACAGAGAGAGGGAGAGAGAGGAGAAGCACAAACTACAGGAGAGAAAAAAATACAAAGTTAATGGCAAAAAGTAGTTGAGAGAGAGAGAGAGAGAGCCCAGTGAATCATGGGAATCCCCCAGCAGTCTAGCTCTATAGCAGCATAACTAAGGGATGGGTCAGGACATACCCGAGCCAGCCCTAACTATAAGCTTTACTAAACAAGACAGTTTTAAGCCTGATCTTAAAGGTAGAGAGGGGGTCTGCCTCCCGAACCCACACTGGGAGCTGGTTCCACAGCAGTCATAAAACAATATAATACTTAACAAGTCAAAGTATCTCTGCCCATTTTCAGTGAAAGATTATCAGGGATTTTGGTCATCATATAATAAATAAATCCTACCATTATGAAGCTGACATTGTTCAGGTTTTGTTGACAGTGAACAGAGATACGTTGAATGAATTACAGTAATTTTTAATCGTGCTTATGAAATATTGTTCCTGCTCACTGACTGATCTGTCAGAGCAGATAAAGCCAGTACTGTCATTGTAAACGACCCCATTGCATGATGTTGTCACGCATAGTTTGAGATTTCATTTGTTCTGTTTATGGTGCTTTTATTTTGGTGTTTTTATGTCGACGCAATAAGATGCAAAAGGGAAACAACAGAAGGATAAACGGGGAGAGTAAATGATAGCGATAGCGAGCTTAACTCCAGTTGAAAGTGGCTACAAAGTAGGCTAAAATTATTTATGTTTAATAGTTTTTGGTCTGTATATGCATTGTTTGCCAACTTTCTGATGTTAAAGGAGCCGCTTTCTGCTCTCACGTTGGTCTGCCGCTCTAATGCTGGTTAGAGAGCTGCAAAATAAAGCAAAGGCATTAGACCATCAGCCCTGGCTGGTTTCCTTTCCACTGGAAGTGACAGCCATTGTTCCCTTGTGTATATTTGAGAGCGGTGCACCACCGCAGATCGTCTGAAAATTAACACGAACATTGTGATCAGGTCCTGATGCCGATGTGATATGAATACATCAGAGTAGAGCTTAAAAAAATGCGCCACGGTAATATCTTACTCAAGATGGCAAAAATGATGATGCCACCAGCGGATACAGAAAGCGTCCAGTGCAGTGGTAGGTCACAGCAGTTTATTCTGCAGAGTGAGATCTAAAGTTTGAGTAAAGGACACGACACAGGAGACGTGTTGATTGGATGCAGATTGTTCATTCAGTTCATTCAATTTTACAGGTACATAGCGAAATAAATGTGATTTGAAAAAAAAAATGAGGAGGCACACGAATGAATGAATGAACGGATAAATACTCGGAGGAGCTCATATCGCGGAATTCAGCCTGATTCCTCCTCAGAGGCAGGACACACCCACCGAGGAAGTCAGAGGTGGTCGAGCTTCATCGTCTCTGCTTGTGCGGCTCTACGCGTCATGTCGAGCACCGTGAAGAGCCTTAAAGTCACCTACAGCCCTGTTCATGGGAGAGACACTTTCACCAGTGGTGACTGGGTTTCTGGTCAGGTGGCTCTGGAGGTGGCCAAAGACTGCCAAATAGAGTCCCTGTGTATTAAGTTCAAAGGGAAAGCCGAGGTGTTGTGGAGCGAGAGGCACGGCCAAACCACTGTTGTTTACCACTCCAAGGACAAGTACTTCAGCCTGAAGCATTACTTCATCCGAGATAAAGATCTCACAGGTAGGCAGGACGGTACCGTTATACTGTTTTTCAACGTGATTGTGTGTGTTTGCCTCGGGTTGGTAACTTGCAGTTGTTTTTAACAATTTCAAGAATCCCCCCCCCCCCCCCCCAACAAAAAAGGGGGGGGAGAGGGGCGTGGTTTGGTTTTTATCTTTTGTAAGGTTTTTTTTTGGCCATAATAAGATGTTCTCCGTGTTTGTTCTCTCATGCACACATGTCCGCACACACATACATACTTAAGGGACCTGACTCTGCAGAAAGTTTAGTTGTACTAAATAGGTGCAGACATAAATTGGCCTGAAACTGGAATACCAAAATGTGAAAAACTCAAAATACAACTCTTGTTGTATTGTCAAGAAATGATAAGAGCTGGAGCTATTAGTCAATGAAGAGATTAACTGATCAGTTATTTGTCTAATCAGTCAAGAGTTTAGACCAACTTTTAGTAGATTACTAAAAACAAAAACCTGCAGATTGGTCATTTAAAAAGTCTTCAATGACGATACTTTTCTAGTAAAGACATATTAATTGCTGTGATTATAATATAATATTAATTGATGTGCTGCTTTTTCTTCAGGAAATGACCAGCAAACATTTCTGACAAACCAGCATGGAGAAACATGTAAGTATATTTAACAGACCCTCTGGTGTGGCTCGGTTGTGTTATAGTTATTATTATACAAAAGAGGGTGGCTTGAAACAGGTTCCTGGTGAATATTAACAACTTCAGTGAGCTGAGGGAGTTGACCATCCACCCTGTTGTCCAAACACAACCCTAAAGCCATTACCAGAGTGCGAGACGTGTACATTTACTCTCTGCTGTTCACTATGAGGCTTCTGAAAAAGTTTTTAGAAGCTTGATGAAGTCTGTGACACTTTTCCAGCTTTTTTAGTCACTCATTACATCTGACCTTTCTCTGCAGAGGTGGGCAACAGCTGATTCAGATAGGGATCTGCATTTTGCCCCCAGCCCCAAATCCCGCTACATGCAAAGGGCCAGTCCACGGGTGTAAGGGTTTTAAAATAAACAGATGTCACAATGTAATCTTCTCACCAATTTTGTTTTTAATTTTTCAGACAGCAGTAATGTTGCTCCAGGATGTCATGTCTACCCATTCACCTTTCAGATCCCTTTCCAGTAAGTAATATTTTTTTAATGGTTCCATAATGAATTGAAGCAGACAGACCTTTATCCTCTCCAGACTTGAAAATACAGTTCTTGATTTCTTGATTGACATGTGATTTCTTGCGATCAGTTTCTCATATTCCTCTGGCCTGCTTCTCTTGTGCTTTAGGGATATGCCCTCCTCCTTCAAGGGTGAAGTCGGTAAAATTGTGTACTTGCTGGAAGCCAAGCTGAGCAGATCAATGAGGATTCCCAGTAAAGATTCAACTAAGATCAACTTTGTGTCAAAAGTAGACCCCACCAGTATCCCTGAGATAATGGTAAGTGTTTAGTTTCATCATTATTCCTGTCGTTCCAAAAGGGACAAAATTAATCTGCTGGGGTTGGTGATAGCAGTTCAGAGATTAAATTCAGCCCCTGTTTGCTACCTGCATAAAGGTGTGTTGAACAATGTTGTTAATCCCACCAGGACTGGATATTTGAGTATTTGCCTTCAGCAAAGGAATCTGTGAAGACATAGTTTAAAAATGCACACAACATGCTCAGCCTCACCGGAAAAACTACACTGTTTGGCCATATACTGAAGTTAAAAAGTTTTTTTTTTGTGTTCCTGCTACAGATATTATTCAATAGGTATTTTATTTTAACACTTGACCTGTTGACCTGTTGAATTGACTCAGGCATGTACTGGACATGGACATATGAGACTCCAGGATAAAAGCTAAAAAGTGTTTCCTCTCTGTTGTTTAAGATTATTGCATTAATGAATCTGGTCTTTTAGACACCACAGCACGAGTCTAAGGATAAGAAAATGAAAATTTTCACCTCAGGAACGGTTTCCATGGATGTAGATATTGAGAAAACGGGATTCTTCCAAGGTGAGAGCCCTCATAGTGATATTGACACTTATCAGTCTCATGCCAAGGGTTGTTTTGGCATTTCTGGTCTTTTTCTTTTCAGGAGAAGGATTAAAGGTTGTGGCCTGCATTCAGAACAACTCCTCTCGTGAAATCAAGCCCAAGTACTGTCTGTACAGAAAGCACAGCTTCTTCGCAAGAGGGAAGAGAAGAGTCCACACTAAAGACCTCTTGAAAGAGGTTGGCGAACCCATCCCTCCTTCTGCTAACACAACGGTCACAAGGGTCATCACCATCCCCCATGATATGGAGCCCTCCATCCTCACCTGCAAAATCATCAAAGTAGAGTACAGACTCAGGGTAAGCAGCTCTGTGTGTGTGTGTGTGTGTGTGTGTGTGTGTGTGTGTGTGTGTGAGCATGTTCTTGTGCACAAAAAGCATCATGTCTCCTGAAAAAGTATTTATTGACATTTGTAGGGATTCAAGCTCTTAATGGAATAATGTGTGTAGTGTTTAATCTCTGAAACATGCAGCAGCAAAATTTGAAGGGATGTTTCCTCTTGTAATGTTTTATCAAGAAGAGTGTTTCCTAGCTCTCTGCCTTCTGAACACATGCTTAACAGCACAGTATCAACTGATGTGTCCGTGTAGCAGCTATTGAAAGCTTTTGAAGCCATCTCCCTCTCATTGTTTGCAGTGTGTGTTTACTGTGTGTTTGGGGGGGGGGGTTATACACGCAGCATGTAAGTAAGTGTGATGGTAGCAAAACTTGTAAGTTCATAATTTAACCTGGTAGAGCAAAGACACCAGACTTGCCACACATTATTTACTGTGAGCAAAAAGCCTGATTGGTTTAGTTAGATAACATCCTCACTCAATAATTCAATAATTTGATGCTGAAGAGATAAGTTTGTCTGTCATAAGAGAAAAAAGGGGGAAAAGTGAAATAGATCAAATCAAGAATTAGCTGAACAGGGTCATGTTGTCAGACACATGATGCATGTCTCTAGAGTACTGTATATCCCAACTATTCTGGAGATATAAAGCAGAACAAATAAATTCCAACAATATAACATCAGCTGTGTTTTCCACAGGTCTACCTGGATGTCAAATATGCTTCAGACCCAGAGATCAAATTTCCCATAATCATCATGCTGGCTTCTCAGGTCCCAGCTTTGGTACCACCCCCTGCTGCTGCTGCTTCTGACTTTGCATTTGAACCATTCGGGAGCACAAACCCACCAGCCTGGGGCATTGCTCCACCACAACCACCAGCAGCACCCCAGCCTTTTGGTCCCCCTCCTCCCTATGGAGCACATGGGTTGTACCCTCCTTTTACAGATTTTGGCAACAAATATCAGTAACAGCACTGTGAAGATACTTGAAGATTTCAAAAGAAATAAAATAAAGGGATAGAAAAGTAAGTTACATTTCATCATTATCTTGTGGTTGAGAGTCTTTGTTTCCTAAAATGAGACTTTTCTTTCAGAACTTTTTGATCGGAGAGAAACTGCTTGGTAAACACCAGCACAATCTGTCAATATGGTCTATAGTAGACTATAGGTGATTGTATTGTGCAGTAATGAGGAAATGCATCATTTCTAAACTGTAAAACAAATAGTTGCGAAGACAAGCTGACCTCCCAGAGTTTCAGACACCTCAGGTTTTATCCTCTCTAAACTGAATGATTTTGCGCTGTCTGTCTGTGAGGCTCATTAATAAACTTAGTAACTATCAGTTGTCCTGCGTCAGACAGTGCTGCAATGTTTTCGGTATGGCCGGTGACTGGAAAGCAATTTATTAAACCTTTGCATGAAAACATCCTTATATAGCCATTTATATAATATCTTTTCACAGTTTTTCCTGACATATGATAAATAAGCATGACATAGTAATATGAAATGGGTGTAGTTTGTGTTATATACATCCGTATATATTATATTCCTATATGTTCAGGTTTTCTGTGATATGTGTTTGTGTGTTCTTTCCAGAATCAGGGTATTCCATAGGTTTTGATAGATGTATTGTTGTGGAAGTTGTTTTTTTTAACCTGTAGGAACCATGAATGATTTCTGAGAGGAATAAATTTTGTAGGTTTGTAATGGTCTATATTTTGGCATTGTTATTCAGTAGTGTTTGTAAGGTATCGTTTAGTTATGTCATTCATTGTAGAGCGATCAAGGTAATTATGGAGAGTTGGGTCACATGGATATGGGTGGAGACATGGATATTTATACTTGATACGAGAACCTGTTCACCTGTGTATTGTGGGTGGAGAGAGGGTAAGGGGGGGGGGGTATTTTTGTTGACCACCACTTTCTTTTGATTGCTGTGGTTATTCAGATATTAAGTTTGTGCATGTTATAATAAGCTGATCTTGTTGTTGTTTTGTTAATAAAAGTTCTTCATCGTATTTTGGACTGGCAGTGAATCTTTTTGGTAGTGTGTCAAACAGAGCAAACCAGGCCCGACCTCAGCCTCTCAGTCACTATTAGTCGTTTTTCCTGAAGTCACTACACTGCTAGTAAAGAGTTGTAGACCAACCCCATTTTTCCAGTTTATATTGAAATTCAGTCTGTTCAGGTCCAGTGAATAATACTAAATGGTATAAAGGTAAGTGATAAGCTGCTCAAGGAATAAAAAAAAAAAAACATTCAGGTCACCAAAAACTAAAAGAATCATATAGATTTAATAAAAACAGGCCTTTTCAGTTTCTTAATGCAAGCTATTCCTACACATGTCCCAAATTTTGTTGATCATAACAAACCCTCTTTGTCTGTGCAAAGGCAGTGTTGGAACCAACTGTGTTACTACACACTCTAAAGCATTATTAGGATGATACTGTTTATTGCTATCTTTCTCAATTTAGTTCAGCTGTATCTTCCTTTGGACCAAGATCCCATTATGTCAAACAGCAAATACGCTATGTGCAGTAAATGGAAAATTACTGATTGGAAAATACATCATGTGACACACTGAGAAAACTGCAGCACATGAGAGTCATTAAGGCTAGATTAAAGACAGGTTTACTCTCCACCCACTGGGAGGGATGACTGTCAAGAGAGCATGCTCATTGTCATACTCAGTGTCAGAGCAGGTATGCTACAAGAAAAACAGGTTTAACAAACTGCATGCCTGACATCATACATAAACAGTGTTGAGCAGCACTGTGTGGGATTTTACAAGGCCTGAGTTTGTGCTTGGTTTTACAGGAGAATTAGATTTTCCACTGTGTATTTTTCTTTGGAAGATGACCATCACAGACTTCTCAATTGAATATGATGCCATCAACAGCAACAACACCTTCACAAATGGAGATACCATCAATGGAAGAATCGTTGTGGAGGTTTCTAAAGAAACTAGAATCCAATCGCTTATTTTTGTGGCAAAAGGAAAAGCTCGGGTGTGCTGGCATGAACACTACGGGCAATATCAACATTACGTTTACTGGGCTGATGAAAAATATTATGATGTCAAACATCATATCTTGAGAGAAGCAAGACACGATGGTAACATATTGAATTAATACAATCACTGATACATGCTATGTTGTCCCTATTGTAATGACCTTATGATACTATTTAAAGATAACATACTTAATAATATGTGATTCTTTTCCAGGCACTGAAGTCATTGGTAAAGGAAGACATGTGTTTCCTTTTTCCTTCAAGATTCCTGACAGGTTCCCTTTCTTTACTTAATCTCTCTTTTAGATTGATGTTTTATTTCTCTTCAGGTCCTTTCAATTTTCTGTTATTGTATTTCACAGAAAAATCCCATCATCCTTCAAATCCTCGATTGGCAAAATCGTTCACAAGTTGAGGGCAGAGCTAAAGCAATCAATGAAAATGACAAAAAAGGCCAAAGTCCACTTCACATTTGTCTCCAAAGCAGACATGGATATTCCTGGACTTATGGTAAGAAAACATTTAACTTTAAAATACAACCATATGATCTTATGTTGTAATGAATGTTGTCAAAGCAGAGACGACTACCTGTCTTATCTACCAGTAGTAATCTACGGTGGGGATCTGTTCTTTTAGGAGCCTCAGTATGGCAGCAAGGATAAAGCTATCAAAATGTTTGGCTCTGGAAATGTTTCAATGGATGTTCACACCAAGCGGATGGGATACAAGCAAGGTAATAATAGTCTGTTAGAGGCAATCCTGCACCTGGAGGATTTCGATTCACTGTCTTCCCTTTTTCAGTAACTGGCCAGATCTGTCTCAGTCATGCTAGAGAGCAGGTATATTAAGTTTGGCTGAGTGAACAGTGTTTACTACCACCTACATGTTCCATCTTTGATTTCACTGTCTTGTTTAGAAACACTCTCCTCCTCCCTACACCATTGCTGATACTTAACCTATATGGAGACAGGAAACCTGTGTAACTAATACATTGAGAGCCATGTGGAAATGCTTCTGTTCTATATGGCTGCTCAGCTTGGGACAGTTACAATAACTTGTTGCAACCATCCCCACCATGTCAGCCATGACAGAACATGGACATGGGAAGAAAACAATTGATTAGTTTTGTTTAATTCATACAAAAGGTCAGAACAGTATGAGAAAAATACAGCTTATGAAAAAACTTACTTTCATACATCCAAAACGTTTTCAAGATATGCAGCAATTAAATGTATTTTCTGTCTTCCCTCGGTAAATCTCCCCTGCATTCATACTGTCCAAATACAGAATAGTAATGACGACCAAGATATGAATCACTCATTTGGAAATTGACTAGCTTTCCTTTCTTCATATTACAGGTGAGCCTCTTAAAGTCACAGTTGAACTCAGCAACCACTCAAGTCGTTCGGTGAAGCCCAAGTTCATACTGTATGAGAAAAAGAGTTACTTCGCCCAGGGTCGCAGGAAAGTCTGCACAAAAGAGATCCTAAAGGACAAGGTTGAGGCTGTTGCACCCTCTGGCAGAGAGACGGTCACCAGGGTGATCTCCATCCCTAGAGAACTACCTCCCTCGATCCTGAACTGCTCCATCATTAAGCTAGAGTACAGGCTCAAGGTAAATTGTACTATGGCCAATAGACTGTGGGAGGTAATCCTGCATTTCCTCATTCTAAGCCACTGTTCTGTTGAAATATACTGATGGGAAATTTGTGAGGATTTTTTTCCGTGTTTCTGTTCCTCATTTTTCAGATACTGCTGATATAAAAAAACAAAAACTGATATAAACAAATCCTTTCTAGGGATATTATTAGTGACTACTTCTGCTCTGCATATAACATATTGAAAAGGCCAAATTGTTGTGAACTTATTGTGTCTTTATAAAATGACTGGGCAAATACTACAAGAAATTAAAGTAACTTATAAAAAGGCAGAGCACACATCAACATGACCAATGGAGGAAACCCCAATAAGGTCTAGCTGCGGCCTGTAGCACCACACAGAACACCCAACTTATGGAACGGCCCCTTATCCAAAGAGGCTGCATTGGCCGCCGGGTTAGTGTAAGGGCATTCTGTAAGTTGGGTGTGGCTAGAGGTGTTAGAAGTTGCAGCCAGATTCTTCTTGAGGAAACTGCAAACACTAATGAACTCAACAAACTTATGAAAAAGAAAAGCTCCAGTAAACTGGAGAGGACCCCTAAAACCAAGGCAAAACAAACATAAGCAAGCCCGACTGACTTGAACTAGATTGTTGCATTTATCAGGAGAGAAATAAAAAATGACTACCACTGTTTTTCACAGATCCATCTGGATATCAAATGTGCTATAGACCCAAAGATCAAACTCCCTATAGTTGTTCTACCTGAGGTTCCTGCTGTAAAACAACCACCTGCTCCTGCTGGCTATGGATTTGAAGCATTTAGGAACCCAGACCAACCGACCTGGAGCTCCATCCCACAAGCAGCACCCCAACCTGTGGATCCCCCACCCCCCTATGGAGCTTACGCAATGTACCCCTCCTTTACTGATTCTGAAAAAAACACTGCATTGTGAATAACTGCCATAAAATAATGTGACAGCATGTTACCAAATTAGCATTGCACACCTGAAACTGAAACGGTTCAGTTGGAAGCTGGTGCGCCTTATGCAGACAGTGATATGTAAATTCAGTGGTGTTCAGTCCACAGCTCTACTTTCTCCATCTCTACTACAGCTCTACTTTCTGACATTAGACTGAACATGATAGGCACTACATCACGGCTGCGTCCTGACTTCTAGAAATACAAAGCTAAGCCTAACTACTTAGGACGCAAACTGTTGTATAAGTATTGTATATATTTAATGTCAATGAAAAATAGTACATAAAGAATATTGTGTTTATATAGTAGTTACTGTAGATACAAAGTGTTTGGTCCATTCCTCAGCTGAGGCCTTCTTCTCCTTCCTCCTCCTCCTCATCCTTTTTGGAGCAATGACTTTAAAAAAACAGAAGCGCAGAGGTAAAAATAAAAGTCTACAGTTTAGTAGCATCAGGCAACCCCTTGAACTCAAGGACAACTAGATCACGTCACAACTCATGAAGCACAACAGTGCACAACATTGGAAATACAGAGAAGGGTGATGAAAGTTTTAAAGATTAAACAAATCTAGCTGCCTTGACTTTTGTCAAGCAACAAACACCACCTAGAGAAAACTTACAAAAGCCTCTTTAACAGTACAGTATTTCAGTCAGTAGAATTCTCATGTTTCTACTCTGTTTTATAATGTATGTTGTGTAACTGATAATACTGTCAGTGGACAAAGATAGAAGGAATGCCACAATTTTGTAAATAAAATATTATTGACAAAGTATGTTAATTATGCACCGCTATACTTTGGTTTTGACAGTTTTCAATAGTCCTCACTGAGAAATACCAGTGGATTTTCACACGTATAGGCCACTGTTTCATCTCAGTGCACAATGTCATTCTCAATTTATTTAGCCTAGTTTAGCCCACAAGCCTGCTGGATAGAGTTACCTGTGTGAAAGTGACACCTGCAGCTCTTGATCACGTGATCATGTGTGACACAGATACAGCTTCTGGAGTCCACTGCTACAGTGCATATGCAAACCTTGCTGGCATCCTTGTTCATCAACTTAGATCCCACCTCAGCACCACTCTGGATCTCTTCAAACCTGCTTTGTAGGATTTCTATTTGCACCAAAGGCAGATCTCTCTCGTGCTTTCACGCCACCAGCTTTGGGAAGGTCATTTGATGTAATCTTATCATGACTGTAAAGCATCTCTCGGTGGAGTACAACAAGGTCAATGAACGAGGCACCTTCTCTCCTGGCGACATTATCTCTGGGAGGGTGATAGTGGTGACCAGCAAGGAAACCAAAGTGCAGTGTTTTCTGGTCAGAGCCAAAGGAAAAGCTGAGGTGACATGGTATGAACAAGAAGGACAAACCACAGTGTTTCACAGCAACAAGAAGAAGTACTTTTATTTTGAACATATTATTCTTCAGGATAAAAACAAAGGAGATGGTTAGTATGGTGTCTCTCTTGTAAAAATGTCTCAAAGCCTCTGAATTGATGATGAATGCACATTTAACACATAAAAGTTTCTTTTTCAAAGGTTCAGAAATCATCAGCCATGGGAGAAACGTGTATCCATTCACCTTTAAGATTCCCAATATGTGAGTGTGCTAATCTGACCTCACCCTATACATTTATTAAATTAACACAAATACCTCCTTACCAGCTGCGGAACTGAAATAATTTCCCTAATTTATTTGGATCATTTCCTTACAGAGATATGCCCTCATCTTATGAGGGGAAATGGGGCAAGATTACATACAGTTTGCGAGCACAGCTGACTCAGTCAATCTGGCTTGTCCACAAAACCAAGATTGAGTTCCCTTTCCTGACTAAGTCTGAGTTCCCCTTTGCCTCCAAATCAGAAATGATAATCATCGGACTTAAGGTACAGAATTGATTTTCTGTAAGTTGAGTTTTCTCCTTTGCTTTCCACTTGAGTCCAGTTAAATTTGTAATGGCGCTTTAATGATCAGCTATAAAATACTGTAATAAAATAATGTAATAATCAACTGGTTACCTGATACCAGTTCAAACTGGTATTCAGAGATCTGGCTTACTGACAATTTATGTCTTTATTTGTTAGGAGCAACAATGTGCAACCAGGATTTCATTTTATGGCTCTGGAAAAGTTACCATGAATGTTACCTCAGAAAAAATGGGAGTGAAGCAAGGTAAACAGATTTCAATCAGAATAAACTGAATCTGTTTACTGGCTTTATGTGAATCATGTTTTTTTTCATGTTTTTTTTCCTCCTAAATAAACACAGGTGAGGCAATAGGAGTTTCTGTAGAAGTACTCAACGACTCAGTGCGCACAGTAACACCCAAATTCTACCTGTGTGAGAAGCAGACCTTTGTTGCTCAGTCAAAGAGGACAGTGCACACAAATGACATCCTGTTCGGGAGCGGAGACTCTGTTCCAGCTGAGACCAGCCGGACCATCACCAAAGTTCTGAGTATCCCTCCACAGACACCCCCTACCTTCTTCAACTGCTGCATGATGAAGCTGGAGTACAGACTGAAGGTAGGCCACTAACACGACTGTGATCAACAGTGATTATTATCACACCCACCTCCATTATTGTGAGAGGAGTGTAATGTGGGATATGCAAATGTTCACACCTTCAGTAAACATGAGATCGGATTTTAGTTTTCTACTCAAGCGCTGATGCAAAAAGAGAAACTCCTTTCGACTTGAGGACCATTTTAAGAAGTCCTTGATTTACGTTTTGAGGGCTTTACACTTTGCTTGGATGTGGTGGTTGCAAAACATTTCTGTGGAAGACTTTTTTGTGACAATAGCACCACACAGTGGCTGTATGACAGCAGGAGACAGAGAGGGAGGAGGGTGTAAAGGGCAGGTTCCTCATGGCTTATCCACACGCTTGATGAAGACATATTCAAGGAAAAGTGTCATATTACAGCCCAACCTGTTCTGTACTGCAATCGGCTCAAAATGGTCAGTGCTTAGAGTAAACACTGGTATAGTGATAGAGACAGTGCAAAGTAAATAAAGTGGGAACAAGATTTCAATGAGATTTCTTTTCTTTAAAATGTATTATTATTTTTAGTATTATGTATTATTATGGAATTTATACAAACTTAAGTAATTCAAATGAGTATATATGGACGTTTCCCCTGTATTTGGTATGCATAAGCTAAAAACGAAATCAAAAGTTGTGTGTCTTTGGTTACAGGTCACCCTTGATGTCCCGCTGGCAAGAGACCCAGAGATCAAACTTCCTCTGATCATTCTGTTGGGTTCACCAAAAGCACATCAGCAAAAACCAAAGAGATCCATCTGGTTTAGAAAGCTTCCATGATAAAAGGATGCATTAGACCAAGAGACCGTCACGGAGTGACAGCACTCAAAATAACAACAAGAAACAAATCTGTCTGTTCAGACTTGTTCAAACTAACTGGAGAATTTGCTCGCTGTATGTTCTCATGTCCACTAGATGGAGATGTGTGTCACTTAGTTGCCTGACATTCATTCGAAAGTATATGAGCACTTAAATCCAAGAACTCAGATTCTTTTCTTAGTACTCATACCTCAATGTAAAAATACTCCATTACAAGTAAAAGTAAAATCTTGCTTGGAGAATCACAAGTAGACGTACTGAATTTCATCTGTGAATGACATATGATCACACATTAAATTATTAGATTGTTAATAGCGATGCATAATGCATGAGTAGCATCTTACTTTTGCAGCTTGAGGTGAAGATTTTTTTTTTTTATATACAGTTAAGTAGTTTAGTTCAGCGTTTCCAGGGTCAGTATACTTCAAAGACTCATGAGATGATTAATGATGTGGGAAAGAAGAAAAAACAAAGTTCTGCAACACAGATCTGTTTTAATTTTTTGGAATATTCTTTAATCTTTGCTTCTGTAAAATATTGGAAAATTTCAGAGCTTTGAGCCTCAAGCTCTTATTTAAATGAAACCATGTGAGAAGTTTCAAGGGGAAATGTCTCTTTTGAGGAACCACTAACAGTTCACTGACATCTGAATGCAACAAGAGGCCCCATCTCAATGTTGCTTTTTTTGTTTTGTTTTTTGTTTTTTGAAAAGGCTGACAAGCCAAAAGGGCTGGGCACCACTGGTTAATCTTTAATCAGGAATTCTATTTTATACGTTTATGATATATTTTTCATTTTTATATAAAATCTTAATCTGAAACTTAATTGGTAACTACACCTGTCAAATGTACTGGAGTAAAGGCACGATAATTCCTTGTGAACTGTTGTGGAGTACCAACTAGCATAAACTGGAAAAGTACGTTACTTGAGTAAATTTACTTACTGTAGTTCCTCTCCACCACAGGACTGGTGTGCATACAAAAGTGCATAAAATGAAAATAAGATGAGCTTGTAAAGGTGAAGGAAGGATTCTTCTCTATGAGACACTAGTTAATGTGAACAGGTATCAACAGAACTCATTCATTGTCTCCTCACAATCATGAATGCAGCAGTAAGACAACAACCAATGAGTGAGAGCTGAGAATTAAATGTTGGGGAAACGCTCGTCCTTGTCCATGGACTTTTGCAGCAGAGGAAACTAATGAACAAAGACACATTCATGATTCTCACAGTACATGTGTTGCCCAACCAGCGGTTCTTAAGTGAAACCAGGCCCATGTTCTTGTCAGAGACTCAGAGATCTTTCCCTGCCCAGGAGGGAAAACATGTTGAGAGCTGAGCATTTTATGGTCAGGATCCATCCTGGAAACATTAGATCTGGCTATTGTGACACCACATACAACACACCCACCTACCCAGAAGACAGAGAGAGAGAGAACAGTGTTTGGTTCTGACTCAGCACAAACAGGGCCTGATGATTTCATGATCATCCCACAAAAGAGAAGAAAACCGACAATGTCCTACTCTCACCATTAATAATACAAAAGCACAAGAGTGACCAACAAAGGCTTCGTTTTCCACCGTTCTGGTATACATGGCCCCTGCACTGCTATTCTGGGAAAATGAAACTCATATTTCAACTCACAATTGACTTGTCATCAATGATCATTTGAGTCTATTAAAGAATTCATCAATGTTTAAGTGGAAACATCAAATGTAATTGAAATAACATGTCAAAAACGACTTGAACAGCTTTTAATATATAAATTACTGTAAGTCACTGTAATAACTTTGACAGTATAATCACTGTTTGGGTAGAGGAGGACTGACGGCTACTGACAAAACTCAGCAAATGTTGGACAAATGGAAAATACATGTCTGAATGTTATGTGACGGAACAGAACGGAAAATGAATTTGCAGTGTGGTTTTTAATGTAGCACAGTACCCAGTACAGATTTAGCTAATCCATGCTTCTACATCTAAATGAAGAGATCTGCAAAGCAGCAGTGTGTCTCATGTCTTCAGTAAAGCAGAACAGAAATGTTGAGTATGCTTCGGTATGATGCAGAACACAGTGTGACAGATTCCTCTAATCCCTGAATCCTACACCTGCATGACGACGTCTCCAGAGCAGCGGTTTGGTTCATTTTTGGCTGCTGTCATGGCCTTGGCTGTGCTGTAGCAGAGCCTGCCTGGTAACCAGTCTGGCTTCGTGTACAGTGTGTAGGCTGTCAGCCAGCCAGCTCCCTACACACACACACACACACACACACACACACACACACACACACACACACACACACACACACACACACACACACACACACACCACAGCCTTGCCTGGTTTTGGAGTAGGGAGGTGTGGCCTCTGGCACCCCCCACCTCCATAGCCAGAGCCAGTACCATGACAACCATGCGGGCCTGCTGGCGACTCCCTGTCTTCATCGGCCACGGTTGCCATGGTAACTCCCCACGGGGCTCCCGCAGATCAGCGGGATGGGCGTCCAGTTGACTAACCCTCTCCCAGCTGGGGAACGGCTGAGGGAGAGCGAGGGAGCAGAGTGAAAGGGAAGGGAGGGTGCGTGTATATGTGTGTGTGTGTGTGTGTGTATGTGTGTGTAGGATGGCACAGCAGAGCCTGAGGAGGGAGAGAGAGAGAGAGAGAGAGAGAAAGAGAGTGAGAGATAGGTAGACAGTGTGCTAGGAGAGGGAGAGAGATGAAGGCGAGAGACCTCAGAAGGAGACAGAGGAGACGGCTAGTCTGACCTGCTGAAGCAGCCTATCCCTGCCTACATACAGCCTTTAGCCTGGCAGTCTGAAAACAGCGTGGATGGAAATGATTTGATGAGAACCTACAACAGTATGTTTCACAATAGTCACAAATATTTCTTCATTCAATTGTACTCCTCTCCCGGGATAGCAGGATCAGCACACCCTCAAATGAACGTCCTCACCCTTTGAGCTTACTCTGACCGGTCAGTCATAAAGATTGTTCTACCAAAAAGTGTGTTTCTGTCATCTTTCTTCCATTTTCCAATCATGTCAGTCGCAAGTACCACTTTTTAGGTTTGGACTCTGTGTAATAGGGCCACAGATGGCTCTGTGTCTGTAGTGCGGTTGGAGAAAGAAATGGCATCACTAGGTCCGTTGGCTGGAGAGCACTGAGGGGCTTTTTCTACTCTCTAATTGCTCCAAGCTGTGTCCCTTTGAAGGCCCAGAAACACAGATTTTCATGTGTGTGAAGGAAAAGGAGAAACCAAAGCTCAACCTACTTTAAACTAGCGTAAATCAAATATTAACTATAGTGATGTTGCTTTAATACCACGTAAAGAAGGAGAGGATTCAGTTCAGTTCATCATAATGAAGTTTTTATTTTGGAAAAGGAGAGAGATAAACTTCCCATAGTAAACATTTTCTGATCTATTGTAAGTGCAGAAAAGTTTGATTTCTTCTTTTTCATATAAAATCCTTAACATATTTTAAACGTATAAAAAAGTGACACAAGGCAGTTCCGTCAGTGTTACAGAAGGCAAGTTGCCAAAACATTCTATACTTATTGAAATAATCTACAGTTTCTCAGTTTATTTTCTCTAATGTACGTGCAATAATACTTCTATCCTAAAACTAGCTCTACATAAAGTGTGTGACTATATTGTGCACTTGTAGTGGTAACCTTTGGAATTACAAATTGTTTTACTGTTTAAAAAAATCCCTTGACACAAGTTGTTTGATTACACAAAGGATATAAAAACAAAAAACCACTTCAGTTTTATTTATGAAACTCAGAGAAGCACCCTCCCCTGCATAGGTGGACATTGCATATCTTGCAGCCGAACACACTTTCATGTCTCAGTCCCTTGTTGGTGCAGTTCCTGCAGCGACGAGAGCGTTCTGACATGCGCTCCAGGCGGTGTCCGTACTCTATGGGTGAATCTGCGTGTCTCTTGCGTGCTGCCCTCTCCATGCCCCTCGCCCCTTGGTAGTCTCCGATCAGCTGCTGCGCTAGGCGCACACGGAAGTGGCGCTGGGTGAACTGCTTGCCGTTGAAGCCCGCCGGCGGGGTGCCCCCTCGGCTCTCCCTCAGGATGATGTAGGCGTTGACGATGCACAGATTAACGTAGAACCAAAGGAAGTAGCGCCACCACTTCTTGCACGGCCTGCCAACCTGGTAGCACTCCCTCAGCTGGTCGCACAGGTTCACTCCCCTCATGTTCTCCTGGTACAACAGCAAGGGCAGAGGTCGGGGTACACCGAAAGACAAACCTGAGCTGTCCATGCTGTCACTCTCCCCCTCCCCATCTGTCTCACGCTGCTGCCGGCCTGGACTGATACCCACAATCCCTGGAGCAGAATTGGTAGAGAGGCAGCTAACCATCTTGACATCCCGCGTTACTGTGGCAACCAGGTTGCCACGCTGACACTGGTAGAACTCACCCTGGGACAGCTTTCCGACGTTACGGGGGCGGAGGACCTCTGGGTAACCTTTGCGGCCCGGCTGCGTGGGGCCGCAGGCGTACAGTCCATCCCTCAGCAGCCTCTGGAGGAGGGACACTGAGGTGAAGAAGCTGTCCATGAAGAGATGGTGATACTGACCCTCCAGGCCACGCACCAGGGAGGTCACCACCCTGTAGCCCAGGGAGGCTGCTGCCTCATCTTCGCTGGGCTTGCCTACGCAGATCTTGGCCCGGTGGCAGTAGCCTGAGCGTGAGTCACACAGCATCCACACTGTCAGCCCCTTCCTCAGGGGCTTTGAGGGCATGTACTGGGTGGGGGAGAAACGTCCCTTCATGACAATGGCACATTTGTCTATGGTCAAACAGCGGTTGGGCATGTACGCATCCCACATGGTGTTCTCCACCACATCAAGGAGAGGCCTGATTTTGAAGAGACCATCGTATCCACGCTCCCCCCGCACGGGCTCAGACTCACGGTCACACAGCTGGAGATACTGGGTGAGCTTTTCAAAGCGCCTGGCTGTCATTGTTTTTTTAAAGCCTGCGTTGCCTATGAAAATGTCACTGGCCCAGTACATGCCAGTGTCTGGAAGCTGATTGATGCCCATCAGGATGTTCAGACCTACATAAGCCTTCATCTCTCTGACATCAGTGGGGTGCCAGTGGGGGTCTGATTTTCCACTCCTCCTTTGCCGATAGAGGGCGTAATTGTTTGTTTGTTCTACCATGTGTTCAAAAAGAGAATCTGGGAAGAGTATCCGGAAATAGTCACGGGTGTCAGCATCATCCCCCAGCGAGTGCTGCGGGCCGCTGACGGCGGAGAATGGTTCGATTGAAATTACCTGGTCAGGTTCACCCCAGAAGTCTGGAGAAGTGCAGTCCTCGTCCAGTTCATCTTCAAAGCTGAAAAAACTCCTGCGCTCCTCCTCCTCCAAATCGGAGAAATCAATATCCGAATCGTTTGAGGTGGTATCAGAGCAGTTGGTGGAGGTAGAATAATAACAGTCCTCCGCGTACTCCTCCTCGTCGTGCTTGATCCCATTACTGCCAGTGACCAAAATTATGTTGCAGCCTCCTCCTGCGATGAAGCTGGCCGCGTCTGCAGTCTCCGCCGCGGCTGCTGCTGTGCTTGTGAATCCATTCTCCCCCTCGCCGTCCTCCTCCTCCTCCTCCCGCACTTCGTCTTCCTCGTCCGAGTCTGGCTTTCTGTACGGAATTTCAAACCACTTCACATCGGCTGAAAGATTAAGCGGAGAGTCTTGACTGTCGCACACGGTGCTACTTTCGGTGTCCGCGCTAGTTTCCAAAATAGTAAAAAGCTCTCTCCCTTTTCTTGCCGTCGCCATGTCGGGGTATTAAAGTGCCCCTGCATGAGTCTTTTTATGTATATTTTTTCACCGTGGAAAAATAATCGCACAAACCGGTCATCCGAAAAGAACTGATGTGCAGCCTCTTCTCAAAAACTTGCTGGTCGCGGACCTATGCGGCGTCTATAAGCTTGATTCTCATTGTTTCCGCTGCTGGTTTTTCTGGGCTTTGTAGCGCAGTGTGGCCGCAGACGTCAGAAGCTGCATGCATGTCCTGCTTTGTAGGGCGTTTTGCGACTGCAGCTGGTGGGGTTGCTAGTTCGCTAGGCTGGCAGATGGCCGCTTGCTGTTCTAATGCCCGCTGGCATTCACCACTATCAATATGCCGGATACCCATCTCTGAGGCCGCGGAGATAGAGAAACCACTGCGTAAAATCCAAACATCAAAAACCATATACTGTCAATCAACTGCATCACCGAACAGTTGGGAATATGAAAACTTTCCAATAGCCACTTTACACAGCTCACAAACTCCAAATGCCCTCGTTTCGCTCATATAGCAAAAATGTTTTGTTTCAAAGTTTATTAAGACTTTTATGAATGCAGCCCTGAAAAGAAAATGCGTAAAAACGCACACAGTGTGATTAAAATGCAATGATGGATGTTTCCACACCACACAGGACTCCTTATTCACCCGTTAGCTAAACAGACTACACACTGAACTCGGGCAGAGAAGCAGCTTGTTCATTCATAAACATGCTTCTTCCCTCTGACAGGTTCCTACATGAATCTGAAGCCCTATAGGCTATTGTGGAATTAGGGACCTCCCTCTATTTTATGAATGTGGGCAGATACTCTTGTGTTTTACTCCAGAACTGGGGTTGAAGAGCTCTCCCTGATGAGATTGATTGATCCTCTGCATGTTCTGGCTGCGTACCCTCATTATGCTCCTCTTTCCTATGTTACAGCCTGATCGTCTTTTTACAGAAAGGTGCATGACATTGCCAGGTACCCTTAAAGCAAAAATCATTTAAAATGTTCCAACTGTAGCTGTGCTTATCATCATCTCTACTTACATTTCAATATCATAAGTTTAGTTCTGCTTGTGACCTGTAGTCATACCTATGTTTAATAATATTAACACAACAAACAACGTTCCCTGCCTTTATGTTGCGGTGTTCGCCCTCAGGTGTAACGCCCCTGTGATCAGCAGAAGGAGCTCTAAATAGCCTTTGTGATATGTGATGTGAGACACATCACTGGGTCAAATTCCAGGATGTTTTATTATTTGTCTTTTTTTTTTCCCCCCCACTCTCACTGCATTGCAAATTAAACACAGACTGTTGTTTGATACAGTGTTATTGACCACACATAAACGGCATTTTAAATCAGCCTCTGAAGGCAGGAAATGTAAAACAAGACCTTTGGGTTTGACTTAAAAACAACAAAACTCTGGTCATGGATTGCTTGCTGGCTTGGGAGGAGACTAGAAAAATCATGTCTTCTTGTATGGGGGGATGGGCTGCAGGAAGGGTCCTTTCCAAATTCTTTTAGCTGTGGCCTGAGTCTACATGGCTGGCTGAGCACCGGGTTGCTGCCCCTGGGCCCTGCAGCAGAGGCACGATTTATGCGTCCTTCCTCGCTAGCTTATTGCACAGATTCTCAGTGGTATCATATTGCCTGTCTAAGCTACAGGCCTTACCGCTGTTTCTGTCTGCAGAGAAGGAATTGAAGCTGTGCAAGCTGCCTACACTGGGAACCAGTATGTTGAGAAACAGTGGAAAATGAGGGAGGCTGTAGACCTCCAATATCCAGCCCAAAAATAGAAGTAAGGAAAAAAATGGCTCACTCCAGCATTTCCAGGCCCCTGGAGCAGAGTACTGCAGCAGACCCCTCAGAGACTCCCGCGGTGGGGTGGAGAGACGCCGACCAATGGGGGCTCAGACGTTCAGTGTGTGTGTGGTTATCTGTGTATGTGTGTCTGTGCGGCTAACTCAGCTCCTCCACAGCTCAGATCCTTCTCTTGTGGATGAGTTCAGAGATGGTTTCTGTGTGTGTGTGTGTGTGTGTGTGTGTGTGTGTGTGTGCGTGCATCTGCCAGCATGTGAGCAAATGGTGCAACCACTGCAGCCTCTGCTAAAGACAGACCAACCCTTCTCTCTGTCATTCCCTGACAGAGTCTATGCTGTGTGTGTGTGTGTGTGTGTGTGTGTGTGCGCGTGTGTGTGTGTGTACTGGTGAGGGGCTTATTAATAGAGATGTTTTCTTCCACCGCCAACGGCATCCTCAGTCTCAGCTGATGTGATTGGAATTGGGAGAGCAAATTAAAAGCAGTATGGTGGATGTGTTAGTGAGTAACTCACTTAAAACAGACGAGTAATCATAATCCTCCAGTCCTTTTGGGGAAACTGATTTGAAGTGAACTAGCATGCATATTCAGCACTGAACTGTGACTGTTCTTGAACTGCAGTATCATATCTCCTCATACTTTACATAAACCTCGCTTACATCTTCTCTGCTAAAGTGCCATCTCGTCATGAACTGGTCTTCTACTCTGTCTTGCTGTACATTTCGAAAAACCTATTACTTCCACAAATAATCAATGTGATGTGTAATGCTGACCTTGAGAGACACTCACCTGGTTGCCCTCTCCCTTTAGCCAACGGTGGTATAGTGCCCTCTGGTGGTAGTTGGAGAGAACTACTCTTAAGCACTTGGAGTGAAGTTGGAGTGAAGATGGCGTTTCAATGATGTGTATTTTATTTTCATTGTCATCTTATAAGCCCGATACCCTGGTATGTCCAACAATAACATGACTGAGATCATCTATGCCATGAAGCACAGATGCCAGATTCTGCTGAAAATACATGTTGTAAATATCTAATAGCCCACACAGAAGCCGAGAATCTACTCATCAGTGTTCTTGTTTGCTAATGCTGATTATATAAATATCTCAGGATGAAACATAATGACAATCAACATTTATTAAATGATAACAGAGGACAAACTGTGACTTAACATTTGCTAGTTTGTTCAAAAGCAGTCAGGCCATCAATGGTGTTTATCAGACTTAAAACTACTCTCTGTATTAGAGAGGAGGAATACTTTGTGGTGGGCAACAGGTTATAATCCAGAACAAATAAAGCTGCTGAAGAATTTATTTAAATGCAGCCACTAGATGGCAGTGGAAGGCAGAAAACAGAGGAAAGAGTCTTAGTTACACTTAACATTGTGTTTTATGTTTTGAATGTGCACAAAGTTGTAAGCAAGAAAAAAGGATGGCAGGCATGGTTGTTTCTTGTGGAGATTAGCTGCAGAGGTTACCCAGCCAGATCAACGTGGCGGTTTTTATCAGCTCTGGGCCTGGACGAAAGGAGCAAAAAACAAGCAGCTCAGAGGATGGGGGAAGAGCCTCCTGCTGGATTTGGAGTAGGCGAGAGGAGGGAAGCTGGAGGCCAGGAGCAGAAGGGCAGCGACTTGGCCACCACTGCTGTCCCACCAACTGGAGAGTGTTGTGGTTAAGGGTCGAAACACTCAGTGAAAGTTGGGCACCACCTCGTGACATCTGCTCCTGGCTGAAGGCTACAGTTGCACCCCAACAGGTGTATGTTTCAAGTGTTATCAGAGCAGTGCATTTAAAAGTTCTAATGAGAGCATATCTCTGTGTCTCTGTGTCTCACACACAGACAGACTCAAGATCTGACTTGGCTCTTGGTTGTCCGACCATGTGTTCCTCATTACGCCTGTTGTGCTGGACCAGGACTGACAGACCTGGTCAGTGAGGCCCTGGCTCTGGTCTTGGCACATTCTCAGGGCCTCTGCTGGTTCTAGTCAAAGCCAAATTCAATATGTAACATTTCCTTAATATCACAAATCTTTTTGTATTCATTAGAAGATTAAATTGGCTGCCATTTAAGGCACTAAATGGAAATTGTTTTTGACTATCTGCTCTAAGGAAAAAGTGAGGTAAGTTAGGTGAGTTCATTATTGTAAAAAATCCTAGTATACAAGAAAGTGAAATATCTCTGTTGAAAATGAGACCCAGTTTCTGCATGTTTCAGCACGAACTGCTCTTACGTTTCATGAGTCCACCCTTGGATTGATGTGCAGTTAATTTGCTATCATCATTATCAATTAGCACACCTCTGTTTGATTTAGATGGCTTTATTCCACCTTGGAGGAAACCATTCATTCTTTTTATTTTCCCTGCGGAAAAAATGAAGTTACAAACAGCTGCTGCTGAGAAGGAGACAATGTGGTTGAAAGTGGCTCCAGGTTGTTCCAGGTCTACAAGTTTAGACTCCTGGTCATCATATCATTATTTTTGTTCACAAATATTGTTTAAACTGCTCATACTTGTTTGCCTTCACTGATGTTACTTTCTGCTGCTGAACTGATTTGATTGGTGGCATTTTGATAGAAAAAAATCTAATATTTAGTTTCATGTGACAATTCTAATGCTTGTCTTTAAAACAACCTGTGTATTAATATGGATACATAATAGTCACGCTGTCCTTCAATAGATACTTATCTTTTCAATTGGACAGAATATTGGGAGTCTACAGATTCCAGAGAGGGAAATCCTTCAATTTGAACTTTTCAGATGATAATTATTTGTTTGAATTATTGTCTGTTGTGAAATGTCTCTCCATGCAGGAAACATGCAGTGCTATCATACTTGGGGAACCCCATTTTGCCATCTACCACTGGCAAAGAGGTTTTTGTTGCCATGTGACATAACAGTCAGCGACACATTCCCACGATGATGCATCAAAGACCACAAAATATGGCACATTCAGGGATTGTGCTTTGTCTGCTACACACAAGGAAGGAGCGGAACCCTTTTATCGGACAGGAATAAACAAACACAATTGTTTTGAAGAATGTGTCACTAATCCTCTAACATATGTCAGTAATTTGTATGTGTCCATGGGAAACTGAGCATTGCTATGGGTTTGAAATATAATCAATGCTCTGTATGGGGGACAGTTGGTGCATAGTGTTGATCGTTGTGGTATACCCTCCATTTTAAGAGTCTGCTGTGATTTTATTATTAACAATAAATCATCTGGCTGCATTTCAGTCTGCTAGATTACAGGAACAGTTTACATGTCGCTTTTAATTAGATCCAAATGGCCTGTTGGCTGTTGTGCACAATCATTTATCAGTGTTTTAAAAAACAATGCATTTCATTGCACTGGAATATGACTGTGTCTCATGTGGAAGAACCACAGTGTTTTTTTACCAACTTGTAATCCAATCATCATTCACTGCAAGTATTTACCAACAGCTTTAAAACAACACAAAGCCAAAACTTTAGCACAAGTGTCTGTTAACACATAGCCTGTTTCTTTAAAGAGTCATTATAGGAGTGTTTCTCTCACGCCTGAACTCTATGTGTCAATGCTACGTTACTTCTATCAGCATCATGTATAGACACATGCAGTACCAATAAACTATCAATGAGATATTTCTGATAAGATATAATCTGAGTCATTTGGAAAGACGTCTTTCCCTTGAACTTCAAAAGCAGCACATTGATACTGATGACAAATTCATTTCTCATCGCTGGGCCCACATGACGCATAAATATGCTGTATTGGCCCTCGGTTCAATCCTTTTGTAAGAAGTAGTCATTCATTTGCCATTTGAAGTGCTACCGCTACCCAAACCCTCGCTTGTTGGAGCGTGACTGCCCTCGGATATAATTCTGCAACTTGCATGTTTGGACGCTGTACTGCCATGAGCAAGATGATACATTATGCAAAATACGATAAATTCAAAAGATCAAGGTGAAAAGTTGGAAAGGTCATGAGATCCTACAGCATGGTTTACGGTTTTTTTCTGTCATCACATTGTCTTATTGTCTCTTGAAAACCATTAAAATCAGAGCTGCATCAGTGCTGGGTATCTTTGCTTTTCTCAGTAAGATTTACAGATTTAATTTGGGATCGGCCTCACCAAATGCCTATGACCAGTTCCCAGATCTGTGATGGGAAGTAAAAAAGCTCCCAGTACTGCTGCTTCTTGCACATCCTGATGTCAAAGAAAGTTATTACTCAAGGAAGATTGTAAGTCTCTTTCTCTCTCTTTGTGTCTTTCTTCCTCCTTTGGAGAGTAAATCAATAGATTCTGTAGTCCTGTTAATACTACCCCCTCATGTTAGGGCAGTGGAGGAAGGAAGTGACCACATATGGACCTTGTTACCGTCCCTTGATGCACACTTCAGGTCACAGAACAAGGGAGTGTGTGGGGTGGTGCAATGTGTGTGTGAGTGAGGGACACACTACAAATCTCTGCAACCCTGGTACACAACCATTACCACTCCTCTGAAGTCGTATCTCTCAGTACTTACCACTGTAATTGGTACCCCCTATTTATTGGTAAGTACCTCGTGTGGCCACAGTTGTTATATTTGATGTTCACAGAAAAGAGCCATATGTATTCATCTTTTTTTGTTTTTATTATTTTGTACAGTGTTGTTCATGCAACCTAAACTGGGTGGAGGACATTCTGATTGTGAGAGATACAAAGTGACAACCATAAAAAGGTTTGTGGTTTAGCCAGTCTTTTAAAAGACCAGTCTTTTAAAAGGAAATGATTAATGAACAGTCTTCTTAATCTGAACCTAAACATTCTCATGACTTCAGTGAACAAAAAAAAAAAAAAAAAAAGAAGAAAATATTCCAAAGTGAGGAACCTAACATCCCTCTGCAAGTGTTTGGATTGAACACAAACTATTCCCTGAGCTCTCTGTAAACCATAGCATAGATTATTTTCACCAGTTATCACAAGTGCAAAGTTTTAAGAATGGGAGCAGTTAAGAGAGTGACTAATACATCTGCATGTAGCACTGTTTGTTTCAAACTGTCAAGCAACACTTCCAAAAGAGACAAATGACAATATGGAGTGCTGATCATTTTGTTTCTCAATCTTAGCTTTTCAGGGCAGGCTCTAGAAAGTTACTGAGGGAGTTGATGAACTAAAGGTTACAAATATGTTTGTTTTGTGTTTTCAAAAATGTGACGACGAAGAGTGGAAGCGGCTCACCTCTTGCAGTAATTGGCAACTACAACAAGAGACAATGAGATGAGAAGCATTGTTTGGCTTTCAGTGTACTTTTTCCCTTACTGTTGCTGTTGTAGAGTAAAAGCCAAGAGCAGGGAGGCCTTTTACGACAAGACATCATCGCCCTCTCTCCGCCTGAGTCATGTCTCAAAGTCCAGGAGGGGACAGAGGAGCCTTTGTAGCACTCTCAGTTACCACATCTAAAAACCTTGTCTCATCTGGGCAGAAATATTTTCTCTCTTCGCCTGAAGCATATGCAGTTTTAGCCAAATGTTAATTATAGACATGAAGGGTCGTCTGTCAACTGACATCCTGTCTTACAAAATTTAAAAAAATTACAAAACACGGAGAATATGTGAGTTGTAGAGTCAAACAACATACATCTCAAGGACCACTGTGACATGTTGTGATTAGCTGTTTTACTTTGGATCTTCCTCCATACTCAGCGATTTGAACTTCTTCTTTATCATTACGTCCAATGGCAGATATTCATATAGCCGATATGGTCAGCCACCCAGGGCGGCATCTTGTGAGAGGGAGGCTCAGAATATTTCTTGGCTTTCATTTGCGCGAACCGGTTTTCTATCGCTCATTTGCAAGTCAATCATATCATGTAGCCATGTGGGGAGTGGGTGCCCTCTATTTTATGCAGGCACATCTGCTTGATGCTGAGGTCTCACACACGGAGATTATGGAAGAAGGGGAAGGGGGAGGGGGCCGGGGGATAGGTTCCCCTCTGGACCTCAGGTCTCCCTACTGGAGCGGGGGATCCATCTAATAGCACACAACTAATGTAATTAGCTGGCTAAAGTCAATCACACCACAATTAGCTTCCAATTTCATTCATAATATTGTGAATACAGGCCTATAGTTTCACATCCATGTTTTTTTTTCTGGGCTGTGTGAAATCATTAAAAATAATACAAAACGGATCTGCACACCAAGGTGAATTGGTTTAGTCTTGTCTCTTGGTTGACGGTATGTGAACAACAACAAATGTGTGTGTGTGTGTGTGTGTGGGTTTGGGGGTGGGGGGTGGATGGGTGAGGGGTTGGGGTCGCCCAGGGCGTCATACACGCTAGAACCACCACTGATTACATCACATACCAGTGCGACTGGAATAAAAGACAAAAACAAGTTGTTCACAGCATGGAACTGAACTAATCTCTGAAACCAAGCACACAATAGAGCGACTGAAGATGTATTGGATCATAACATGAGAGAGAGTCATGATCATATTTCCCACACGAGCCATTCTGTGTTAATGTTCCTTAGGATATTGAAACACACAGACTGACCTATGACTCAGTCTCTTTTCATCTGGAGTAAAAGCATCAGTTCCCACAGGGGTAATGAACAAACATGTTTCTCTGAACCTGATAGGATTCAATAATCAAATTTAGTCATGATCCTTATTCTTATGCCTAAAAACATTGTGCTGCTGTAACACTTTTAACTGCCTCTGAAGATGAGGATAAACAGGACACTCAAATATCTTCTATGTGCCAAGCTTACTCCTTGCAGCTGTGTATTACTTATACTTTTTCTTGCCATTTTCCACTGTATGAACATGTTTCAGCGTGAAGAGAGGTCACTCTGCATAGTACGTGCCGGATGCCTCTGTTGAGAAAATAAATAAATAAAAAATAAATACAGTTTACATTCTGGCTGATTACTCATCCTCTTGCTTGTGTGATCTGACAGGCACATGTTGAAAGCTCCTGTGAAGAAGATTCATTTTGTGGGTAATTTTTTTCTGTGGAGATAAACAGTGTGAGGAACTAAAGCTGTCAGAGTGTCAGTGATATTTAGAACGTTTTGTGTATCCATTCCCAACACTAGATTTCCCAGTGTTTTGTGTGTATTCAAAGTCCACTTGGATATACAGTATTGTAATGTTCTGACCGGGAATGAGAAAAACCAAATGATGTTGTTAATTTACATTGTGAGTAGGCAGTGAAAATCTTCACATTTCTATTTTAATGATAGATGAAGTGTGAAAGAATTGTCCGCAGATATGTTGTTTTTTAACAACTGTAGGATCAGAAGTTTTGAGTTAACAGTGGTTAAGAGTAACTCATTTTAATTCTGAGACAATGAGTGCAAGAAAAGGATGAAGACAGACAAGCAGTGTCCAAGTGGCACACTGCCTTTCTTTTCTGGAGTTTTTCATGTGTAAAAAAAACAATCACAGCCAATAAGTGACAGCAGAATCTGTGCTCTGTGTATTCCAGGCACTTCATCACCAATGTGACACAATACCCCCGTGGTTCCTGCCTCATAATTGAATTACTCGAACCTGGAGCTCTCTTTTCATTTCACTAATTGATGAAACATGTTAAGTTGGGCACAGAAACACAATTTTGACAGCTTGCAATATTTCTTTTTCACCTCCTTGCAGGCCCAGCCAATGACTCGCAAGTGGTGAGAGTCAGTGAGTCGACTCATTGTCTGCCTCCCCCCCGAACCTTCGTCACTGATTCTCCTCAGTTGAACTGTTTCAGTGTCTGCAGCAGTGTAGCCCAGGTGAAGATAGAGGTTTAGAAAGATGCCTTCATCTTCTACAGTGCTGATTCTTGCACCTTGCAGAAGTGATGGAGGTTAGATGGACGATGGCTTCATTATCTCGCCATCATTGCCTTCAGGTGAAGTGAGCAGGTGGAGCTATCAAAACCCCAGAGGCATGTTTGAATAACGCTCTGGACATGAGTGAGATCATTAAAGCCACTGAGGAGGAGCACTAAGTATTGAGTGTGATGAAAGTGCCCCTATATCGCCCACTGCTTGTTATTGAAACCTTATTACACAATTCTTCCACAGAAAACAAACAGCCTCAGCAAGCTGGGATGGTTGTTACTCAACAGAGATGAGTATTATTTTCATTGCACAGCACCAAATCCTGTGGTCAGCTGAGTGTGAAAATGGTGATGTTTGTGGGCCAGTAAAACGTCACTGTTTTGTTGTATTGCTTCGGTTTACATCATTCAGTCAAAGAACATTTACTGTAAATTGAACTGGTGTGGTGGGATAATAAATAAAAGCAAACAATACACTTGCAGATGAATTAGAAACATTTTTTTTCTGTGTATGTTTATGCTCTAAATCCTCGCAGACCCACTGCTTTGCGTACAGTCTCACACATTATTCATGTCATTATTTCCCAATTTGAGGTTACACCCACGAGTGTGACTCTGAGATGGACATCTGTGAGAATTTTCAAACTAAGGATTTCAAACTAGTTGGCATGTTTACATGGGACAGATGTGCCTCATCACAGCTCTGTGCGTAGCACTGCCATCATACATGTTAATGTGCCAGGATGTGCCTACGCTATGCTTTATTCCAATGTTAGTGCAGAACAGCAGACCAGCACCAATATGCTCATGCTGCCTCTGTTTTCATGGAGACCAGTAAAATAGATGAAACTCCACAAGTCACTCAAAATCAGAGCGGCAGAAGACTGAGATAAATGATTATAGACCAATAAAGTGAGTTGTGGTTATGTCATTATAAATCAAAGATGTTTACTGAGTTGTTTTGTAGAACAAGGAAAAGGCTAATTGCCTTCCACATTGCACTGTGCAATCCCTAATCTTTAATACTTAGTGACTGTTAAGGATATCTGTGGTCCACGGGCCAGGAAATGTCTTGAAAATGGTGATTATTTAATGATCATAATCTGATATTCACTTGACACAGGCCTGGGCTGCTACTCGATGTTACACAGCTTTTAGGCTATAAATGTAAAGCAATTTAATAGTGATTAACAGAAGATGCTGATTGTGGACAAGTGACAAGATATGTACAGAACATTACATCTTGCCGACAGAGGCAAAATGGTATGAATAATAAAAAAAAAAAATCGAAGTATAGAAACAATATTCTTTTGCCAAAATGGGGGAGAAAGCCAGCAAAAATAACGGGGTGTTTAAGACTCAATTGTTACTTGGCCAGCAGCAACGTTTGACAGCCTCACATTACGTCTCCTGAATGAGCCTTTTCTTTTCAAACCAGGCCTCTCCCTACTAATATGTGAAAGAGCAGGGCTGCTTATATGGTTACATCTTATTAAAAAAAGAGTTGCATAATAAATTGATTGGATTTAGGCATGATTTGAATACATGTTTAACCCCATGGTATACAATGCCTGCAATATCTACTGTATCTTTTTCACTGTTGTTTAATTGAAAGGCGAAGCCCAGACTGAAGGCATAATGAAACAATCTGTGTGTGTGCTTGCATGTGTGGGTTTGTGAATGAGAGTCCGGATGTATATGTTGACTATATACCTGTATATAAGTACATGCAGTGGGTGTGAATGGTGTAAGAGCTCTCACTTTTGTACAGTGCCCAGTTCTACACTGCTGATGTCTGCTATTACTGTTCTTCATCAGCAGGCTTCACTCAGCTGTTACGATTGCAAGCTGTTACAGTACATGTGTTGTTCCATCAACTGCATGGTTCCTACAGCAGCTCTGAGAGATGAAGTAGAGTCCCACTTCACGACTGGAAACCTGCCTGCTGGACTCGGGCGAGCAGCTCATCTGCCAAAATGGAAACAGTCCTTGGTCTTCCTGGAAGTGATAGAGGACCTTAACACTCTGGTAGTCAGAGACACTTCACACTACAGACTGAAATGTACAACCCTTGGATGGAAAAAAAACCCCATACAATTTAGAATAGTTTTGTGAATTATACACAAAATAACACTATCACAAAGTTGTAAAACCCCTACAGGGCCCCAAATTACAAGTCATTCTAAAGAACGTTCAGAGTGAAAGAAGCGCAATTTTGATATTGATTTATTCACACAAATATTACGACTGGAGTACTTTTGCAATCTGTGTTTATCTGCCACTAGCACGTAGTCTTTGTTTGTTCTCCAGAAACAGTGACTGAAACCAGATAAAACAGGTAAGGAAGATAGTGTTACAGGTAATAATCACAATAATAATCCAGAAGTATGTCATTAAAAAAAAATGAAAATCATTTCTTAAACGTAAATGCAGCCCCTCTTTGATAGCTGTATGGTGTATGGCTCAGCAGCCAAAACTGGTTCTGAGGTTTTGAATACACATGATTGTATGATTGCGAAATCCTACACATCATCTTTTCTCAAGATGACCGTGACTAAAGCTACATTCTAAAGGTTGCTGCACTTTCACATGGGTTTCTGTGCCAAATGCAGGTGTGTTCAGCAAACAGTTCACAAGAAACTGTGACTGTGTTCACAGACAAGTACACAACCTGTACAAACCCAATGCGATTTTAATGGTAATAATTACTGATAGCCAGAACAAGCCTGAACGCTCAGGGCCATAACAACTTTTCCTGTCATATGGGAATTTTCCCACAGGTTTTCAGAGATACATCTATGTGACTTTAAAAATTAACAGAGACACAGTTGGATTTTGCATTTTGTTAATGCTCTAAGTGCGTCAGTCATGCTGGTGTATCATTTTATATTTTGAGATTTAAAAAAATTTAGGAGCAAAAAAAAACAAAAATCTTGTGGCATCTGGTGTGTATGTTTTTACCTGTTCTTCTTACAACAAATTATTTCATTAGGATGATAAATAAAAAAAAATACAAGGCATTAACCCTACCTTGAACAGCAACTGACATGTTGTTCAGTTGTTCAATCGTGGCCTTGAAAAGCCACCTACAGAGCTCTGCAGCATTTCAGTCATAGTAAGAACATAAGAACAAATACTACAACGCATCAATGATCAGTCAGTAAATCATCGAAATGAGGAGGCATGCACAATTGCAGGGCCCCTGGCTCTAAGTCTGTTTCTCTTTTGTGACCGACCTGCATGACTGTACTGATAATTGCTGTGTGAGCACTTTCATCAGAAACCATTGACACAACTTGTGAGATCAGGACTATACAGCTTTGACCTCCCCATTGTCTCATTTGCTTACTTATGAAGTTAAATTTCAGCTTCTACATTTTTACTCAGTGTCATTATTAACTTCAAATCTATGTCTACCACTAACAAATCCCCACTGGCACTGATCTCAGGCTCTCCAGCTTTGTGGAGCTGCCTTGTTACGCGCAGACAACTCCTGCCTCAGGCTAATGAGTGGGATGTCCTCTGAACACACTGCAAATGCCACCTTCAAAGGAGACATGCAGTGCCCCAGTTTCTGTGGCCACGGGGAGCTGTCTAACAGGACTGAGTTTAAATTTTTCTCTTGTTACCATTAAATATCTGGTAAAAGATTACATGTGGAAGGAGTTAGAGTGACCTAGAAGGACTGGGTTCCATGATGAGACGACATAAGATGATGTACAGTGCAGCTGTTCAAACTATCTAGTGTTCATTAATAGGTCATTCACTCACAATATCATCAGGCTAGCCGCGGACCCAATCTTTGTCTTTCAGCTGGCAGCATTATTCTTGTCGTTTGTTCCTTCAGGGGCAGAAAACAAAGGTTGCACGTTCCTAATGAGGAAGTGAGGACAGAACAAAGGCTTTACAGTATGAATGTAATGTCAAGCATTTTTAATCTACCATACTGTGGCCTTTGTAATCCACTATGTATAAAGAGGAGTTTGGGTTCATGGCTGAAACCTCAAGCAGCCACAAGAGAGACTCTGCCCTCCCAGGTATCAGTAAACCAAGAACACCATGAGCTCTTAAATTAATAACTAACCAAAGAGGAAAATATGGGGTCATTGGGAGGTTGATCACTGAGATCCACCAATGGTATAATAAGGACTAATCTACTCATGTATTGCATGCTTCCCTCCTCTCTTACATCTATGTGTCCCTGTCATTATCTCTCACATTCTCACTATCCAGGCCTCTCTTCTGCAGTTTTTTTTCCCCTCTGTTCATCTTTCATTCCTTCCACAAGCAGAGGCAGTGCAGGGATTCAAACAGGCTCCACTGAAAATTTAAAGGGTCAAGGTCTGTTTGGACACTTCTGGTTTGCTCAGCAGGAGATGGAAGAGACTTTATTAGCCTGATTGCCTTTGAAGTCCGTAAAATGACAGCAAGAAACTCTCCTATATGATCAAAGGAGGAAAGAGACAAGGTAATTAGAGTAATGTGGTTTGAATATTTGTCTGCTGGAACTTTATTGATGGTGATGTATTAAGGTTTTGGAGTTACTGCGGTTGTTATCATATCTAACAGTATAGAGTTGCACTGGGAACATTTCACATCTTCCACTTGTCCGCTGAGGAAAATCAAGCAAATGCAATGAAATATTCAGGGGAATTGGATTTTGCCTCTCTGTAAATGTCCTCATTGCTCATTTGAGAATAGTTTCCACAACCACTTGGGGAAAAAAATAAATTAAAAATGATAATAATAATAATAATCTAGAAATTAAACTGAATGAGCTCACTGTTGTTCCAATCAGTGAGGTGGACATGGCTCCTATCTACATCATTTATATGCACTTCTTTGCAGAAAGGGAATGACTCTGGTTTATAACGACACAGCTGACATTTGCCATAGCTATCCATGTAGATCAATGACGCATGAAACACCACACTGTATTAAATGAGGTGTTTTGGATCAGATGTCTAAATTTCATGCCGCCACATGCTGTCACGTCACTGGCTGCTCCTCTAATTCCTATGAAACAAAAGGTAAGAGGGTTCACTCTGATGAGAGTCAAGTGGGCCTCATCTATGAAAGATGGTCAAATTTTTCATAGGACATGGATAAAATTACAGGGCCAGGAGTCCAGAAACTATTTAACAAATGCCAAAAAGATAAAATCACTTTTCTCAAACTTTACATATTTGATTTATTCAGTTAACTGTTTAATTATGCCAGTCTGTAAATTAAAATTTTATTGTCCTAATTGTAGATCTGAATGCTGTTTTATTCTCTGGTTAAAATTCTGGTTGGTGGAATATTGATTTACTAATTTGTTTGTGTAAAAGCTGTCAAATGTGAATAAATTATGATTCATAAATATACTATATACAAATGTCCCTTTTTAACTGTAGAACATAAAATAACCACAAATTAAACAATGCTAAAAATTAAATATCTACAGTCTACATCACACTTTGAATTCATTGGCCCTGGTTTTCATTGTAAAAAAAAAACATTTCAAAACCTATAGGCTCTGTACAACATGATAATATATGAAATGCTTGGGGAAATCAATACTTGACATGATGAAACACTGCACTGCAGTTTAATTGACTGGGTCAGCTTAACCCTCTTAAAGGACAGAAGTATCTAACATCAAGTGTTAGATACTTCTGTCCTACTTTACTTCACAAACTAACTCGACTCACACCCTGTGACGTTCAGGCAGTTTTGTAGGCAGCCTTGCCCCAGGGCTGCAGGAGTGATGCTCAGCAGATGACATGTAAAACAGTATTCTGACACACAGAACAGAAAAAAAGGTCTATTTTCTTGTGCCCTTAGCCATATGGCATCCACTTGAGTAAATTTTGCGCCAACTTTGTAGCCAACTCAAACACAGAAATCAGGACATGCATTAAGCCCCTTTAGAAACAGCAGTACAGGCCAAATGTTGTTTTAGGCATCCAGTCACTGAGTTGCTGCCAGATATTCTTCACTGTTATTGTTTAGTAACTGTGCCCACCATTTAAGAGAGTTTAACAGTAATCACTTTGACCCAAAAAGTAAAAAACAAAAACGTCTGAGTTTGATTTTGTCCCCAAATGGCCCCTAAACCAGGCCTGTGAGTATTCTGTAGGATTTTTCTTAATGTTCTGTGTATACTGTGTGAATAACCAACGATCAGAGTCTCTCTACATGTTATGGGACCATCGATAGTAGCTGCTATCATCAGCTGGAGTTAAGTGGCTTCAGGTCTTCCATATCGTTTTCTTTTCATCATCACCTAAGACATTAGCTCGGTTCATTGACCCGGTGATGTCTCTCCAGCCAGACAGTATCTCTGCTCCCCAAGATAGAAGCAGATGACTGAGAGCTTCCTGCTCCTCTGTGTCTCCTGTATCTGCGTCACTGCCTGATAATCATGACTTTACTGGCAGGCTTCACTTGATGCTTTATCTCAACTGCGGAGTGCCAAAACGGATGTGCACCAATATGGGATCCATGCTCCCTAACAAGGGCCTGTGTGTGGGGGTGTTGGGATCTGGACACTCATCAGTGATCAGACTATCAAAGGTGAGTGTGTCAACAAGTGTCGTCCTTTACTTTAATCCTCTGTACCACATAGGAGAGAAGAAATGTGTGTGGGATTGTTAGTATGGGATAACTTGTTTACCTCAACGACTTTGATTTACTTCTTTCTTTTAAATTTTCGTCTAAAAAAGCCATGGTGCAGTTGTACAACCCGAGGATCTGATAAATAGGTCAAATTTTAAAGCTGACAGTATAAATCAGATCAGATGCCATGTTCTGAAGTTAAAACTTGCCACAGCTCTTTTATAGGAATTATATAATTTTTATTTGTCACACGCAGTATTTGGAATAATATTGTCACATTATGTTATACTTTTGTGCAGCCAAAGTTGTCCACAGTTAAAAGAAGAAATTAAAAGGATCTGTCATCTAAATGAGCAGTTACACATTGTCGCAACTTTTCCCAAAACATTCTGGATATCCTCCGGTACTTCAAGGCTGTACTTTTAAGGGTTTCTTTGTAAGGATGAAAAAAAAGGCTTTCTATTCTGATTCAGCTCACTGCTAAATATCTGAAATGAAATTCTAGACAGATATCTGGCGGTCATGTTGTGTGGTACAGCTCTTTGCAGTAAACCCTGTGGAGATGAGTGTTGACTGCAAGGTTATAAAAGAGGTTATCACCAACTCTTCACTGTCCATCTCACTGAGTACAATCCCGAGCACTACACTTCAGATGCGCTCTAGTGCAGCAATTCATAGTTTCCTTGTAACCAAAACCTACTCAAGAAACTCTCTAACGTTTCAGCTGCTTCAATCGAAGTATGTGTAATCAAGTTCTTGAAAGAGAGAAGATTGACAAAAGGTTTACAGGTTGTCATCAACATGTATATTTTTGCAGTCATTATTAAATGATACCTCATCTTACAGCGTGGCATTATCACAAGACATAAACAGATGTCAACAGCAAACACTTATCAAAATGGTTGAATTTAAATGACAAAAATCAGCCTTCTCAAACCAGATTTCCAAAAAGATTCTTTAATAAATAGCGACAAACTGACTGACTTAAAAACATCAGTAGCTCTCTGTGACAAATCTGTAGGACAATTTGACATCTGAAGCTCTGTAATACCATTTTGTTCATTGTGGAATATGATCACCATATTTAGATACAACATACAAAAGGTCTCATGTGAATCGCTAACAGTCATGAACATTTATGTAGGGAGAGTATTGCGGCTAATTTCGAACAGGTCGATGCAGTTGTGACAAACTCAAAGGAAAACAAGATCTGTTTGAAATGTTTGGACAAACAATGCATCATTTGGTCGCACATGGTGACTTTTTTTCCTTTAAGCTAAATGGCAGGTAACAGAAAGCACTGCCGCCCCCCACACACACATACATACATCTGGAGAAAATGTTCCACATGAGCAAACAGAAGGACAGACCTGGAAGTCTGTGGAGGGATCTTGACACACTCTGGGGCTATCAGCTCACCCTTCCTCCTACACAGACATTTTTTCTCTCTGCGCGGCTACGGTGAGAGTTGACTGGTCTCCGTTTTTACATTATCTAAGTGACAACCACTGGAGGTCCTGTTGTGCTTCTAGGATCATATTGTCCATGCCTTGGTGTCTGCTCATTTCCTCAATGTTTCCATTTGTGGTTTTCTTTGGACTGCTACTGTAGAAACAGTATACTAAATGCCATGATGACACAGCAGCAAGCCACCCAGGGGCTCTTCCGCTCACCTGGAGAAAAGAAATAATGTTGAGTTCAAGGGTACATCATTAGGCAATAATTCAATTATATTAAGAGAAGAGATGTGACTTTATGTAAAAGAAAATATGAAGCAATCACAGGCTCACCTATTCTGGCACACTTCCAGAAAATTCCTAGAATCCTAAAAGATAAAACAGCAAAAATTAGGTAGAGGTAGAAATGACTCATTGTTGTTGTTGTGCTATGAAAAGCTACTGGTTGGCTACTGTTTTGATATATCGAGACCTCACACCTCAGACCTCACACCTTGACATCAGGACAGTGATCACCTTCCTACAAACACCCAGGCAGCCATCAGATGTCCATTTCCATGTAAGGAGTGTGCACAGTGAAAGAGAACGGGACAGCAGGCAAGTCTTTTTATCTCTAGTGACAGCTGAGGCAAATGTGGCATTCCACATCGGCATGTGTCTCCAAGTGTATCTGTGCATGTTTAATAGCCAACTTCCTTAACTTTCATACTGACCAGACGGTGTCAGCATCCCATTGTGAAATTTTCTTTTACAAGTAATGTTACATTTTCTACAATCTAGGCTTCTTTGTTTTTTTTTTATAATTTACAAATGTTTTTCTGTGCAAAACACAAATCCTTAAAACTTGTCAGGCCTATCCCTACCACAAAAGAATTATCTGCATAATGTATGGCACCAAATCAATACAAATAATGGCTCATGCCTTAGTCAACAAATCAATCAAGGGGGAAAACTATTAAATCATCCCATCTGCCACTCTCAGTCTCATGTGTTTGTCTGGAGACCATGTCCCTCCAATAATGTGTGTGAGTATGTGTGGCTGTTCCTGTTCTGTGCCAGACTCATTAGAGGTGAATCATGGAGTTTGTACATCCAAGAATAATAATGATGCAGTAATGAAGAAAAATTAAGGCTTTCTGTTACTTTACTCGCCTCAAAGAGGACCTTACTTATTAGCTATAAAAATAAGCAAGTGTCTTTAGTAGCAACAGTGAGTTACAGAGAGGGATGAACAATTTTAAAATGTAGGGCTTTTTATACATATACTCTATTATTACATAGAGTAGAATCAGCTTTATTATTCTTGTTGATAAATATGGTTCTCTACCGCAGACAGAAAAAATACTGCTTTACGTTGAAATAAGTCAAATGCTTGGAATCATCTATAAAAATTGAAAAAGGTAATGGTGACAGGTTTTCTTTTATAAAACATAAATCATTTGTGTCTTGTAATTGCCTTTGCATTTTCACTGATTGCTGTACCATGACACAGTGGCACAGCGCATATGAGATTAGGATATGATCTTTCCCAAAGTCCTTATTCCACCCTGAGTCTTAGACTTAGTGCTTTACTCAAAGGCCATACTTTCATTTTTTTGGGGGGGCTTTTTGTGCCTTTGTGATAGATCAGTGGAGACTGACAGGAAAGGGGGTAGAGAGAGGGGAATGACATGCAGGAAAGAGTCAGATCGATCGGGAGTCGAACTGGTGACTGCCTGCTAAGAGCGTCTTGCGCTCACATGGTAACGCCCTAACCACTGCACACATTATATAAACACATATTAGTAAGATAAAGAAAATGGCAGCTTCATTGTCATGTGTTATGCCTTATATAGTATCTGATCATACCCGGTCTTGTTCTTGTCTAGCAAGCTGGGAGCCAACGCTCTGATGTAGGCACAGGTACAGATGAGGAGGAGAATCACAGTCAGCAGCGACTGGAAGTTGAAAATGGCCGACTGCAAGTTGAAGGAGAATGATATATTTAGTGTAGACATGATCCAGTACAGTTTACTAGCAATAAGTCATAACATTTAGACCCCCTGAATTCACTGAAGTTCATCTTCTGTAACACTGATGCTATGCTACTTGTAGCGAGGAATGTTGTTATACCAGCTGTTCATTCTGGCCGTGTCACAAATAAGTGTGCTGGCTTTATTGACGCAGTTAGAGCCACGTGACTGTCAAAGACTCAATGCCAGACAGCACAGACTACCACTCAGAAAGATCCAATAAAAACTGTGGGAGCCCACTTCATCACACACAATATTTCATAACACACCAGACTGATTGGGAGGTTTGGGATTTTATACTGTTTTGTGCATAAAAACTTAACTTAACCTGCCAGCTTTTCACCACCTGTGTGTGTCCGCTGACACTGTAATAAAATCATAATACATCAAGTGCAATGGCTAAGGTAGCCCTTCCTTGTTTGGGTATAAATTAGTGGGTTTGTTGTCTAACAAACCTGTCATACTAATTTAGTAGTGTAGCTTAGTTAGCCAAAAACACTAGACATTCACATAAACAAAGACAAGGTTGCTCATATATTTAATCAACATTTGAGTAGTTAATTACTCTCTTAATTCTTGAAGAATTACAATGCTCCAAAGCTACCAAGTGCCTTTGCATCAAGGTGTTTTAATGCTACTCCTTCTAGAATCATCTGTTTCTGTCGACACAAAATTGTGCATTAGTACAAAGAGACAGTGTCTATTCATGTAGTATCATACGATGATCTCATGAAATCCAGAATTTACCTTTGAATAATTTGATCACTGAAATGCTGACACACCTGCCTTCTACATTATTATTACTGTTGGCAAAATCAATACAGTATAACCTGTTTTAATTTAAATACAAATACTTTATATTATTATTTTGTACATTGTGATGTTAGGTGATTTATGTCTGTGACCCTTATCCATCTTCCCTGGCTGTGCTTGTTCATGCTACATGTTTTGTTCAAGATGAGCTGAAAACTTACAATAAACTGTCTGCTTGTCCTTAAGATAACTAAGTTACTTCATTACAGACTTTTGTTTCAAATATTCATTCATTTAGTCATTATTATTATTTTATTTACTATTGTGAAGCATAATTATTATTACTATTATTACTACAAACTTATAACCAACCTTATACTGCCAGTCAACAACAACACACCCACCCACACAAATGCATGCACGCTCCTTGAACTATGGGCAACTACGTGGCAAACACCTCAAAACATTGCGATGCTCGCTTGCATTGTACACATTAATTTATGATACCTTTAGCCTTTCTTATCAAATTTCTTGCGCTGACACATGGTCGCAGCTTACGTGATGAAATGCATCTCTAATATAATGATTTTTTTTAAGCACAGAAACATCATGGAATAGCTACGTTGGCTAAATTGTTAGCCGATTTTAGCTAGCTAATGCTAGGTAGCTTAGCAGTTACTAGACGTCTTCCTGCTTTCCACCGAACGCAAGCATCAGTTGTTGTCACGGTGTATTGCCGACACAGTTCACGCTTGGGATGTATGTCACAGATAATGCTTAAAAGAATCTGCGAAAGAGCAAAAGCAAGCGTTTCATGAAAACAAACTTACCATTTTTGCTGGGAGTCA
Source organism: Trachinotus anak (assembly GCF_046630095.1). Lineage (NCBI taxonomy): Eukaryota > Metazoa > Chordata > Actinopteri > Carangiformes > Carangidae > Trachinotus > Trachinotus anak. The sequence goes on along the minus strand of NW_027273859.1, from coordinate 13,492,207 downwards.
AAGCCACATCACACTTCCTACTCTCTGGAAAATACGTAGCGTAACCGAAGACGTTTACGTAACGTACACACGCACGGCGCCGCACCTCGTTTGCTGATTGGCTGAGAAAACAAGAGTTGAAAGTTGAAACGTCTCAGCGGAACCTGCCTCAGTGAATTCAGTTTCACACAACATGACTTCGTGTGGACTTCGCAGTAGATAGCAACACAATACCGTAAGTCAAATGAGGAAATTCTGTAGGTTGAGGGTTTTCACCACGATAAAAATTTCAGTGAATTTAGTCCGACTGATCGAAAAACATTGTACTATTCAAGCAACATGTGAAATGTCCGCGCCTTGTCATTAAAGGAGTATTACCTGCACCGATAATATAACTATGCGTTTTTCCACAATAGGTAGTACTGGCAATGTAGACAACTCTAGCAGGACTTAGGAAGTTGTTATGATATTATATTAGGCTGTCAAAAATAATTAAATTTGAGTTGCGATATTATGGTAAAGAGAGGGAAGTGAACATCTGGATCAACATCATGTGCTCACCACAGAATGAATTGTTGATGGTCACAGCTTATAAATGTGAACATCAGTGACTTGAGATGGAAATTTGTCTATATTTTAGACATTTTGTAGCCTTTACACTCATGTAATTGTAATCCTGAAATAATCATTTTAATCTTCAAGAAATATTTGACTGGTATTCATAGGCTGATAGCCTAACAGATGCTATTCTCTCTTGGTGATGCAAGACTTTTGACATTTTTGTGGTCCATTTTGCTCTCAAAGTTTTCACAGTGAAGTCCCCTCCCCTCAACCAGCCACACATCTTGACTGCATTTAAACCATGTTTTGTATCCCCCTAGACACTTCCTTCCGAGACACTCCTAGAGAGCTCTTCTTGTAAGAAGAAATCTGTCAGATTGTAAACCACACATAAAAATTGTTTTGCATATTTTACTACAAGAGTTCGGATGAAAACTTGGTGGAAAGAAAGAGACAAAATTGTCATCAAATTGAGAGTTTTTTCAAAGAGCAACAGACGAACAAGTGTAAACTTTAAACAGACTTACATTCCTCTTAATGTGATTAAGTTTTACAAGTATATAGTGCACTGATCAATTAAGGCTTCAGTACAGCACATGTATGGCTGATGCGTGTCAAATCGAGCCTCAGTGTGTGCAATCTTTATCTCTTTGTATGAGAGAATATCAAGTCAAACCCTTTATTATAACACGTTTGTAAGCATAAAACGTAATGCTTACAAACGTGTTATGATGGCAGCTATTCATGTTCAGTTTCGATTGTGGGAAAAGTGACAGCAGTCATAGTGGTCACATGGTTTGCATGCAGTTTTGACCCGCCAGCAAATGACTCCTACAAACTGCAGAGCATGATGCTAATGGAAGTTCGGCTAATTAAACAAACAATGTTGTGCTTCCATAGGTTGTATTGTTCCAGGTTCTTTATTTCACACAGCCATAAGCTTAACTGAGAATTGCCATATATTTGTGAGTGAGCAATGCTTAGGTTTTCACAACTGTAACTTATTTCTGTGTGAATAATGGACATTTGATATGACAATGACCTGTTATTGTGCAGCTGTTTGTCTGAAACTATTGCACAATTGTTGAAATTAGTCAGCAGTGATTTAAATGCAGAGCTGAAGTTGTTGCTCCAGTAGACTGTAGATTGCTTTTTCTTCCCATACAATCAGTTCTACAGTTTCTACTCTGTAATATGTTATTGTAATAATTACTCCTTGTGTTATTTCAGTAATGGAAATGTGTGACTTATTGCACTACATCATCTAGCATTTTTTTGTGATCGAGGACTCCATTAGAGGAGGGTAGCTTGCAGGACTATATACTTCCTCAGCTAAATTATGCTACGAGCAGTAGTACTTTTTCGTTGTTCAGCTTCCTTTCTCATTTTGGTTTTCAAGCAGTAGTTTAAAAGTGTTCATGGAGCTTGCAGTAGAGTTTCAATTACTATTCCAAATGATGTCAAGGGAGCGTGTTCGCTCCAAGCAGTCGCAAGAAAAAATGCACTGTGGCAGGCTGTGTGTGCTGCAGTGACCACAAAATCCACTAACACTTTTTCACTGATGTTAGATACACTGTAGGTCTGAAAGCTGTTACCATTCTCAAAAGCTTCTGCTAAGAGTTCATAAAATGTAGTCTCTGCATTCAAGAGAAGGCACTTCTTGTCATACATTGCGAGACAGAGTATGACCATGACCCAATACCACTACATCACCGTCTCCTCTGCAAGCAGCAGGAATATAAGGACTTAAAATGTCCATGGTTAAATTACAGTAGTTTTCCAAACCTGGTCTTTATGTTGAGTCATGCATTAATCACGCTGTAGTGACACTGCACTAATTCTGCTTCTGACATGATCATGGTATAAGACAGTTCAGACACATTATCAGGTCCTTGTAGCCTTTAGGCCTCGATTTATTGTAGTTTGTGTTATATTTGCCAGTTATGTTTCTATTAGAGCTAAAATAAAAACTAAAAGGTTATGTCACAGCTTGTTGTTGTTTAGAGCAGCACTGCTTTAATAACTGACTGATCATATTAACAGAGGACTAGCCAAAGAGTTGTTTGTTTTATCTTGAATTGGAGAAAGCATGAGGTGAAAGTCCAGTGAAAGGAAAGTGAGAGGACTGGCCTGATTGTCAGGACCCATTAAAGACACAGTTAACTGCCTTGGCATTTTCTGCTCTGTGTGAATTCCTCATTTAAGACACAAGATGCATAATTAGAGGCTCTCTTTGTGACTCATTTGCCTACTACTTCCTGAACACAGAGTTATGTCTTGAAGTTTTCATATGTGGCAGTGCACAAGAAATGACAATGAAAAGGTTGAGGAAAAAATTACAGAGGGCGTAAGAAAAGAGGATGAAGGCTGCGTGTCAAAACTGCAGGGCGGCTTCGGTTGATGATTTAAGCATTTCAGCGATTGTGTCGGCTGATCGAGTAACAGATGCTAACAGGAAGACTTCGGGATTCACTTTGAAGGCTTTCCGCGGCTCTCCATTCCTGACAGACAGCGCTGTTTGTTTAATTGGAGTGTCTTTCTGTCATTACCACAGGGTCATCGTCCCTGCAGAACAGATGTTACAGTAACTAATGAGTAGCTGAGCTCACTTCATGGGGTTAGAGTTGAGCCCTTCAGCCCCCTCATCTTGTTCAGCGCCTTCATCCAGCCACACCCCCTCTTGAAGCACAAAGGGTCAACTTTAATCTGTTGCACGGTTCTGTGTGTATGTGCACATATGCATGCACTGGTGTGTGTGTGTGTGTGTATATGTGTGTGGAGAGGGCACGTGTGTGTCTCATTTTAAATAACCTTGACCAACTGCTCTGCCAGCATGCATGATGGGGGATATAAATAAAAATTACAGAAAACAAAACAAACAAGCAAAAAAAAATACGAAAACGTGCAGTCACGTCATAACTTATAGCACAGTGTCCGAAGGCGCTCATTTTCATTTTTTCAAACATGTCCAGCTTGGCTAACTGCCAATTTAGCTGTCCTTTTTCCTCCATCTCCACACACTTTGCCCTGTATTTAAGCAGGGAAGATGTCCAACTCACCTCTCACTTCACGTGGAAGCAGTAATCACATGCTCTGGCCGTGACATCCACCAGCAATCAAGTAAAAGTTTCTCAAGCCTTTTGAGAGAAAGATTAACTCTTGTAATCGTTAGATCTTCTGTTGAACGTAGGCCGTTTCTGGCAGAAATGTAACTGCTGTAGTGAGTCAGTTGGCCAAGATATTAGCCTGAGGGCAAGGTGACATTACCAAACAAGTTTACTCAGTATAAACACATTAAACTGTGTAGTACTGGCAAATATTGATTGAGTGTGGGTCCCACATCCTGCTAATTGTGGGCTGGCATGGCCGTGGATTAAGAATTAGCTTGAGATGTGTCGCAGCAGTAGTTGATTGACAATTCTCTCCTTTGATCACATCAGTGAAATCTTTTGCATGTAATTGGACTTGTGCCTTGCAGGGATGTCAGTGGTTTTTGCTTCCTATTTTCAAAGGAAATGGAAATGCCATATTTCTTCCAAATTATCCACCAAAATCTCAATAAGTGTGAGGTGGGAAATAAAGAAGAGTTTTTTATCCAATGTGTAATGCAATGTAATCTTAGTGTAATTTATTGGCATTAGGAAAGCTTGCTAGTTTTGAGAGCTTAATCAGGCTTAATGAGTCCTTGAGTGGATATTTTCCACATTGAAATCTGGTCGTAAACATTAAACTGGTACTACTTTAAGACTACATATCTGTGGATAAATGTACAAACTCAATTAAATCAGACAACAACTGGGCCTCTCTGGGTAATATTGTTGTATTTATCTTTAACAGCATATAATTACCTTACTGGTGGTCAGGGCGCCCACACTCCCACACACAAACTATCCCAAACCTGTTAATCTACATGTGGTTCCACTGACTCAAGGAGACCCCCACTGAAGACACACATGGACACTTTTATTGCCACATCCAAGGAGTGAAGCAATGAGGTGCATTGATGCCAGTGGAAGATAAACACAATGTTACAACACCAACATGGAGTAATTGATGGACTGTCATTGAAGATTGGGCCCATGAAATATCCCGAGGCTGTTGAAAAATGAATCATGCTGGCACCGTGTTAAGAGTTTATAAATACCTATCTTTGATTTTCCGCAGGTCTGAGGGCAACACGAGAGACATGAGTGGTACAGTCCGTCAGATCACAATCGTTACTGATCCAGGTACCCCTTACTTCCTGCGTGTGGACTGGGCAGTGGATCTGGGAGCTGGGTTCACACTAGCTCTCACTGATGGCAGCTCAGCATGGATCGGAGAAGGTACATTTCAGAAACACATCAAGAATCAAAGTATTCAAAGTACTAAAGAGACTTGCATCTTCTGATCATTGATTGGACTGGGTTGTCACTACCATTCATCCAGCTGTCCAAACTGTGTAGGCACCTGGCTGAGTCTCATAATATTGTAACTGTTGGTCCTTTGAGCAGAGCGACAGCAGTGACCTTGTGTCATCATCCCTCTTCACTCTTGTTCTGCAGCTTACAGGTGTATAAAGTAGATTAAACTCTACAAGGCCTGTCTTTGTATGTGCAAGTCAGTGTTCAGTGTGTGTGTATGTGTCTGTGGTTACATATGAACACTGTGGATGGACACCTGGAACATAACTGCTCCCTAGTTTTCTATTGCTGTCCATCTGCAGAGTTGACAGGCAGAGATGGGGTTGTGACAGCTATGTGCAGGCTTCTGGGTCGTCAGCGTTTCTGTGTTTGATGTGTTAATTGGGACCCTGAACCCCGTGTGAGCAGCTGTGCAACAGCTGATGACATTCCCCTCGGTTTCTTTGCATGCTTCTCTTCAAATCAGCTTTTACATGCATCCAGGCATTACTGTGTAATTTATGTTTATAGTTTCGCTCTGCAGTTAGCTGCCACCTCTTTGCCGTCTGCCTGGTTACTCTGAATTGTATGACTTTAACATGATGCAGAAATGAGAAAAATGTTTTCATCAACATCTTTGTGTACAGTTTCAGAAGATGAAGTGACAAAGGAAGCCATTGAATTGGGAGTCACAAGGGAAAGATATGTTGAGGATCTTCTTCAAGCACTAACAAGATGTGAAGGAGGAAGAGGAGGAGAAAGGAGAGGAGGCGACAATGAGGTGTATTCTTTCCACCTTACTCCAGATCACTGTCATCTCTCATATCTGAAGATCTCTAATGACATCTCGGTGAGCAAAAGCCTTGGGTAGAATTTTATTATCACACTCTGAGTCCTGTGAAATCTTCACTGTTAGCAGTATTAAGAAATACAGTATTGTCTAGTTAACAAAACCTTTACATTTTTAGGTTTAAAGGTAATGTAACCAACTTGAAACAAAGTTGCACAAGTTTTAAAGTTGTATTCAGACAGATGATGGCACTGTATAAAAAAATGCAGCCCTCTCATTATTTCACCGGGACTTCTTCATTGACACAGCTACAATGCCAGTGCAGAGGGTATTAAAAATTCAGCATTGTCTGGAAAGAAAGTTGATTCTGGCTCAGCTTTGGCTGCATTATAAGGCAACATCATCTGTCATGTTGTCCAATCAAACACATGCAAGTGCACATGTCTGGCACATAACTTTGTAATATGAATTCCATTTTTCTACTTTCAACCCCTCAAACCCATGAAGTTAAGTCTTAGAATGGCCTTTCTGGATTGTATTTCATTGTCTTACCAGTACCCGAAACAGTGTGTCTCTGCCAGCGCCACCAACATTTCGTGCAGGTGGCACAAATGTCAAGAATTGCAGCAGTTAGTACTTACCTTGCCTGTAAATGGGGCATATTGATGCGTCAGCAGTTTTAAACAGCTTACCTCTCTTGCCGACATAAGGCAAGGCACTGAACCTGCTGGCTCTGTGGCTCTGTATTTGGATGATATTTGCTGGAACTGGTTTTGGATGCTTTTCTTCACTGGCACAGAGTGCTCTTATTCAGAGACACATCATACATCAAGTAATAAACCATCTAACTGAGGTATAGCAGACTCATTAGCCAAGTTTGAAAGCCAAGTGTTGAGGAATCTGTGGGGGTCACCCTTGCAATTCCAAAACATCATGGACCTACCTCATGTCACTGTTCCCCGGGGATAAATGCATCTAATTACATACAACAAAATAGAAAGGAAGTCTTATTTTTTACAGGGGGCTGTAAAAAAAGATAAGGTTTATAGTCGTCTAACGTTATAGCAGAATTAGAAAGGCTTGGTTGCCTCCAGGCCACTGTGGAAAGAGCCACAGATAGGAATCATTCAGTTCGTTACCAGTCATCCAAGAGCAACAGTATGAGGTAGTTGTTTAATGGCTACAGTTCGTAACTGTTTAGAGAAAAAGGTTAATTGATTGAAAATTGGTTAAATGCTTAGGTGGAGTTGGCTTGCATTAATGTAAACAGTCATTTCCCTTCATGAAACTACATCTCTTCTTAACTTTATGCAGTGACAAAAACTGAAAATGTTCAGACCCTGTGTTGTGAACTGTGCTAAGGTGGTTCTTCCACAGGGAGTGACAGGCTTGATGGAGCACAGGTCATGGTGCTTTCAGTGGATTTGAGTGTTATTCTTTCAAACTGTGAGAGGATGCTGTTGCCTCCAGGGAACATTTCACTTGGGGTCCTGGGACTGGTGTGCAGGCAGAGGAGAAAAGAGGGAGAAGGCCAGGGGGTTAGCATCACTGTGGAGACCATAAAACCTTGATTTATGGACAGGGCCGTCCCCATCTAACAATGTTAAACAACAGTTGATTAAAGCCTTTTTCTTTTCTTTTTTTCCAACCTCCCCTGGCTTTCTTTGTCACTCTGAGTGTGGGCCGCGTATACAAGTGTGCCTATGTGCAAATGTGTCCATGTCCAGACATGTGCAGACATTCTGTAGGTTTTAGACGAGGCTGTCAGGCTATCAGCCTTTAGGTGTCATACTAGAAAAATAAGTCATTTCTATTGTATGTGACTTTGTCTAATGTAACTAGTACATCCCATATTCCACTAGGAAGATAAGATATCAAGACATTTGGGTTTGTTTTTTTGAATGGTCTCTCTTTGAGACTCAAAATAAAATTAATAATGACTGCCAACTACAAGGGATACTACTGGGGCCAACCCTAATGCTCATAATAGTTAATCAAGGCTTTTATATGGAATAATACATTATTGATACTGACAATAATTCACAATGCATTTCTGAGGGTTGGATGATTGTCAAATAATTTATCTTTAGTATTCCTCAATTTAACACTTTCACTGGTTTTGACATAAATGAACTCTCTTATTGTTGTAGGTGGGAGTTTCTTTCTCTTTTTTTTGGGCTCAGGGAAAAGTCTAGTTGCCAAAAGAAGCAACTAGACCACACCAAATGATCGACAAATCTTTACAGCCCTAAGTGTGCTTTTTAAAATTGAATCCATGCTCACATTGTTGCTGACAGTATTCATCACTGTGTGTGGTAGACACAAATCTAAGAATCCTGGGGGACTATTTGCATTAAGTGCAAACTACCACTCTTGTCTAACACCTGCTTCTTTTCTTCTTTTTTCTTTTTTTTCTTGCTCTCCCTCGTTTGCTTTTTTTTTTTTTTTTTAACACGTCAGAGGTTAAAAAGTGGAACATATTTTCCCAGCCAGATAATTTTAGGGTGCAGAAATGACCAAAAATGAGGCGAGTTTCCTTTGGGAATAGAAGAAAGGAGGGTTGAGGCAAACCAGGTGGTGAACTTAACCTGACATTAATATTTTATGAATATGACCCCAGAAGTTGTAATGATGAATGTAATTTGGGTGTTTGTTGTTAAACTACTACTAAGCAGGTGTTTTAGATGGCGAAGTCAGACATTATCTCCTCCTTAATGTCTGTTTAAGTACCAATCTGTCATTGGTGGAAAAAAAAAAATCCAGTGCTGACACTTGGCAACACAGACACTTAATATTCTTGCAAGTTAAGGACTTTGGAGCATGTGAGTGGAATAAACAGATGCTGTACATCTGTTTAAGATTACCTCGATTTGGCTCCCAAATATGAGAAAAAACAACTTGAACTTTTTTTTTCAGTTTAGTGGTGTTTTGTAGGCATAATTGTACATCAACTGACATAAGTCGATGACACAATTGTGCTATGTTACTTCACTCTTTAACATGGCTTACTTTATTTTATATCAATCATTTATTGCATTGACAGCTGTGGTATTTGAAGCCCCAGGATTGTGGATGAATCTGTGTGAATGAAAGGTGACACTGATTGTCCCATGTTTTATGTTTGTCAGAAAGATCCTGTGCTATTGTTCACTGGGGATACCAGCTGCGCAGTGTGACGCCAGCCAGAAGTAGTCCATGTTCTCTCATTCTGGTTTCATCGTCCTAAATTCTGAAGTGTGAAATTATATATATATTTATGAGTGTGTTGCTACATTCACAGACTTGTCAACATTATTTACAAATATCGTAAATCATGCGCATGATCGTTTCTAATCTGTAAAGTTTTTGAGACTGTAAATTAAATTCAGATCAGTCATTATATCAGGAACTGATGTAATGGTAGAGAGCACCATTATATATTAGCATATAGTGTTAAGAGCACCCTCTCTTATCAAATACCGATGTAATACATTACTAAGTGACATACTTCTTTACTAACCACCAAACCACGCTCTAACAACTTTTACATAGTTATTCTTTGGCTTGTTTTTTGTTTTCATTTGTTCATGTAAGTAGATTTTTCTTAGTTTGAGTCATTATTTGTTAATGTTTATCATCTGTTTTGTGTCTCTTTCCCTCTGTGCTTGGTGGCAGATCTTGAAGTTTTATTTTTATTTGTCCTTTCTTTAGTTTTGTGTCATATACCAAACATGCAGTTTCCTAGTTAACTGTGCATAAAATTCTCAAGAATAATATGTTGCCAAAGGATAGGATAAAAGATACCTTGATTATTTAATTAATTAATAATTATTTAATATATAAAATCTCACGAAATAGTGAAAAATACTTAACACAATTTCCTAGAACTCAAAGTTATGTCTTCCAATTTTTTTGTCTGTCCAAAAGCAAAACATATACAATCACTTTACAAAGCAGCAAATCTTAATATTTAGGACTTTGCATCAATTATCAAAATATTTGTGAAGTATTTTTTTTCAGTCAGCTAATTCAGTGCTGCTAGGATGACTCGTGGTCTTTATAAAACCCATATAAGACGTAATCATTCACTGTGTCATTTGCATGCTCAAACCAAAGAGTGCCATCTGCCTACATGTGGAGGCTGATCTTTTTAATGAGATTACTTACTGTTAACAATTTGGATAGACCAGAAAAGAAATACCCACTAAATTCGTTGTTGATGATGAAGATGTTCAATTCCTTGAAGTGGCCAAAATGGCTAAGTGGCTTTTATTGTGGTTTCGGAAAAAAACTGAAATCAGCAATCCTCCAAACATTCAAGTTTTTCCTCTGCTTGTAGCGTTTGGGAAAATTGCTGAAGTCAGCTTTAAATCCTGACCACACTGAAGAGTCTGATCCACCAACGCATCTCTCCTGCTGTATCCATCAGCAACTTCCGCCTCACAGTGATTTCTATTTGTCTTACCTTAACAATGTATTCCTGCATCATACACACATCTCTAGCCCTAATTTTCTAGGCAGATCTCCAAGTGAAATGAAGTATTTAAAGTATTTTCCCCCACTATCTGCTCTCCATGCCTATTGTTTATGAGAACATGTGTGTTATCAGTGATGGACTGATTGCTGTCGCCCCCCACTTCCTGCTCTTTATCTGGCCTCACGCCTCTGCACGACCGGATGAGGGAGTTGATGGAACAAGCTGATCTCTGCTCGATGCCCTCACTTCCCATACTGAGCACCCGTGCCCACCTTTGAACACTGTCTCTTTGTCATCATGCACACGGTGCTCACCCACTCACTTCCCTGTTCCTTAATACCTATTTTCAGATAGAGAGAAAGAAAGAAAAAATTGGTTTGGTCACTGACACTATGATGGTTTAAATTATAGGGCATTCGGGCATTGTCCTTGTCTTGGATGACATTGTGCAAATTTTGTTAAGAGCTGGACATTTTGTTCGCATATGAGCTAAATACATACGGTCTTTAAGTTACAGCAATGCCAGTTTTATTGATTACTGGCTATTGACTAAAGGGAGTTATTGTCCTCTGATCCTTTGGAATAAATGGTGGGATAGGTCTCCAGTGGTGTGTTGGACGGTGTGATAAGGAAAGCTTTGTGTCCACTGTGCCCACAGTGTCTTATGGTATCATTTTCACTGGGACTTTTGGCTTTGTCCTCCACACCTACACCCCCCACTCTCTATGGGTTTGACCTTATGGTCTGGCTAGCTGTCTAGAGACACACACACACAAATAAACAGTGGACCACACACACACACTTGATCGCATTATAATGTAGGACAAATTCATCCTGACAAGAGGATTTTCTATTCACATATTTTACTGAATGTGGGTGTAGACAATGTTGCATACAGTGTAATTTTCAGGGTATGCAAGGTCAACAACCAGGCCTCAGTTTCTTCGATTGTCAAAAACTATATCCTTAATGTCTTATGCTACTTGAGCCCGAAACCACTACGAAGAACCATTTACGCATTTTCATGTTGTTGTAGTTGAGAAAACACAGTAGAAAAATGTGGCAGTGGGTTGTGCATCACAGACAAACAGTCTGACCTCCCACACCTTGGCAGAAGTTGGCAACAGTGTGCAGACTGACCTTTAACTTTATCTCTGTGTCTCAGGAGAGAAGCCTAAGCTCAAGAAAATAAAGAAAGCTTTTTAGCCTTTTTCTGTCTTTCAACAAGGAACTTTAACCAATAAAAACAAGCATCAATCACTGTTTATCTGATATGTAAAAAATAGCACATGGCTTGCCTACATTTTCAGATTTATATCTTGTTTAGTGCATCCTTCCTCTTTCCATGCAACGCAGTAAGCTAAAGGTAAACTTTTGGAGATGTGGAATTTGCATGTTTACTGCGGTAGGTCCCAGAAACCCTGAAAGTAAAGACAGTGAAACACTCAACCTTTGGTATTTAAAGGAAGGAGAAGATGAAATAAACAGCAGCTGAGTGCTGTTTTCACTGTTAATCCAGTAAATAAGGGTTGTGATTCAAGCAGTTTAGATCTCTGTATCTGGTGTCTTAAACTGGTAATACTATGTTAACATGCTGGTCAGAAAGATTTATGGTTTTTAACTGTGTCAGTGTGTAAAACTTTGATGACAAAGTTTGACAAAGTCATTATTATGGAGTGACACTCATAGAGAAAATGTAGGACATTATGGCATTCTTTAAAATGTGGAAATATTAGTCTACTCAGCATGTCAGTGTCCAAAGCCTTCAGATCATCCTTTCTCACGTGGCTGATTTATTGCACAGTTTTGAGCATACAGATAGTAATGTATGGACATAACTCTCACACTACTCAAACAGCCAAATATCACTCATTCTTACTGAGCCTTTACCTACACTAGTCTCACCGTTTCATATTAATGATGGACCATCTGGCACAAACACTGAATCACAGCAATGTTGACATGTTGATAACTTACAAAGCTCAGTGTCACACAAACTCCTTCTTAATCCCTGAGAGGAGCCTGCACTGGATCACTGTGACATCCTAATGTTGCTCTACATTTTTATGACTTCCTGGGAACATCGTCTTCCTTTAGATCCTTGGTGGTCTCCTCTGTGTCCCAATCTTATTAAGATGAGTTTTGTTAAATCGCTGATTTCATTGTTGTGACCAGGGTAGGTATTGGCAGCAACTGTAGTGAATAGGCTGTGCAGTTGCAAAAGAGGTGGGAACTTCTGCAGATGCATTTTCATTTTTATTTTGCAGAATTATTTGTGAATCTGTATTGATTTTAGGGGGAGGGGGAGAAAACATAAGAGGGGAGGAAGAGAGAGAGAACGGAATGAGGCATTGAGGAAAAGAGACTGTCACAAAACAGAGGATTAACAGAGATAGACAGGTAGGCTGAGGCTGGGAAGCTGTGGGAGCGACAAGGAGCGAATGTCCACTCACTGAAACATGTTCAGGTTCACCAGCGGAGGGGAAAACAGCTGTGTGGCCTGCCAGGACAGCATCGACCTGGGACAAAAATGACAAGTATTTTATGAGGGCTTTTGAAGATGGAGGCTTTATTATAGTGGGTCTGCAACCTCGACACAGTCCGGTGAAGATTTAGCACCTCATCACCTTCTGGTTTCCCAGAACATTATGAGCAGTACCTTTCCTGTCCGGGTGTGCATCAGTGTGTGGTGGGAGAATCTCCAAGGCAACAAGCTAACAAAAATTGTGCTGCTATTTGAAAAAAAATGTTTTTTGTGGCAGCTTTGATGATCAGACACTCTCTTCGGGTTTAACACTGCTTCTAGTTTTTATAGTATTTGATTATTGCCGTTTGCTGTCAATTGATTCCTATTCTGTCAATTTAAAGTTGGAGGGCTACTGTGGAATTTAGGAGATTTTACACATCAACCAAATGTTAGAAAATGTCTGCAATGCCCCGGCCCTGCCCTGCGACTAAGCGCCAAAATACAAACCAAATGAGGAATGTTTTATGACTTCTGAAGCCTGCCTGTGATGCCAAAGAGCCACTGACAAAAATCAACAGAGAGGAAACTGTGTGCTCACTTGGATACTTTACTGCTGACCACTGAATTCATCCTGTATTTCTCACAGACAGAAGAAAACACCTCATCATTTTAAAAAGTCTCCCACTTCAAAGAAAATGTGATGTAATGGTTTGTTGCACTTCTATATTGCACAGCTTCTTGGGATAACAGTGAGGTGCAAGTGCCTTCTCATTTTTCACTGTAAGTAGATTTTGGAAGCTGCTCTAGATGAAACCTTTAGGTTTTTGCCTTAAATCTGGCCCATTACTCGTGTCAGGATTATTGTGCTAGATGTGCTTTTCCCAGGTAACTTCCTCCAGCATTTCCTAGAGGATCCCCAGGTACTCCTGGGGCAGCTGGGAGATGTAGCCTTAAGTCTGTCATGCTGTCTCCTCCCAGTCTGGCTTGCTCAAGAGAGAAGCACCCAGAGGTTATGCTTACCATGTGCCACGAACTACCTTAACTGTCACCTGTCAGTGCAGTGAGGTCCTCCCACATTGCTGAGCTCCTCAACTGTTGATGAGTAATGAAGCCAGCCAACCTTTATTGCCTTAAATATAAAGGCTCCTGTAATTTTGAACGAAACAGCCCTCTCTTATTTGATCCTTCTCTCATTTTCCTTTTTTTGTTCTACTCTTCTTTCCCTCCGTCCCTCAGGTACACTTGGGCTCTGTGGAGCTCCAGCCAGCTCCAGACCCTCTAGAGCTGAACCGGGAGATGATTGGCCAGTCCCTAAAGCGCAGCACAGATCTGGAGTCAGAAAACTGCCAGCTGTTGGAGGAGAACCGTAGACTGAAACAGCAGCACCAGCGAATACTCACAGAGTAAGAATAAAGAGGAAAGCAGCTCTGCTGGTGGATTAAAATATGTGTTTATGAAAGATTATGTGATGAACAGCAAATGGCAAGTTCAAATGGAAAACACCCCAACAGAATCTAATTATTTTCTTTAGATGTTAGCTGCTGTTATTTGTTTGTTGATCATCTTGTTTGCATGCAAACTCCCTTTCCTTTTTAAGTTAGGCTGCCAGCTGTTTATATCCACAACAATTGCCCAGTATGACATCATCACTGGTCGCCCATGTAGGAGTGTCAAGGGTTACACCCAGTGAACTGGGCCTATTATTTCTGGGAACTAACTTCAAATGATTCCAGTGATGAAATGTATGTCTTTGATTTCGTATCTCCTTGGTGCTTGACCTCTTTTCAAATAGCATTTTTTGTGTGATTGTTTATCTCCTGATCATTCATTTGCCGATGAATGAAGCGTTGCCAGAGATGGAGGGTCAGGGTGACTTATGTCTGCGCAGGGTGGAGGCATCAGCATCATTCTTCTGAGCAAATTGCTCTCAGGAGGCAACAAACACTAATTCTCAGCTTTTCAAACAACTGTTTGTCTGTCACTCATGTGCACATGTGCAAATATGAGTCTCTGCATGTATGTTAACTTTTTGCACATACAGTGCATCGGGAAAGTATTCACAGCGCTTCACTTTTTCCACATTTTGTCATGTTCCAGCCTTATTCCAAAATGAATTAAATTCATTTTTTACCTCAAAATTCTACACACAATACCCCATAATGACAAAGTGAAAAAAGTTAGCTTGAAACTTTTGCAAATATATTAAAAAATAAAAACAAAAAAATTGCATGTACATAAGTATTCACAGCCTTTGCCATGACACTCAAAATTGAGCTCAGGTGCTTCCTGTTTCCACTGATCATCCTTCAGATGTTTCTACAACTTGATTGGAGTCCACCTGTGGTAAATTCAGTTGATTGGACATGATTTGGGAAGGCACACACGTGTCTACATAAGGTCCCATAGTTGAAAGCATGTCCAAGCACAAACCAAGCCATGAAGTCCAAGGAACTGTCTGTTGACCTCCGAGACAGGATTGTATCGAGGCACAGACCTGGGGAAGGGTAGAGAAAAATTCCTGCAGCATTGAAGGTCTCAATGAGCACAGTGGCCTCCATCATCCGTAAAGTAAGTAAGTAAGTAAAGTAAGAAGTTTGGAACCACCAGGACTCTTCCTGGAGCTGGCCGCCGGGCCAATCTGAGCGATCGGGGCAGAAGGGCCTTAGTCAGGGAAGTGACCAAGAACCTGATGGTCACTCTGACAGTGCTCCAGCGTTGCTCTGTGGAGAGAGGAGAACCTTCCAGAAGGACAACCATTTCTGCAGCACTCCACCAATCAGGCCTGTATGGTAGAGTGGCCAGACGGAGCCACTCCTCAGTAAAAGGCACATGACAGCCAGCCTGGAGTTTTCCAAAAGGCACCTGAAGGACTCTTAAGACCACGAGAAACAAAATTCTCTGGTCTGATAAAACAAAGATTGAACACTTTGGCCTGAATGCCAAGCGTCATGTCTGGAGGAAACCAGGCACCACTCATCACCTGGTCAGTACCATCCCTACAGTGAAGCATGGTGGTGGCAGCATCATGCTGTGGGGATGTTTTTCAGCAGCAGGAACTGGGAGACTAGTCAGGGTCGAGGGAAAGATGAATGCAGCAATGTACAGAGACATTCTTGATGATAACCTGCTCCAGAGCGCTCTCAACCTCGGACTGGGGCGATGGTTCATCTTCCAACAGGACAACGACCCTAAGCACACAGCCAACTCCGTGAATGTCATCATACTCAAAAAGACTTGAGGCTGTAATTGCTGCCAAAGGTGCTTCAACAAAGTATTGAGCAAAGGCTGTGAATACTTATGTACATGTTATATTTTTGTTTTTTATTTTTAATAAATTTGCAGAAGTTTCAAGCAAACTTTTTTCACTTTGTCATTATGGGGTATTGTGTGTAGAATTTTGAGGTAAAAAATGAATCTAATCCATTTTGGAATAAGGCTGGAACATAACAAAATGTGGAAAAAGTGAAGCGCTGTGAATACTTTCCAGATGCACTGTACATCGGTGGCTGTGTGCTTTCTCACCAGGCTGGAGCAGCAGGTTCAGGATAAGGAGATGTTGGAGAGGAAGCTGTACTCACGTTTTGTCATGGTGCTGAACGAGAAGAAGGCAAAGATTCGAGGGCTGCAGGACGCCGTTCGCCAGCTCCAAGAGTCCGCTGACCGGCGGACAGATGAAGAGAGGAGACAAAGGTCAGCTCACTGATGTTACATGGCTTCCTCTGATGCTCTGGCAAACCTGGTTAACTTTTCAACTTTAAAATGCAGGACCAAGTGAAATACGTTTTTATATACAAAGGGTTTACCTTGACTAGTTTCCATTTCATCCCACATGATTTTTGATTTTTGAGGCATCCCAGAAATCAATTTTCCTTTATTATTGCTATCAATTAATCTGCGGAATATTTCAATTAATAGAGTTATTATTTGGTCTATAGAACATAAGAAAACTGTGAAAATGTCATCAGATTTCTCTGACCTGTAGCTAAAAAACACAAAATGTGCAGACAAAGAAAATCAGCAAATTCTGACATTTCAGCAGCTGCAACCATCAAACATTTGCTATTTTTGTTTGAAAGCTGATGTAAAGGATTAATAATAAATAATCAGAATAATTGCTGATTAAATATGTCAATCAACTAATTGCTGTATCTCTAGTCTTGTTTTCTTATAGGTACATGTTAGACCAGTTCAACAGATCAAAATGTTATTTTGATTATTTAAAGCTACATTCACAGGCTTCATGCATCACAGCACTAATGGATGTAACTGAGGGATTAACATTTCATGAGATGCATTTTATTGCGTGATAGTTAGTTTGGTGTTTAATGTAGAATAAACATGCACACTTGCAGGTT
Organism: Trachinotus anak; assembly: GCF_046630095.1. Lineage (NCBI taxonomy): Eukaryota > Metazoa > Chordata > Actinopteri > Carangiformes > Carangidae > Trachinotus > Trachinotus anak. Next base: position 13,475,217 of record NW_027273859.1, on the reverse strand, counting down.
TTGTTTCCAAGCAGGTCAGCACAGTGCTGTCAGATCTGGTTTTCCACACCTCTGGCTTCTGCAGAACACGGACAATGGCTAATTTGTTTTTTTACAAGCCTGTGTTATACCTTCCATCATTGCCACAGAGTTTGGATGGAAGACTTTACTCATAATTGCTGCTCATATGTTTGGCTTTGCCACTATCCCATGCGGTCAGTAATATTAAATATTAAAAGATGCTTACACAAAGTGTATGCCAGCGCAGTAAAATGAGATGCTGTATTTTCTAAAGCATACTCACCCATGTAACTAAATTTTTCTTATTTATTTTTCCACACTGTCCCTCTCACACTGATATATCTACATGAACACTTTCTGTTCTCCTCTCAAACTTGTGTAATTTTCTCCAGTGACAGTGACGCAACTCAGGGTGAAGATGGCAGTCAGGACAGAAGAGAGGAGACAGTTCAGAGTATCCATCCATCGCAGGAGCCAACTATCCTCATCACAGGTGTGTGAATATGTGTGTGTGTGTGTGTGTGTGTGTGTTTGTTTGTGTTCGGTAGTGAATGCAGAAGAATCAGAAGAAAAACTGCCCCTAAGGTTCTTGAATAAACCATCATCTGCTGATTCAGGATGAATAATCGGGTTCTAAAAGTGAGAGTATTTTCATCTTTTCCTGCGTCATATTATGTTGCAACACTAATACTCTTGATAATAACCAGATTCAAACATCTCCTCATCCTCTAATTACTTAGAGCACAATAACAAAGGCTTTCAAAGAGTAAAAAAAGGGCCTTTGTGAGTTAACGTGCACAAAGTGTGAGATCAAAATGTAATCCCCAGGTATCATATTAATGCTGCATATCAAAGGGTAAACAGAAAGCTACTAGATAATCCATGTACCACTCAGGTAGGTCAGAGGATGTAGTTAAATAAGCAAAATGCTTAACACTGTTATGTTTCAGAGCATCATTTAAACATCATTTAAAGGAACTGTTTGTAAGTTTTGCTACTGCCACGTAGCCAACATTAGCATTTACAGCTGTTTACTTACTAGTCTAGAAGAAACATCGAACTTCATTCCTTTACTCGCCAAACTGCTTGTTTTGCTTCTATTGCTGTCACTTCGCATTGCAACTCTAGTTAGGCATGTTAGGGTGTTATAGGTGTTAGGAAAGGATGTGCGCTCAGAAGAGATGAGTCTTCAAGAGATACTTGAAGATAGAGCGGGACGCCCCTGCTCTGGTGGCATTTGGCAGCTTATTCCACCATTTGGGAACCACAGACGAGAGAGAACAGTCTGGGCTGCTCCTGCCTTGTGTGCAAGTATTATAACCTCTTGTATTGCAAACAAAATGATGATTGAAGCTCTTCCCAAGACTGGTAAGTTTGCCAGTTAATGCTAATGTTAACTATGTAGCAATAGCAAAACTTACAAATTGCTCTTTTAAAACAGAGGCTTCTTCTCTTGATATAACCCATTTTGGACTCATAGGGCGCCTTCATCATATTTTTCTGTTACAAAGGCTTTCGACACACCGGCAACAAATTATGCTCCAGTATGCTCCATTTACAGTACTCACACATGCACCATGTCTTGATGGAATAGGGTGTGTGAGTATTTAGCACGGCAAATTTTTACTCATTCCCAGTTCTCCTTGTGATGTCATAGGTCACAATGTGACTCAGCAATGATGCCGACTCTAAGTGAAACTCTAGAGTTTTAGGTTTCCTCGAACTCATTTTACTGTCCAATAAACTTGACAGCTGAATGTAATTGATCATGTAAGCAAGAGGCTTGAATGTAAACTTAAAAGCACACAAGCAGAGAATATACCCTCGGGTTGCTGGGTTCTGGGAATGCTTTTCAGTGAGTCAGCCAGAAAAATCTGCTGTGATTGCTTCAACACGGCCGCCTGTGAGGTGGTCTTCCCCGTCCCGCATCACACAGAGAAGCTGTGACGTCACCTCCGCTGAGTCATGCCCCCCTCTGCTACAGTGCTGCAGTCTGCTGGGATAACCCACTGATCGCTCTCTCAATGGCCGTGTTTGTGTTTAGAGCCAAACTCAAGCCACCCCGAGAGGATAATACATTTGCGAAACACATTGATGTTGTAGTGACTTCAGCAGGTTCATGTGGTTTGGCACTCTCTGCACTTTTACACACACACACACACACACACACACACGTACACATGGCGTCCTCTCCATGGCCCTCGCTCCAATCCTGGCTTCTGTGAAGATGGATGGAGGTTGTAGATTGCACAGTATGGGTCTTGGCTCACACACTTTGTTGTTTGTGGTCCAGAAGGGTTTTTCCACAATGCCTTCTTGTGTTTTCAGCTTGTCTGTGAAAATCGCTCAGCACTTACCTCTTATCTCAGTGCCCAGATGAATTTGTCCCTGTATTCTGATATTCCCTACTTTTTAAATGTTATGGGTGTGTATCCCAGCTTGTGTGTGTAGAATTTCTTCTAAATCAGCTGTCCAACAAATCAGTCTCTAGGCGTTTCTTTCTTGGCCCTAACACTGTGGTGGAAATAAGCCATATATTCATGTCAGTGGCTGCTAAAATATGCTAATGGATGCCTAATGCATTGTTAGTCCCTACTGTTTATATTGTGCAGCCTCAGTCTGGTAACTCCAGCAACCAATTAATTCATAGCTGCATTCACAATGATCTGAGGGCATGAAACATAAATTATGAGCTCCATCAACCTTTTGTGTTTAAAAAGCAAGTAAACACATAAGTAAATTAAGTAAACTTTGGCGAATTTCAGAACTCAGTGACCTTTGTTGTGTTTTCAGTCCCCACCCATTTGGCTGTCGCAGAGTTTGACCAAGTCAGAAATTATGTGCACAAAAGCAGATTGATGTTTTATTTGCATTTAGAAATCTACCCAAACTTTACCAACATAGTGGGCTACACATCACCCCTTTGACATGTGTGGCCCCAGTTAACCCTCTTGCCTCGGGCTGTGTTTTCATATTGCTGAGGCCTGATAAGAGAGAAGAGTAATGACAGAGCAGACTTGGAGACAAAAAGAAAAATATTCTCTCTCCCTGACCTGCTCCCTCCAGGTTTAGCATCTGATAGTGACAACATAGGAAGCATATCACTCACAGTGGGGTGACTAAAGATAAAAGAGATAGAGATGGAGGAAGGAGAATGAAAGGAGAGGAGAGAGGCAGTGTGGCTTAAGGGATGAAGGAGTGTCAGAGGAGGAGTAATGGCAAAGAAATGTTAGAAAGTACTTCTTTTTCAGTCAGATGGATTCAATACACTCTTTATTCATTTTACTGTGAATATCTACACCACTATTACTTTTGTAAGTTTTATCTTTTAATCAGTTCATCCCACGTCTTCAAAGTATTTCTTTTTATCTAATGCAACTGCTCAATCTGTCGATCTTTGTATTCAGACAGGCTAGCAGCAGTGTTAAAGGGCAAACAGGTGTGTTTGTATGTCTGTATATAAATGATTTTATCCGAGTGTGACTGGGCTTGTGTGGAATGCCAGATCTCTATTCCCGATAAAGGTCACAGGACTTCAGGTGTGGAGATGTCTAGGGTTAACAAAGGTTAACTGAGGCAATGCACCACAAATGACACTGATGGAAAATCGGTTTAAGCGATGAAGATGGAGAATTTGGGCTTCAGTGATAAAACCACCAAAGTAATCCCAAAATTTTTTAACAAGAGATCAGCGTGCAAGCATTTACAGGCATTTGAAACTTGCAGTCCAACAGTCAGAGGTCATTGTGAAGGAATGTTGTTAGCATCTACTGCCTTTGATTTACAGTTGACAGGATTGATTTTTCAAAGGAGCAGTCCTGATATATCAGGTATATTAATGACATCATTGATTAAAAATGTGCTTTCTCAAAGTAGCAACAGCAAAGTAATGATGTTTTGTTTGTTTGTGTATGCCTCTGTGTGTGTTCTGTCTATATTGGATGCAGGTCGTAATCTTGTGTGCCAAGGCATTTCAGTGGACCAGACTATTTCTGATAATGAAGACGAACAACCGAGACGGAAGCGCAGGTTGCTTGACTCTCCGAGCCCAGGACCTTCTGAACAGGAATAAGATCACAGGTTAGTCATAGTGCTGATGCATCCAGTGTATCACCATATTTGGTGTCATAGTTGGATTATCAGTGCTTCCACCTCACATTTTTTTTAGTTCAGTAGGCCATTTTCTGGAGCCTCCTTTCAGCAATACAAAAAAAACCCACATCTCTGGAGGAGCTTAGATGGGAAAATGCAGATGATATGTTGCAGATTTTCAAGTAGCTCATATTAAGGTAGTGTCAACATGACCCACAATCTCTCAAGTCTACTTTTAGTTAAAGGATAAGCTGTTCCATGTGGCCCCAACCTAGAGTTTAACAACAATGCAAGAAAATCATTTCAAGCTTAGAGTTTTGTGGGCCTATGAAACATTCTTGTCTTTTCCCTCAAATTTCATTCATGACATTTTTTTTTTCAGTTTGGGCACTCATACAAACCTCTGAAAAACCATCACAGTAACAGATGTGGGGTGCCCTACTGAATTTTTATCCCCCATTCCTACCACTTCTCCCATTAAAGAAGGCTGAATCATTATCTTGTCGTCATCATTGGTGTTACAGACAAAATGAACACATGCTCACTGTTTTTTATAATATTTCACTGGTTTTATTCATCTTACATCTTATAGTATTGATTGCATTACTCATTAGGGTCATATTGAACTCCTCCTGCCTCTCTCGGACCACAGCACTGTCCTTGTGGAGCTGGTCTACAGATGCTAAAGAGTAGTTGTGGTCTCCTCCTAATAAATAGGATGGGTTTAATATGAAAGACATATTTGTTTTTTGATTTTTTGCTTTATTGTTTTTTTTTTTTTTTAATATTTTTATGCACTTTACAAAAAGACCAACAAACAGTGACTTCTCATATTCTATCTATGTCATTTCACTTCTTAAACTGATTTTCTCTTGGGATCATGAGGAGAATTTAGGATACATTTCTCTGTGTGTGCGTGTGAGCAACATGACTTTATAAAGATGGACTCACTGGTGGGTCTGACAAAGTCCCAGAGATTAATCAGCTTCTGTTAATGTTTGGATTTACAGAGGTGTCTCCTGAATATCCGGCTCAAACATACAATGTTGTGAGGTCTTTTCCGTATTCAACAGCTGCGTGTTTTCTCATACTGACGCACTGCAATAGAAGACCAGACGTTCTTGGACTGCTGCCTTTTAGGACCTCAAAGGGGCTCAGACTAACATTGCATCTTATTTTTAGGCTGCTGCTGCTGCAAAAGAGTCTGAAAAGCAAAAAAAAAAAAAAAAAGTATTTTTAACACAACACAAACTTACATCTCCAGGTGTGGTGATGATGTGTGTTGTGTTGGAATAGTAGTAGCACCTTTCCCTTGCCAACATATTGTCACTCACTGTATAGGAGGTGATAACCTCTTGTACATTTGTTGCAGTGACACTTCTTTTAAATCCAACAACCCCATAACATCCTCCCACAGCTTACATTTGGGTGTTGGCTTGCAAATAAACAACAGTGTTGTTGTGTTGCTCAGACCAGCTAAGCAATGACAGCAACAGCTTTTGAGTTCCAGTGAAAACATGCACCCTCGCCTTGGCATCCTATCAGATTTCATTTGATGCTCACATTTTTCGCTAAACAACATGAGCTTCTTGGACAGAATGCATGATAATCTAATTAAGTCTTGGTTTCTATCAATATATTGAACTGCATTTCCCATATTTTATGAGGGACAAAATATTAAGTTTAAGAATAGGATGTTTGTTGTTTTAGTGCAAATTATATATTACTGCTAACTTTTTCCCTCTGTCTATGCTCTTCTTGCCTCTCTTTCTCCCTGTCTCATCTCCACTGTCCTCTTCAATGAACAGATGATATCCGGGACTCATCAACATGATTAAAGCCCTAAATCTAAGGCTTTTGTCATGAACAGGTTTTCTTTATCCCTATCTAGATATGTGGCAAGCTAGTCAACCCTCACCTCGATACACACAACCAAAACACTGACAACCAGGCAACAGACTCCTGGAGGTGTCCCCAGATTTGATGCCAGATTATGTCCCAGATTGTTAAAGCAGTTTTCATAAAGCAGGATCATGTTACTGCCATCTGGTTTGCTTTAACTGTGACAATTACCTGCCACAGCTCTCATGAGAGTAAATCAAAAGATGAACAATTAATGATGGCATCTTTTTCCAAATGCTCCAGATTCCATGTTCCGTTCACCGCTGCTGTAAAGATGCGTTAGTGGTCATGTGATAACAGACACGTAACTCCCTCTGGTGCTTCCTCAGGAACTGGTGGCATTGTTGCTAATGGCACAGAGAGTATGGCAGAGAATGTGGACCAGCAGTATGGAAGCAATTTCTCAAGAGTTTGACGTCGTCCTGAGCTTGGATTTGGATGCCAAGCCCCTTGACCTTGGCTCCGTGTGATACTGGAGAAAGAGTAACGACTACTGAGGGACAACAGGCTACACCCAGAAAACAGGGTGTCACCACCAAGGAACTGAAGCTGCTTTGTAGCTGCTTATTCATCATGCCTTGCTGATGTTTTCCTCCCTCTTTTCATTATGAAAATAAACTATACACCATCTCTTTCATTTCCACTTTCTAAACTAGCATTTTGCAAAAGATAATTTGACCTCCCCCTTTTTTCTTGTTCACATCTGCTCTTTTATTCTGGAGATGATCTGTGGCCCAAACTACCTGAGGGGTGTTATGCAGAGGGTTAATAGGGTTATGTTGTCTTCACCTCCTCACCTCTTACTTTACCTCTGCTACCAGCTTTAGGTCCTGAGGTCATCACAGTGTGTCTTCACACTGACAGTAATGAAGCTAGGGAGATCTACTCTTTATCTGACCATTCTACCTTTGACTTCTGGACCCTCTTGCCGTCTTTTATAATTTGGATGATACCTATATTGTCTGCTGAGGACCACGGGTGGCCGCCAGGATAATCCCACAGCACGCGCTTGCTGGTTTAGTAATCCCTACTGGAATGTCACACTCTCTCTTCTGCACAACCTGTCAATGAGGCTTTTTATTAAGGGAAGTCCAGATCGGGTACTGAGGATAATTTACAGATGAGTGCGTGTCAACGTGATAGGGAGGATGAGACAAAGTTGGAAGGATGAAGACACTATACGCTGAATATTTCAGTCAGTGGTTTAATTCAGAAAACAATCCTGATAACATGCTTTTATGCAGAATATTCTAAAATATAACATTACAATATTTGGAATGAACCTGATGATTTTTTTGTCTATTATAAAAACACTGTAAATGTTTTGAACCAGTTGATGCAAGAGTAAATATTTTTTATTTGATTTTAAATATAAAAAGTGTTTGCTGGAAATGTATTAAAAATACATGATGGAGATTAATTGTAATGTGGAATATTGTAAATGTTTTTCAAGTCTAAATTTCTATTGTGAAATGTCTCACATAAAAAGGCATGTTAAAGTCAGCCTGACTTTAATGAATATTTTACATTGCAATGTTTTTGCCTTTTGTCATACTTTATTGTCAAAGATGCAAACAATGTACAGCAATGAGGACTGTCTGTAAATTAAATTAATCAGATAAATTGATGATGTGCTGTTGATTTTACATGTTGATTTTACATGTTATCTGTCCTGCAGGGTCAGTGTCAGACATCATTAGGGGGATAAAAAATGTTGTAATGCTTCGCAGGTGAGGGCTTTTATAGTGTATAGTTGAGGTGTGGATCACACATTTCTGAGTGTAAGTCAATGCCAGGAGGATGTTTTGGAAATGGTAGCATAAAAGCTGGCTTAGCCTGAAGTTTTCAGAGGAATTTTCCTGCCTGAAAAGTTTCTGTTGAGAACATAATATATAAAGTGTTTACTATACTATGACTGGTTTACTGATATGAAAGCAAAGAAGATAAAGGTGTAGCTGTTTGTCAAGAAACACCTGAATGATATTACATGAGAAATTTGAGAATTACTCAAACCATTAATCCATTAAGTTGTCCTTCACATTAGGTAGTAATTTGGTGACAACCTCATGGCCCTCTAACAAGGCCAGTCTTAGATCAATGGGCTATGCACCAGCTGATGCGACAGAAAGGGTTAACAGTGTTTGTGAGAGAGTGATGATGGCTGTGCCGGCCCGAAATTAAACATTTAGTAACTCACTTATCATCGTCATTCACTTACTGCGTGCACCTGTAGAATTCCCATCATCCAGGAGCCAATGACAGGAGCCTTCCTGCTTTCCCGCTGCACAGAGCAGCATTGAGACAGAGTGCTCTTTGTCTGTTGTTGGGCTGTGCTGTGCTCTCACTGCTCACCGCCTTACGCTGTAATGTCTGAAACAACTTGGCCTGACACAAGCGATGCTTGAAAAGTGAAGATGACATCTTTATTTTGCTGAATCCTATCATCAAGTGCTCCGTACTGACTAATGCCAACACTTAACTCACTCTTCAAACATACTGGGCCAACTGGTGTCTGCTTCCGTTTTTGATTATTAAACAGTGAATCAACTACATTTTGTGATTCCACAAAATTGCACTGAGTTATGAGCAGTAGAGCAGTAAACAACGTTTATACACATGTGTTTTCTAACCCAGAAATGTGATTGGTTTTATTGGACTACTTGTGTCAGACTCCATTACCCGTTGCTGCTTTTACTCACAGTGGGCAGTACCGTTGTTTCTGCTGGGGGTGGCACACATAAGGAAGTAAAGCAGTGGGCAGGCTGTTTGAAACTGAGGGAATATATTTCAGGGCAATACAAAACCAGCAGTGAGCCTTCCTGCCTGATCACTTTGAACTGAATGTGTAAGCCTCTGCTCTTTGTGTTGTGCATGTACTGTATGTACCCATACACAAAGTAGATATGACTCCAAGCATAGCTCTTATATTCTAGTATAGCAAAAAGACCGTATTAGCCATCATATATGACAACTTTCCAGATGTTGAAAATCCATAAACGGTTGTGTTAAGTGCAGTCATACATTTGATGGTCTCAGAGATATCATAGCTTACATATCTATATATACCATGCTGTATTACAGTCAAGCACTGTACATTACAAATAAAAGTTCTCTGGCTGCTTTCCTCAATGGCTGAACCAAACAGAAATCTCCACTCCACATTTTGTGCTGACTTGTCTTGCAGTCATGGAGGCTTTTTCTGTACTGATCTACATGTTTTGCCAGTGGCAGAGAGTATCTGCTTTGTTTCAGCCCAGTTGGTAAAAGAGCCTTTTGATCATCACAAATAACGAGTGGTTTCTCTTTGAGATGCTGGTGTGAACTGATTGGCCTCATTATTTGAATTAAACCAAATGTTCTGCAGGTTTTAAGAGGATGGTAGTTGAAGATTAAGTGTGTGATAATGACAACCTGCTGCAGTGTGCGCTCGAGGGAGACTTTCTCTTTTTTTCAACAAAGTGAAGCAGTTTGTAACTTTGTTTAGAAAGGTGATATATAAATATATATATATATATATATATTTTTTTTTTTTGTCTTTCAGTTACACATGGGTAAGTAAAACTAAGGTTTAACAGTGTTGTTTTTTTTTTACCACCTACAATATTTCATAGCTCTTTTAAGATAAGTTAAATAAGATAAATTAGGATGTTTGCAAGTGCAACCATAGTTTTTTCATGTTTCATGTGTACTTTCAAATGTACAGTAACGTACAGTAACCACTAAGCAATTTTGAATGTCATGTCTGCCACCCAAACATTTTAATTGATGACCAAGATGGAGTTTTATTGCAGTTTTACCAGAATATCCTTTAAAATTGTAATTGGAGCCAAAGAAACCAAAATGGCTTTCTACAGTTGGCTTCATTTTGTCTCATGGCTGGGAATGCATTATGTTATTATCTTGGCTTCCTCTTGGTCAGAGACCAAAGGATCGACAGGCTGTCCACATTGCCTTCTCTCGTGTAGGCCTAATTGCTGCCTGGCTGAATAACTGACTGTCTCACACACCCCGTTCTTCTGTGGTTGAAGTACAGTGAGAAGCACGACTCCTCTGGGAATTTTATCATACGGAGTCAATTAATTTTCACATCGTCTGCGCGAATGTCATAGGTCAGACATTTCTAAATACCTAAGTTGTGAAATATGCTACTTACTCAAATTTATTTTGAAGTAATGTAATTCTAACTCCCCAGACGGTCATGTGTAGGCTGACTACAGCAGAGGGGATGAGTTTTCAGAGTGAAATTGCTCTCACAATGCTGCATTTTGTAAACTGGAATTGGCAAAGATCTGCAACTTGGGAATGGTCTGTTTCTGGTTATCACCCCCCCCCCCCCCCCCCCCGCTCACGTCCTCTGGCTTTGTTCCCTTGCCATCCTTTCAGATTTCACTACTTTGCTAGAAGGTGGCAGATGCAGTGATTCACAAGTTCCAATCTGTTGTTGTGCTTGACTTGTTGTGCTTCTCAAACAATCACCACTAGAACCTGATCCTTTCACAAGAGCTTTGACACTAAGGTTTGGGCTGAGTGGCTGAATCACAATCTGATGAAATCTTGTAATCAATGGGAATATTTTTCTGCAGTTTCACAGAAAAAATGTACTTACGTCTGTTGCGTTTAGGATTACAGACGGGCTTAGTGTGAAGTGATTCAGCCTCACCACAGCACACAGCCACTTCTCTGGTGATGATTTACATAGCTTAAACAAAGACCTCTTTTACATTTCACCTGTGCTTACCTGTGCATATTGAATTGGCTTGGAGAGAAAGATGGAGACGCTTGCTGTCCTAAGAGCTGACCCACACTGTCTCATAAACCTCACACCCACAGACCCACTGACAGTCCACCAGCTGTCACTGCCGTGACTGACACCTGCCTGTTTATTGACACCTGGTATCGTGGACTCCAGGCAGTTGTGGCACTTGTGCTGTCGCCCTCACAGTAGCAGTTTGTAGCTTTTTCTCTTTTTTCTCTACTTTTCCCTTTCATTTATTTTTATGTTGTTCGGAAGTCATTGAAACGTCGGGGTGTGCTTAGCTGAGAAGAAGAGTGGCATTCTGCTGTCTCTGGTTGTGTTTTCTATTAAAACAGTTTATACTTTTCTGTAACATATCCAAGTTTAAAATAGAGGGGATCAGCTTTGGTGGTCTGGGCCTCCACACTTGGCTCCAATGGATCAAGGTTCATGTCTAGAGGCATGAAGGTTAATTTTCCCACATTTTCTGCTAAACAAGGGGTTCACACACACACACACACACACACACACACACACACACACACACACACATTCAGATAAAACACATTCGAATCATAGCAGCTTTGGCCTTCAAAACTGTGAGTTCCATTAGGACAGATCCCTTGGGGTTGGAGAAATTTAACGCCCCCTTTTATGCTGTCTGAGGTGGCATGGGGCCGGAGGTAGACCACCTTTATAGGTCATGTGATATGTGGGTCATCTTGGGGCCTGCACAGCGGATAACCAGGATCAAACACTCTTTGATTGGCTCTTTGACTCATTGATTTATGGGTGCTGAAAGGCAACATGACTTCTCTGGTTACGCATACAGTAGAGGCATTTTACATGGCAGTAAATGACTTGCAACTTTTGACTTAACGATGACTCAGTTAAGAAGGTAAAGCAGTAAAATGATTAAATGATTCCCGTAACTCTAAAACTGAGTAGTGGTTAATTATGCTGGGGTCAGGTGGCAAATTCCACCCAGGATCAGATCAGTTTGAGCTCTGCGTCCAGTTATGAAACCTGTTTCCTGGAGGTGTATCGTCAGAATGTAATCTGTCTTTGTTTCTTCTGCAAGCTCAGAGTTGAAACGTGTCTCAAACGGCTGATGTTGAAAACCTGTTTGTCATTTTCTAATTTATTATATTTTATTTATTTATATTTTAATTTATTTATATTTTAGGATTAATTCTGCAAAAATGGCAGGTTGTACACATGAGATAGGACATTACTTAAAATTCTTCCTTCCTTTTCTTCCTCGCCTCCCCTTGTTCTTAGAGTCCGGCTGTCCAGACCAGTCCAGCCTTGCAGAGGAAAGATGCACTGTGGGTAACTGTTGCTGAGCCCTGAGAAGATTACAATGTGCACAGGTATGGAAACGGCACCTATGACTTTTTACAAGGGCCCTCAGGCTTTGAGGGGCAGTCTTCTCTGTCAGAGGCTCATCACCTCTGCTCTGGCTCTCTGCTGGCTCAGACAACACCATGATACAATGAACAACTAGGCTGCCCCAACAGGGTCAGCCACTAGACCTACCCCTACCCATCAGTTTTGATTCATATGCAGAAGCCCATATGTCTGTAAGAGGCTGTCACTAAGGAACACTATGAACATGACTGCAGTGCTCACCATGGTACACTGCAAGCCACTTTTGCTGTGCAGTTTCCCTGTAAAATCACTTGTTTCATTTTAAAGTGAAATTATAGCAAAATTGCGCACATATCTCTCTTTAAATCACTTTTTGTGAGATGTAACTGGGAATGTAGACCTTATGTTCACACTGACACTCTTTATCAGACTTATTCAAAGGATTTGCTCTTCTGTCAAGACCAACTGGAAAAGACAGTTGTGTGTGTCTCATCCCACACTGCTGGGGTCTATAATCACTGTCAGACAACAGATTACCTACCTATCTAGCAGTAGCCAGTCCTGGTGATTATTAGGCAAGAGTTGATAAACTGTGGTCCAGCCTCTCCCCCCTGTGGAAAAGCCAAGCACAGAGGCTTCAGGTAACTACTGTTCGCTGACTCCCGGCTACTTCAGCCATGTCAATCAGAGACAACCCATTTCCACTTGAGATGATCTATTCCCATAGCTGAATACCAAGTTTCTCCTGTACACTGTAAACATGTGAACACGCAGTTAAAATCTGAGTCGACTGAACTACTGCACTTATCCTCACTTGATTGCGAGTATTTTATTTATTTATTTACTTTTTTATTTTTTTTTGTGCGCGACTACATTACGGGTCCCAAGTGATTCAGTTGGATGAATGGGAAAAACTCCGTCTTAATATTGACAGAAACGGGTTGTTTAAACAAACTGTAGATTGTGACTCAGACTCGACCAGAGACATATCTGCACCACCCTGTTTCCATCGCGCACCCTTGGTTATGACTGGTGCGCTCCACACATGGCTTCAGTGTGAGATTTTATCATCAGAGGTTGATAATATCCACTGCGTTTACAACAAGCAATATAAGCATGACACACGTATAAATAATTTTAAAGTTTGGTACAATTTATTTTACATTTGTTTACTTTTACGCTAATTAACAAAAAAATCAGATTTGGCGAAGTGGAAATAGACTCACCATAAAATGACAGATCTGTTACCTGCCAAAACGAAAAAAAAAAAGAAAAAAAAAAAAAAAGATTCGCGTGATCTGGGAACAGTCTGATTGGAGGAGGATGTACCTCTCAGGCATAGGGCCAAATTAAGTTTTTTCCCTCCTCTTCAAGGTGTCTCATTCACTTTTCAGATGGGCACTCTGCCCCTCCTCTCTAACACTGACGAAATAACAGTGTGCGTTAGGCAAATTTGAACTTGTTGCTTGCCAGCACTTCGCTGTTTCTGTCGCTCCGCACAGAACCGGGATCATCCCAGAGTGGGACCCTGAGACTCTGGAGCATTAAGGAGAAGAAACAGGCGCACCACGGAGATAAGTGCTGTTGCGCCGGTTTGGAGTGGACGTATTTGGGCACTTTTTACGCACGCATGTTACGCACTGGGACTAACTGGATGTAGTTGTATGCAGATGTATGTACATTTTATGGAATAAAACACCTTTAAACGTAAGTATACCCTGTTATTTATATTTGTTCAGGAATATAAATTGAGATAATTTCGCTTACACAGAGAAATTACTCACAATGCAATTGTTGGTAGATTATTGTTTACTCACTGTATAACATTTTAATATCATATCGAGCAAATGTTTGAAATCAAACTTACCGATCTATTTAAATGAACGTCTCAGTCTACAAATGACAGGAACGCACCCAGTGATGCCGTGTTGTCCTTAGACAACCTACACTGGCGTGTCCCGCTACTGAGTGAGCGCAAGTGAATTTCCAAAATCAGCACCGCTGACTGGAGATTATGCCACATCTTTCACACCTAACAAGTGGAAATTGGAATAATCAGTAGTACGTCACCCTGTCATGATTTCTGCTGAGTATCCACAAGCAACAGGTGTTTCTGGGCAGAAAAAAAAGAAAAAGCTCAAGAAGCAGCTCCAAACCAAAAGGCAAAGTTTCAATAAATTCCTCATTGGATGACAGTAAAAGTGTTTAACTCCCACTAGCAGATATTTATGTTTCATAGCAGGGAGCATCTCCGAGATGCGCATATAGAACCACTGGCTCCAAAAATATGGAACTAATTATACGCCTGTGTGATGCTTCAGTGCCGATCTTTCTTTGAATGACGTTTTTTTTCTGTTTCCTAGAAAACCTCCTGCAACTGCCTGCAGTTTATACGCACATAACTCTATACAAACACATTAAAAGCATTTTTTTGTAAAAACAAATACGCAGTCGGAGATGTAAAAACTATTTGACCTGGATTCCATGCTCTTATTGACTCTCCAAAGTCTTATTTCATTTAGTTTCCATTAGGGTGGGTCCGTTGACTCGGGATAGTCTTGTGTCAGAGTCCTGGCATTAAGTCGCAGTCCAGACGATACCCACCCTGAAATATTTTAGAGGATGATCCTTTATCATTGCAAATTGCCATTACATAGTGAGTGTCTCGTTTTTATTTATTTATTTTTTTTAAATAGAGAGTAGCAGTTTTAAAGCTCCCACTGTGGCCCACCACTTGTGTTTATACAGTGGGGTGCAAGTGAGGGCGGGAGGCTCGCTGTTTCTGTCTCCAAAACTCAGCAGTTTGACCCCACAGGACGTTTTATACCTTTCAGCCCTGCCACCCACAAAATTATCTGAAAAAATTAGCCTGCAATATTTAGATGAGGAATATGGCCCACGTAGATGTCTACACCACTGAACCCATACCTGACAGAAATATCTTGATCAGATGTATCTGTTATAACTCAACAAATTTACTTCTCCAAGGGAAAATGCACCAAAAAAAGAAAAAAACTGACAGAAACACGTTGTTTCCTAATTCACCTTTTTGATTCTTCCAACAGATGATTCCTAATGTAAAGCATATCCTGTGGTTATGTTGCCTCTGTGAAGCTGCAACTGCGACAGGTAAGTCTTGATCGACCTCCCTGTCTTTCTCAATTGCTCCCTCTCCCACCCTCCTTCTCTCCATCTTCCTCCCCCTGTCTCTTCTTCCTCCCTCTCTCCCGACCCCCTTGCTCCTTCTGCCCACCTCTGTCTGTTTCACCAAAGGTAAAATCATTTGACATGGTTGCATTCAGCTGGCGTCCGCACTCTAGCATCAAACTGACTGAGGTGTCAGTGTTTCCTCACAGTATTAAGGTTTCACTCTGCTCTTAAAGTTGAACGCTATGATAAGCCCCTTCCAGTCTTCACTCCCATGAAACCTGCAAGACTTTAATCAAAGGTGTAGTCAAGGAGATCTGCATGTCGGGCCCCCCCGGCCCCCCCTGGCTTTCCTGGCCTCTTGTCCCTGGCTCTGTCTCTGGGTATGGATGGACACCTTTCAATTAGATTCTGCTCCCAGTCTGGGAATAACAGCTGGTTTCACCCCACATCCTAATAAGCCCCCCTGTTAAAGCACACACTCATGCCTCTGGGGCTGTCCCACCACTGCTCCCAGAGCATTCCCCACATTGTTCCCTGTGAATACCCCCTACCCCCTCCAGAAAGGAGAAAAAAAAATAAAGGTAAATCTTTTTCCTCTCCACAGGGCTAAGTGTGATTCAGCCTGTTACCATTCATTTGTGTCTGGCATACTGTCTGACATCCCACATGCTTCAGATAGAAATGAAGTGAGACTGAGATACAGTCACCAGTTTTAAATGTGGACGGAGCTGAAGGGGGAGGGGGATTAAGAGTAGTAACAGTTAACCTTGTCTGGTCTGGAAGCAGTGCATTAGCAGAAGGGCTGTAGGATTAAATTAAATATGCTTACCCAAGGTGTGTAACATCAGTAGAGCGTTTTCAGCTGAGAATGGAGTAGGAGGTCATGAGAGGTGAGATGCATAATATTGCCCAGTGTGTTGCATGCTGACTTTGTTTTGTGTGGGTCTACCTGCCAACATCAGTTAGTCCTCCTGCAGGTGAGGGAGAGATTATTTGAGAAGGAAAACTAACATGCGCAGAACCCAGCAGTGGCACAACATGAAATGAGGCAACCATAATTCCCCTGTTTAACCAATTATCTTTAGCTTTTTTCTTTAAACTTTTAACAAACATGCTGCACACACACTACAGTCTGAGTCAAATGTGTTCCCACACCCATCATTTCAAGGATGAGGTTTGACTTTCCAAGAGCCGTTTTCAGGCCATGATGCATGTTTTCTTTATTAGGCTGGGTGTAGTTGTTACACCCTGTTAATGTAAATGCATCTGGCCGTTTAATGTGTCTACTTGTATCTGCTAGGGTTAGAGTAAACAAAAGATATACGTATTTGTATGAAAGGAAATTAAAAAAAAGATGAAGAGCAGCATACAAATACAGTGGTCAATGAATGAATATGAACTGAATTTGCTGCATTTAACCCTTCTGTGTTTTGCCTTTCAGCCTCCAACACATTATCGATAATCAGACCAGTCACTGGTTCCCTCTCAGGGAAGGTAAACCTTCCCTGCTTCTTCTCAATCATCCCGACCTCAGCACCAGTCATCAGTCCCAATGGTACGGCCATTTATAGCAGAGATTACTTGCGGATCAAATGGACCAAAATAGAGGGAGAAAAAGAATCCACAGTGCTGGTGGCACAAAATGGGGTCATCAAGATAGGTTCTAGCTACAGGAACCGTGTATCAGTCCCCAGTCACCCTGAGGATGTTGGTGATGCCTCACTGACAATGGTCAAGCTGCTTGCCAGTGATACGGGCACTTATCGCTGTGAGGTTATGTACGGCATCGAGGACACCCAGGATACAGTTAACCTCAATGTCAACGGTAAGACATTAATGATATCCTTCCCACATCATACTGGAATCACACAAAAGACTCTAAAATAACTTCCCCAGGATACTCTCTAAATGTAGAAGGGGGTTGCTGCAAGGGCTTAATAATAGTGAAATGCAATACAAGTGGTGATAGAAATGTAAACTGAGAACTATGGGCGCCCTTCTGCTTACTTTGATAGCAGCAGCTACCCAGTAGTTACACAGAGTAACCACAGTTTTCAGTTGTTCTTATTTTAGAGGCATGCCAGTTGAGACTTTGAGTCCCTGTCCATACCAAGTACTGCAGTGTTTTAATTCCAGCGTTCATCCATTCATCCCAGTCAGCCATTAGAGCCCAAAATGTGGATGACATTCCAGATGTTAGTATGGGCAAAGCAAAAGATATATAACCTCATGCATCCTCGTCATCTTGGGTGCCACCTCGTCAGAGGACATTTTTCTCCTTGGTGGGGCACTCAGTGGGTGTTACCAAGTCTTTTTTTTTTAACTTTTCCTTCACTGAGCAAAGACACAAGTCCCCAGTTTCCCTCATTAATTTTACACAAGGTTTAAATTATGTATATAATAATGCAACATGATTGCAGTGCCTCCAAGTCAAATGTTGTCTCCTTACCTCGTGCCATTATGTGTATTTTACATTTCCTCACTTGAGAGGTATTCTGGGAGGTAATGAGTCATGTTTTGGGGATGGAGAAAACATGGGTGGGGTAGGGGGACCCTAGGATAGTATGGGTTTGCTGCTTAACAATCCTCACAGCCTCTTTTCCAACTATCTGCAATGTTAATTAGGACTATCAATCATATCCTCTGCGTCTGTTTACTGTCCACAAATATGGGGATTTCAGGGCCATGGCATCATCAGCAGTTATCTTGTTCATTTGTGGTGAACTGAAGAGTATTTTGCTCATCCTCTTGGTTTATTGCAAAGTTCCTCCCTTCCAAAGAAGCTGAGAGATTTCACTCATGGTGTGTGCTTTATAAGACGTTTGCCATAATTTACAGCATTGAAATTACTCTGATCAATTCCAGATCACTATGTTAATGTTTGTATACAAATCCTTATTATGTTTAATTTCTGGATGGTCTTATTTTCTTCTTGATATTTGTTGTCAGGTGTTGTCTTTCACTACCGGGCGAGCACCAACAGGTATACACTGGACTACCAGAACGCCGTCACAACTTGCCAAAATATTGGAGCAACCATCGCTACATATGACCAACTGAAGGCAGCCTATGAGGATGGCTTTGATCAGTGTGATGCCGGCTGGATTGCTGACCAGACAGTGAGGTTAGCTGGATTTTAATTCTCTGTCGAATGTCATTTATTTTAAACAGCACTGCTTTTCAGTGATATATATGTATTTGCTTGTGTTCCAATGTGATACTAAATATTTTGGCACAAAGATTAGATGGTTTGACTTATGTATTATAAAGGCTCTTCCTTCCTTTTTCTGCATAGGTACCCAATTACAAAGCCAAGGAGCGGCTGCTATGGCAACCTAAAGACTAAACCTGGCATTAGGTCATATGGAACCAGGAAACCCACAGAGACCTATGATGTATACTGTTACGTAGATAAACTTGATGGTAAGTCAGCCACAAATTAGGCTTTTCTAGTTCTAAGCAATGAGGTGTTGTGTAGAGGCACTGACACACCCTTTGGTTAAAATGACTAAACCCCCCAATTATCACATTCCCAAAGCAAATTACTTTTACAGCTTATAAACTACTGAGGAAATACGCTTAATTGTTTTGTTTGAAATTCTTACTGGTGACAATGTGTTACCTTTTATAAATTTTGCTGAGCCAAACATTTCCATGTGTTGTAGAAAGGGAGTTAGGGTTGATTCTCCACCATGACAAAAATGTGATAATGGGTGTTTAAAATGTCTTTGGCATTGCTGATGGGAACTTCGCAATTCTCAGCCAAAACTCTGTTCATTATCCAGTATGTTACTGCTGATGGACTTAACTCCACTCAGAGACTTTAAGCTAAACTACAACCAGCCCTCTATGTAGTTACTCCTCTTCTCTGGGATGTGGACAGTGCAGCCCTGCTACACAAAACAATACAAACCAATTATATGTGAATGTCATAAGTCAGTATTGTCAGATTTGTGTTATTAGTGTTATGAGCAGATGTAGACAATAGAGTCAGCCAGAGAATCACACCATCCCACAGCCACCAGGGACATACTCTTCCACTTAACTCTTCTCACTTTATTCTGTATTCTGGGCACGCATACATCAGAATGCTCAACTCGAGAGGTAATTGCTTTGATTTACTGGGTGTCTCTTGGATCTTTATCGTGTGTATTATAGATGGTTACATAATAGACATTTCCTTGGGACATTGTGGTTATATCTGTATGCATCAGATTGCTGATGCACCACATTGCCATGGATATTCATTAGTGTCATGATGTTGATTAATATCAAACCAGTTTTCTCCTCTTTTCTTTTGAGAAGTAGATGAAAACTGTTTTTTTTTCTAAAATGAAACTTGTGGCTACTAATAACTTATTGGTAGTCATCAATATCATGTGTAATGGGTGGAAAATATCCAGTAAAATCACTGAACCATGTCTCTTGTCTGCTTTTAAGAGAATACAGTTCTGGGTGGGAAACATCTCCTAATCTCAGTGCCACTGTAAATCAATGGGATGGAACCAACTTGGGATATTTGAAAAGCTACGCCCAAGACTAACTGAAAACATATAGTCAGTCAGTCAGTCAGTCAGTCAGTCATCCTCTCTTGTAATGTTGCTTGGTTTCAATTTGGAGCTTGCTTTTCTGTAGTCTTTTGTTTATTCCTGAAGGCGAAAGCAAATATTTATAATTGTCCAGTGCAGTGACCATTCTGAAGGTAAGATCCTTACACGAACAACATGAAGGAAGGAAACATGGAGGGTGTAATCTAGTTCACTCACCCCCGAGGGGAAACCTAATGTCCTGAAGCACAGACGCATTCATTGACAGGCCAGGCACATTGTCTGCATTGCTATCCCACCTCAGATTAATATAATGAATGCACTACTGTTGTCCTAAATATGATCGGTGGGAGACATTTTGGGTCCATGCCCTGCACAGCTGTGACTTTCGTCAGCTGTTTTTGGGTTATGTCTTCTCTGAAAGGTCAAAATGGTCTTAAAAAATATCTGGCTTGTGATTACTACAGGCGATTTGCTTTTTTGTAGGGTTTTCATTATAAATGATTTAAAATGAAATGTGAAATGACTGTCCATCTGTTAGTGATACAGCACTGATTTGTTCCAAAGTTGGAAAGTGAATTAAACCCTCTGCCCTGGGTGACTGATTCTTAGAGTAATAAGATTTAGTTTGGTGTGGTCACTGATGATTTGTTGTCTCTTTTGCCTTTGACTTTGTGGTTCTGCATTTAATTTGTATTGCATTTTTCTCTCTTTGTTTCAGGTGAAGTATACTATGCCCCTGTGACCCATAAGATGACTTTTGAGGAGGCTCGTGAAGAGTGCAAGAAGACAAATGCTCTTTTGGCAACCCCTGGTCAGCTCCATGCTGCCTGGCGACAGGGCCTGGACAGATGTGACTATGGCTGGCTCTCCGATGGCAGCGTACGACATCCTGTTGCAGTACCCAAAATGCAGTGTGGGGGAGGTCTGCTCGGCGTTAGGACCATGTATCGCTACAGAAACCAGACTGGTTTTCCAGAACCAACTAAGAAGCTTGGAGCTTACTGCTTTAAAGGTAAACTCCCTCCCGGGGTCTTGCTGTTACTATTTAGCAGATTTACAGTATGTCATGGAACAAAGTGTTGCCTGCATATGGTGGATCATATAGGGTCTATGTTTATATTTTGGTTTATAAAAGACAGACAGTGACTGAATGCACACACCATTCACTGTCAAACCAGGCCTGGACTGTAAGGAGCTATGATCTCATCTCCTGCATGTATTCACTTCTGCTCCTCCACCCTTTGATTTTCTGCTTCTTTGCACCACTGTGCACTTTCCCACATCTTAATCAGACCAGCATTTTAAAATGTTTACAACCAATCTCATCTTTTGTCTATTGTTCTGTTCAATTTGTCTCTCTGTTTCTTGCTGTATGTATAATTTCACTGAAAACAACAACCAGAGCAAAGCAGAGGAATGATTTTCTTATGAGCATTGCGTGTTATGTGCCAGACTAGTCTCGAAGATTGCAGTGTCCAGTTGACCTCACTGTCTCACATTCTAGTTTCCCGCCCATTTCTGTGGCAACAAAATTAGCCTAGAGGAGGGTAAAATCATAGTGGTAAGCTCTGTTTACTTTCAAAGCAACGGACAGGCCAGTTCTTATTGTAATGGGGAGAATAATGACCAATAGTTTGCTTGAGAGTTTGTGAACAGTCAGCATCTGTCTGTGTTTTTTTTTTTTTTTATCTTTATTGCTTCCAGCTGTGCTAATCAAGGCCTCTTAAGCTTTATCCTTATACAACCTCACTGCTGATGTGAAACAAAGTACAACAGTAATTGAGTAATATTCAGAATATTTAGATTTTTAATTTCACATCCTTTGTCATGTTTATAAAGAGCCAAATTAATTGTAATCCAAAAGAAACCTGATTAGCCAAAGTGTTGGGAATGTAGAAATGTATTAATTTATTACTTCTGTAAATGTTTTTTATTTATTTATTTATTTATTTTTTACTTTCTTTGGACTTGCATGTAGGACACACTTAGTTATGCATGGACATTACTTCTTGTTGCAAACTGTGGTGATTACTGACCATGGGAAGAAAGAATATAGCTATGGACCTCTATAAATAGCGACACTTCATGGTTCACTGGAAGTTAGCAGAATTAGGCTGATCCCTCAAAATGTAAAGTGTTCTTAACTAATCAGTATCCCCAGGGCAAAGCCAAATGACAGATGATAGTCGCCATTTAGAGAAACAGCAAAAGTAACTAATACCACACTTGTCAGACTTTTTAGTCTTCCTATCTAACCCCCTCCCTTTTCACCTTTCTCCTCTCATTTCCGCTGTCAGAGTTTGCCCTCCGTCATTCTCACTTGTACTTATCAGAGCAGACATTTGGATAATGGACAAAGCTACTGCTGGACTTCTAAATTCAGTCATCCTTGGTGACCCCTGACCTGGCCTTTCCATCTTTACAAATGAGAGGTTGGATAGATAAGCCATCCCCTGCCTGGCCATTTACTGCCCCTGAGCCATGCTAACTCTCGAAGTGATAAGTCCCCATGGAGTTCAGAGGGCACACAAACAGGCCACCCTCACCTCCTGCTCTGTGTATTCCATGTCAGCTCTCTCAGTCATGTTGTATTTACGCCCCCCTCTAAGTGCTTTTCAAGTACCCTTGTTTGGTGGGACTCACTCCATCAGTTCCTGCTTTCCCACTTCCAATAATATCTCAAAAAAGAATTTATTATGTAAACTATTATGTAAAATGTCAGTCAGACTACACAGTAAGACAGGGAGAAAGGACGTAGGTGCAGAGGGAAAAGGGGGATAATTAGCCTGTGACTGGTCTTTGGATTGGCCTAGAGGAAAACAAAGGCCTCAGTAACAGCAACAGCTCAAATGCATCGGTGAGATAATGCACTCCCTCTTAGAGTATGCCCTTTTTTTCCTGTTAGGGAAAAACATGTGTCACACCTTACATCAGAGATAGTTCCTTGAAGAAAGAGGGCTAGTACGTAATAGCCAACAGCTGGCTTTACACAATCTGTCTGCGCCACCGAGGAAAGCTTTCTAAAGCTGTTACACTTCTTTTTATGGGTGTGTGTAAATGAGAGAGCATTGGGGGACAGAGGGGCAGGGAGGAAGAGACATGTTCAAGAGAAACACAAAGGGATTTACTCAGTAAAACCTTGAGAATAAGTAGACAGGTTCATTAGTGAGCATTTGAGAACAAGCACTGAGAGATGATGGGACTTCAATGATAGTACAAAAAATACGAAAAAACACTGAGCTATTGCACAGGGTGCAACAGAGGACAAAAATAGTCAGGGCAACTTTAATAAAACTGCAACACTTAATTCCTTAAAGTTTATATGCTGCTTAAATCCCATGTTACAGATGTGTGAATCCTTTCAGGCAGATCAGGAAATCTTGAGAGAAACATTCAAAGCGGTCTTGGTTTTTCATGGAAAACAGAACACTTTGAAAATCTGTGTCAAGCTGAAGACAGAATATCCAATTGAATCAGTAACAAGAGAAAGAGTATTAATACTGGTACCTTAAGATAATTGACTTTATTTGCCAACCACTGCAATACACATTAAAACTTGCCCTGTAACTTTAAGTAACATTGGTTCCACTGTGTCTTTGAAAACAGGGCATGAATTAATATTAGTGCTAGTTATAAACAACATGAAGAGTTAAGAGAGGAAGTCCTTCACATGAAGGTTTCTAGGAAACCTTTAACTCTGGGTACTTTAATGTCAGACTGTTATTGTAGCTGTGGTGTGTTGCTCCTTGACTGCTATTTGACTCATAGAGCGTGTCTCACAAACTGCCTGCCTCACATGCTTGCAGAGATTAAAAATACATTGTTTTGTAAATATTGTATTAGTTTTAAACATCATGTAGAGTATGTGCAACATATGATTCAAGTGCTTATGTGTGTGGTATATGTGCTTTTTGTTTTACAGGAAGGAGAGAGGTGATCAACCAGACTTCCTTCGTGGATGTGTCTGTGGTAGGAACCACCTCCATCAGCTTCACTGCCTCCATCCCTTTACTGGAGAGTAGCACTACTACGCTCAGCCCAACATCTGAAACTGTGTCAGAGGCAGCTGAATCTCCAGGCTCTCCTGTTCCTTCAAATGCCCCATCTATGTTCTCTACCAGTATGGCTCCACCTCGCTCGACTCCAGCTGGCCAAGAAGAAGAGTTATTCACCACAGTCGCACCCACCATCAAAGAAGAAGATGAGGAAAGTGATGATGAAACAGCCGCACCAGAGCCAGAACCCAAATACACAACAGAAAGCACTGATACCACTGAATCTGTGTCTGAGCCAGTCGAGGAGTCAGACAATCACTCGGTGATTGAGATCAGCACAATCCCACCTGATGTCCCCATACCGGAAGCATCTCTTAACACAGAGGCCATGTTTGCTGAAGGGAAGACTGAGGAAACTATTCTAGATGCTGGCATCACCACAGCGATGACCTCTGACCTCACCGACTCTCCAACAGAATCATCCGAACTGACCAGCGAGGAAGTGCTCAGCTCCTCAGAATCAACACCCTCACCCACTTGGCTTCATTCAACAACACCATTCCCAGATTATGAAAGTATCGATGATACTGAGACTTCTTTTTATGTAGAGAAACGTCCACCTGCTCGGCCACCCCAACAGGACTTCACATCCAGCCCATCAGACAGCACTAGTATTGTTGATGGAACAACAGTCCCCACAGCTGTTCCAACGCAACCCGGCAAAGAGGTGAGCCACCAGACAGACCTGCCAGAGATGACACCAACCACACCACAAATTCAGGATGTAGAGACAGCTGCTGTTGACTCCAAGGAAAAGACCACACCTGCAGCTGCGACATCCGCCACCATCCCCATCGACAGTGGATCCTCAGCAGAAGATGTGACATTGTCAATGAGTGTTTTTGATGAGTCCACCACTCGGCTGCCAGAGGACAGCAGTGACGCCCTGACAGGGGAAGACACAGCCACAGAGATCGGCACAGAGTTCTTTACATCCGCTCCCAGGGCTTCAGCTGTGGCCGACGCAACCACCTCTCCAGGTACAGTGGTCGCTGCTGAGCAGTCCGTCCGAGTGACCACTGTCATGCAGATGCAGAATGTGTCAGGTAAGACATCTCAACAATACAATACCTTGCTTTGATGGATATATAATAAAAATGTTTGTACAGTAGCTGGGAGTTGGGGGAGGCTGTGCTGTCCAGGGTGCTGAAGTGGAGAGACGGTCTGATTTTGACAGCTGTTGAGAATGTATAGTGGTCAGAGTAAACTGAGATAAAGCAAACACACCATAGGCATGTGTAGGACCTCTGTTGTTCAGGAGCTGGATGTTTTTGCTCAAATTAAAGTATTGTCCTTGTTTTTTGTATGGTTTTAGGCTGCTGAAGTTCATTTGAGCTTCAGTAACTTGCTCTGCAAATATAATATTTAGTGGTAATTGTAATCTACATATACACAAGCAGTTACAACACACTACTTCTACTCATGTTTGCTGCTTCCACAATCAACCAAGTTGAAGAGTTTTGTTTTCCGGTTCCCTCAGTCTCATGCTGATGTGTGTTCTCAGTGTGAGATTCTGCTGGAAGACTTTTTAGGCTTAAGACCTCCTTTCTCGGTCCAGATGAGCAGATGTCCTGATAATTATTTTGATACAGACAAGCAAGAGAAGATGGGAAAGACAGTGAAAAAAGATATCAAGAGACAGCAGTAGGGAAAGAGTGGGGTCAGGACCACAAGTTTTAAAACTCAACATAAATTATACATTACTAAGATTGCAATAACCTTTACACAAACACCTAGTATCAAATTTCCATCTTTCAAGTACATATGAAAATTGCAATCATAAATCGGTTTATGTTCATGTTATAGATAATTATCTAATATAGTTTTACAATCTATTTAGTGTGTTTTCAAAGTGTTTCTTACACTGTGACTTTTATACTGTGTCATCATGTCTGTATTTCTGCTTATTTGTGGGATAACTTAAATGTTCCTTTTTGAGTTATCTCAATTATTTTACTGTAGACATGACTGGGTTAAAGAAAACTGAGAAGTCAACAGGACATGATCTCACATGCATCAGCAGCTGCATCATTTTCTACTCCTTTAATTTGCTCTCCATCTGAGCTGCAAACATTGCCATGGTGACTCATTCCTTGTCCCTGAAGAGCAGCTCGTGCTGGAGGGAAGGGATCCAGCGAACTGGAAAGTATACAAGTGAATGAATTGGTCATTTGGCAGTTTTTGGAATTTGGTCTGGCTTCGTGGTAGGTATTAAGTTTGCCTGAGAGAGCAGCAGTCTGTACTCCAGGTTATACACGCTCAAACTGCTGGTGTGTTCATCGCCACTGTGTATATGCAGTGTGGTCAGTTTAGCTGCCAAAAGTTCTCCATAGCTTATGTGTTTGTGTGTGCATGTGCAGTACTGTATGTAAAAAAGATACAAAATCTGTCTGTATGTGTTGTGTGTGTTTATCTTGCAAACAACTATGCATTTGCAGTATTTCTCTCCTTGTGTGTGTGTGTGTGTGTGTGTGTGTGTCCCAGCTTACTAACAGCCAGCCTGGCAATAACAGAGGTGTGTTGGCAGTCTACCTGAGTAAGCACAGATGCCTGTCTTCAGTAGAGACTGAACACCACCTCAAGGTGATGTCATTGCTAACACAAAGTCTCCCCACTCTGTGAGGACAGCTGGAGGCTGCCTGGTGACCAAAGTGGGTGATTATAGCTACTTTTACTGCTACATCATGTGATGTGGCTCAGCTGAGGCACTTGACATCTCTTTCTGCCCTCCCAGTTTGTATGGGAAAAGCTTGTGGAAAATATTGTGTCAGGAGAGGCGTGTTGTCTGGCTACATAGTAACAAAGTGCACAATAATCTTCTCAGGATGAGAAAAAAAAACTGAATGAATGAATATGTATTGTTGTCCTAAACATGTCAGTGTTATAGTCATGTGAACAGTGCCCATGATTAATTGAAGACAATTAAACCCAGAGTTTGCCAAGTGTTTGTATGACATGTTATGACTTGCTGAAATATTGATACTCTTAGGCGTGTTCAGCACAAATGTCACAAAACAATGCACAGAACCACCAGCAGTACATACTTACTGCCATAAAACATCTATTTAACATTCACTTCACTAACACTTGCTTAACTGATCCTTAATGGAAGAGGCTGAGAAATGGGAAATGTGCTAATTCGCTTTCTGTCAGTTTTTGATGCAAAGACTGATAGTGCTCTAATGTTTGCATAATAAATATAAGACTACAGCTAATGAGTCTTTTAGCTTAGGTTAGTACAGAGACTAGAAACAGTTAGCCTGATTACTTTAACATATTATAACTCATTTGTATGATCTGTACAAAAACCGAAGTGAAAAAGTTGGCATGTGTTGTTTTTAAATAAGAACGATGTAATGTGTTAATTAGTGAGCTTTAGAGGAGCTTTAGTGGGAGAGTGCAAAAGTCACTGCTGAATTTTGGCTTTTTCTTTTTTTTAGCACTGTAGAATGTTTTATCATCTTCAATAAACAATCTTCTTCCAATTCTAATATAAATTTAATATGTTGATACGTTAGTCAAACATAAAATGTGGATGGTCATAAGCTCGTTGCTTTATCAAGTTCTCCATCCTAAATGACCATACAGGTAATCTGTATGGCCACTAGAGGTCACCTAACCAGAGGTGTAGTGCTATTTTTTGCTGGAGTGCACCTATAATGTGAACGCATGCAAGCATGTGCACAGTTAGGTTGTGGCTCATTTCAAAGATTAAAGTAACCACTGTTCCTGCGGTGGAAAGTTGACATACATTGGTCAACTATTAAAAAAAAAAGATCACACACAAAAAAAAAGAATAATGAATCACCTAAAGCTGATTGCCAGCTGTGTTTGTGCCCACAATAAAGACAAGGGTGGCCAGTGCTTCTGTGTGTTATTTAGAAAGATTTGGACATTCATGTTTAATGTGGCTTTGGGAGCTTCAGCACAACTAACTGCTGCTGTGAAATGGAGGGGATTAAAGGGAAACGTCTTTACGTTTATGCACATGTGTGTATGTGTGTGTATGAGAGAAAGAGAAATAGAGGGAGAGAGAGAGAGAGAGAGAGAGAGAGAGAGAGAGATAATATGTGTGTGTGTGTGTGTGTGTGTGTGTGTGTGTTTGGGAGGGAGGTCAGGTGGGTCCATTACCTGAGTTCCCAGGCTTGACCTGGGTTTTTAACAGGTGTCTGTCTGCAGAGCTGAGCTGGTGCAGGTGTTCTTGGTTGCAACCAATAATCTTTCTGAATCACTGTTTGTGGGAAACAGAGAGAGAGAGAGAGAGAGAGAGAGGACAATGATCAGAGAGAGAGGTAGCAAAGTTTATAAACTAAAGGATTTTAAGTTTTGTGTGTGAACAATCTTTTCCTACTCTTTGCTTGTACTATATAATGTAAACACTAGTAAACAGCTCATGCTGAACAGGACCAAACTGTTCATTTTAGGATTAACACAGCTCCACCTCTTTTCTTTTTGCCACCTGCTCTATACATAATTCCAGATTTGTCAAAGGCTTGACCCTTTGGCGCTCTCTCAAGGCTTTTTTTTGTTAATTATGGGGATGCAATACAAAACTGGAATGCATATTGTTGTAGGGAGGAGGACAGCCACATGAGGTACAGAGATTAGGAAGATGAAGGGTTGTTGTTTGGGCCATTCTTCATATGTAACATGTTCCTTTCTTTAAACAGGTTACAGAGACATTCAGTGATTGTCACAAGATGGTCTTAAAGAGAGTGGCATGGACTCAAGACCCTTTCTTTGCTTCAAATGTTATGAATGGCAACTATTAGTTTCACTAATTAACTTCAAAAAACAGCTTGAATATCTTGATAGTTTGGTTTTGTGTGGTAATTCAAGGCAACTGTCTTTTAGAGGAGGTGGATTATTTCCAGCCAGACAACATCTTGTTTATTTATATGATTACATAAACCCATCTGAGGCAACATAGCGTAGGTAGATGATGATAACATTGCATGGTGTAAAGGGAATTGAACGCCGCTTCTGTGTTAGACTTAAAATTATGAGCAGACAGCTGCTGACATCTGAAGTCACTTAGTCTGTGGACCTCTATTTGAAAAATATACAGGGAGCAGGCACAGTAACACAAACACTCCCAAAACACAATCCTACCCAAATTAATAATACTACTGTATTTGTTAGCTTTATGAAGGTTGTAGTGTTTAATTGTTTATTAAGAATTGGACATAAATGTTTTGATTAAACTCTCCTCGTACATTCATGAGAATATGTTCTGAAATGTCTTTACAAAACACTGAGCAGTCACAACTATGGTTGCACATGTTGTCAACATAGTGATATCCAGTGATTCAAATATATTATCCTTTTTTAGTCAAGACAGGACAGGAAATGTTTTCTTTTCACATGAATGCAAAATCTAATCTTTATATTATGGTTTGGATAAAATTCAGTCACAAATGCAGCCAAGGCTTTCAGATATGTCGACGAGAGATTTATTTCAAGTCTTTTGCAGTTTTTGTTTATTTCAAAACTTGAGGTTCAAGAAAATTATTTTGTGAAAACACTCATAAGACGTATGTATTTCGTTGGTCATTAAATATTTTATTTGTAATATTGACTCAATAGCAAACGCAGGGTAACAGCAAGTAGTTCTGTGTTTTACAAGTGTACGGACATGGATAGAGATTGTCTCTGATGTTTTTCAATATTACAATACAATGTGTGTGATAGTGTGACTATCTATAATATAATGTCATGCCTACCACTCCCAGGATTTTAGAAATAAAATGCTAGAATTAATTCTTAGAGTTTTTCTTTTATCATTAAGCTAAACTTTCAGTTTCTCTGCAGTTAAATTGTCACCACTTGCCCTAAAATTCCTTTATTTTCTTTACAGTTGACCAGGCTCTACAGCCACAGGATTCTCAGTCTCCTGCCATACCAGTTGTGCCTGACCATCCCACACCCTCCATAGCTGATGGTGAGCCCATCCTGCAGAGCGGAGACTCAGACCTTTTCCCTCAAGCTGCTGTAACCCTCACTCCAGCTGTTAGTTTTATAAATGGTAAACATGAGATCACGTTGGAGCCACAAAGACCAGAGGAAATAGAGGCCAAAGGTACTCAGATTTTAACTAATGTGTCAACTCTGGGAGCAAGCGATGAAATAACCACAGTTATTGATTATACATGGACCGATTTCCCTGTTGATAACTCCACTGAATCTATGGAGGAACCCACAGAAGTACTGATCTCTACAGAGATCCCGGATGGTGATGGATATAACCCTGATATATTCCCAATAGCTGAATCATCATCTCCTCACATACTCCCTGAATGGGATGACCTGACCACAAAAGGCCCCACACAGAAAGACTCAACCTCTGTTTCAGCCTCAACACTGGAGGCAAAAACTACACTGAAAACTGAAGCTGGTCCAGCTGCCACAGAGGGGATGAGTGATGTCAAAGCTACCTCTGCTGACTTTGTTCCTACAGTAACACCAGCTGAGCCACAGATCACCAAAGCAACTGGAGAAACCCAAACAATGAAGGGTGATAAAGAAACCACCACTGTCATCACCACATCTGTGCAAGAAGAGGTAGACGAGTCAAGAAGAACTCCCACTTATGTGAAAAATGACTCAGAAGTGACTCAGACAGACCAATTCCCTGTCACTATTTCAACCAAACTTCACACAGCCAGAGATAAAGCAGAAGTCACAGAGGAAGCAAAGAGCACATCTGCCACTCCAGCTGCAGAAGACAGCACTCAGCCTACATTGGAGATTGTGTCCACTCCCTCCTATGATGACGCTGATGGGAAAACACCAACATCAACAATTAGTGACTCACAGAGCTCCACTCAAGATGTGGAGGGAGGGAAAGAGATCCAAACCCCGAAAGAATTTGCCTTCAGCACAGTGGCTCCTTTAGTATCTAGTAGTACAGCCCCTCCTGAACAGACAGCCAAGACTGAGATAACGCCAGCCATAGATGTAGGCAGCATTGAATCATCATCATCTGTTGAACCTACCCTGGCAGAAACTTCAGAGGGGACAGACAGACAAAGTTGGCAAGGGAGTACAGTCAGCCAAATACCTTCCATCTCACCTACTGGGAAAGCTGTGACTAATGCAATGTCTACATCAGAGGAGGATGGTTCAGGTGTCCAAACAATGGACATGTTTACAACCAGACCTCCATCACATACCTCTGCAGCAACTGCACTATCATCCTCAAGCATAAGCCCTCGGCATACAATGGATCAAGCAACAAGGGAGAGTGAAGAAACAACACAAACAGTAGAAACAGCTGTCACAGATAAAACATTCGTTCCTGCCAGTGGTGAGTCAGAAATAACTTCAGCAACCACCACTGCTCTCAAGGAGAGGAAACAAGATGAAACATCTCCTTCCTCTCATGAATCCATTGCAACCACTGTTTCCCCCTTATACAGTGCTATTGAAATTATCAAGACAACAATGACTTCTTTCACTGAATTTTTCAGTCAGTACTCAACACAAAGTGCATCAGTAGTGACTGATTTACCTGACCAAAGACTGGAGGAAACTGAAACCGGTGTCACAGATAAGGAGGCTTCAATAGATCGAACTTCCTCAACTGTGGCCACCCCTACTTCTGCTGTCAAACCAGATGCATCTATATCGGCTGCAGTTTCAAAAGTGGAAATCTCAGGTGTAAACGAGGACACAGTTCAAACACATCCTTCAACAGTGAACCCATTAAGTAGCTTTACAAAGATAGGTCCCATGCATCCTAGCACTGCCGAAGAAAGTGCAGATGACCAAACATCTGGTATGACATTGACAGAAGCTACTGCAGCATCTACCATGCTACCATCCTCTACACTTAGCACAGCCACTGAAGTGACAAAAGAACACATGGAAAAATCAATTTCACAGGAACCAGCAATTGGTAAGATCATTGACAGCACACTGCCCACTGCAACAGCAAATGTTAACTATGTAGGTCAAACAACTAAATCTTCCATGTACAGCACTGAGAAACCAACAACATTGTATGAAGAAAAACCAACAACTTCATCACAACTGAGCACATCTGCTGCTGCTGGTGTGGCAGAGACAATCTCAATAAAAACCTCTAAAGATGGAGAAAGCTCAGGCAAACACACAGCTGAATCACCAAGTACACAGTTTGTTACAACTTCAGCCTCCTCTCTGTTCAGCACTGAAAAATCAACAGCACATCCAGTTGAGGAACAAGCCAGTGCTGTCACAGAGCAGACAGAAAAGCCCTCAGTTTCTCCTGTTACTGCAAAGACAGAAAATTCTTCTGTCATCATCTCCCCAACCTCTTCTGTCACAGGTACAGCTTCATCATTAATCAACACAGAGGCACCAACAGCAATGTCTCCTGGAACAAAAGCAAGTCTTGAAACCGATAAAACAAAAATGCCATCACTTCCAGAAAAACCATCAGTTTCTCCTATCTCTGCAGGGACACTAACAAGTTCAATAACAGAGATTCCAAGTTTGGCTTCTGTTACGTCATCTACTCTTCCAGACACTGATGGTAAAGATATTAGCAGTGTGACTACAATGGTGGCATTAAGTCCTTCAATCAGTGGATCAACTGCTGAAGCTGAGACAGCTTCATTCCTCATTACTGTGCAACCAAAATCAGTGTCACCAGAAACACAAGAGACAGTTACCCCTAGTGAGGCAGTGGAATCATCAGTAGCACCAGAGGCAACTTCCATATTCCCAACAACAGATGAAGAGAGCTCAGGTGATCATACAACTGTGATATCAGGCAAAGACACAGCAACCCCTACAGATTCCTTGTGGTCCAGCACTGAGGAGCCAACAGCACTGACAGGTGAGGAACAAGACAGCACTGTCACAGATCAGACAGAGGAACCCTCACTGTCTCCTGTTATTGATGAGACAGAAAAATCTCCTCTTATCATTCCACTGGATAATCAGTCACCATCAGTCACAGCATCACATGAATCTGAAACAAGTGGCAGTTCAAGAGCTGCTGTTACCACAGTTTCATCCCTCCACAGTACTGAAAAACCAACATCACTGTCACCTGAAATACAAGAGACTGTTACCACAAGTCAGACCAAGGACGATTCAGCAACACCACAGGAAAGTTCTGCTTTCCCACCAACAGGTGAAGAGGTCTCAGGTGACCAAACCCCAGACATGTTCATCACAACCTCTTCTGTCATAGGTACGGCTTCATCATTATTCAGCACTGAGTCACCAAGAGCAGCTCCTACAGCATCATCATTGTTTAGCACGGAGAAGCCAACAGTGCTGCCAGCTGTGGAAGAAGACAGTGCTGTCACAGATCAGACAGGAAAGCCCTCGGTTATTCCTGTTACTGATGAAACAGAAAAATCATCTGTCATCACTCCAGTAGATGCAGAAGGCTCAGGTGACCAAACCCCAGACATGTTTACTCCAACCTCTTCTGTCATAGGTACAGCTTCATCATTATTCAGCACGGAGGAACCAACAGCAATGTCTCCTGGAACAAAAGAAAGTCTTGAAACAGATAAAACAAAAATGCCATCACTTCCAGAAGAACCATCAGTTTCTCCTATCTCTGATGAGACCCTAACAAGTTCAATAACAGTGATTCCAAGTTTGGCTTCTGTTATGTCATCTACTCTTCCAGACATTGATGATAAAGATATTAGCAGTGCGACCACAATGGTGGCATCGACTCCTTCAATCAGTGGATCAACGAGTAAAGTTGAAACAGCATCATTCCTCATTCCAACAGATGCAGAGAGTTCTGTAGACAGCTTTACTGAGTTTGCTGAAGAGTCAGTCTTCCCTGTCACTACTTTGCCGTCAATGTTGAGTACAGGGTCACCATCAGTCACATCATCACATGAATCTGAAACAAGTGGCAGTTCAGCAGCTGCTGTCACCAAAGCTTCATCCCTCCACAGTACTGAGAAACCAAAATCAGTGTCACCTGAAATACAAGAGACTGTTACCACAAGTCAGACCAAGGAAGATTCAGCAACACCGCAGGAAAGTTCTGCTTTCCCACCAACAGGTGAAGAGGGCTCAGGTGACCAAACCCCAGACATGTTCACCACAACCTCTTCTATCATAGGTATGGCTTCATCATTATTCAGCACTGAGTCACCAAGAGCAGCTCCTACAGCATCCTCATTGTTTAGCACGGAGAAGCTAACAGTAATGCCAGCTGTGAAAGAAGACAGTGCTGTCACAGATCAGACAGAGAAGCCCTCAGTTATTCCTGTTACTGATGAAACAGAAAAATCATCTGTCATCACTCCAGTAGATGCAGAGGGCTCAGGTGACCAAACCCCAGACATGTTTACTCCAACCTCTTCTGTCATAGGTACAGCTTCATCATTATTCAGCACTGAGGAACCAACAGCAATGTCTCCTGGAACAAAAATGCCATCACTTCCAGAAGAACCATCAGTTTCTCCTTTCTCTGATGAGACCCTAACAAGTTCAATAACAGTGATTCCAAGTTTGGCTTCTGTTATGTCATCTACTCTTCCAGACACTGATGATAAAGATATTAGCAGTGAGACCACAATGGTTGAGTCGACTCCTTCAATCAGTGGATTAACGACTAAAGTTGAAACAGCATCATTCCTCATTCCAACAGATGCAGAGAGCTCTGTAGACAGCTTTACTGAGTTTACTGAAGAGTCAGTCTTCGCTGTCACTACTTTGCCGTCAAAGTTGAGTACAGGGTCACCATCAGTCACATCATCATATGAATCTGAAACAAGTGGCAGTTCAGCAGCTGCTGTCACCAAAGCTTCATCCCTCCACAGTACTGAGAAACCAAAATCAATGCCACCTGAAATACAAGAGACTGTTACCACAAGTCAGACCAATGAAGATTCAGCAATACCACAGGAAAGTTCTGCTTTCCCACCAACAGGTGAAGAGGGCTCAGGTGACCAAACCCCAGACATGTTCACCACAACCTCTTCTATCATAGGTATGGCTTCATCATTATTCAGCACTGAGTCACCAAGAGCAGCTCCTACAGCATCCTCACTTTTTAGCACGGAGAAACCAACAGTGCTGCCAGCTGTGAAAGAAGACAGTGTTGTCACAGATCAGACGGAGAAGCCCTCAGTTATTCCTGTTACTGATGAAACGGAAAAATCACCTGTCATCACTCCAGTAGATGCAGAGGGCTCAGGTTACCAAACCCCAGACATGTTTACTCCAACCTCTTCTGTCGTAGGTACAGCTTCATCATTATTCAGCACGGAGGAACCAACAGCAATGTCTCCTGGAACAAAAGAAAGTCTTGAAACAGATAAAACAAAAATGCCGTCACTTCCAGAAGAACCATCAGTTTCTCCTATCTCTGATGAGACCCTAACAAGTTCAATAACAGTGATTCCAAGTTTGGCTTCTGTTATGTCATCTACTCTTCCAGACACTGATGATAAAGATATTAGCAGTGAGACCACAATGGTTGAGTCGACTCCTTCAATCAGTGGATCAACGAGTAAAGTTGAAACAGCATCATTCCTCATTCCAACAGATGCAGAGAGTTCTGTAGACAGCTTTACTGAGTTTACTGAAGGGTCAGTCTTTGCTGTCACTACTTTGCCGTCAAAGTTGAGTACAGGGTCACCATCAGTCACATCATCATATGAATCTGAAACAAGTGGCAGTTCAGCAGCTGCTGTCACCAAAGCTTCATCCCTCCACAGTACTGAGAAACCAAAATCAATGCCACCTGAAATACAAGAGACTGTTACCACAAGTCAGACCAAAGAAGATTCAGCAACACCACAGGAAAGTTCTGCTTTCCCACCAACAGGTGAAGAGGGCTCAGGTGACCAAACCCCAGACATGTTCACCACAACCTCTTCTATCATAGGTATGGCTTCATCATTATTCAGCACTGAGTCACCAAGAGCAGCTCCTACAGCATCCTCACTTTTTAGCACGGAGAAGCCAACAGTAATGCCAGCTGTGAAAGAAGACAGTGCTGTCACAGATCAGACAGAGAAGCCCTCAGTTATTCCTGTTACTGATGAAACAGAAAAATCATCTGTCATCACTCCAGTAGATGCAGAGGGCTCAGGTGACCAAACCCCAGACATGTTTACTCCAACCTCTTCTGTCATAGGTACAGCTTCATCATTATTCAGCACTGAGGCACCAACAGCAATGTCTCCTGGAACAAAAGAAAGTCTTGAAACAGATAAAACAAAAATGCCATCACTTCCAGAAGAACCATCAGTTTCTCCTATCTCTGATGAGACCCTAACAAGTTCAATAACAGTGATTCCAAGTTTGGCTTCTGTTATGTCATCTACTCTTCCAGACACTGATGATAAAGATATTAGCAGTGAGACCACAATGGTTGAGTCGACTCCTTCAATCAGTGGATCAACGAATAAAGTTGAAACAGCATCATTCCTCATTCCAACAGATGCAGAGAGTTCTGTAGACAGCTTTACTGAGTTTACTGAAGAGTCAGTCTTCGCTGTCACTACTTTGCCGTCAAAGTTGAGTACAGAGTCACCATCAGTCACATCATCACATGAATCTGAAACAAGTGGCAGTTCAGCAGCTGCTGTCACCAAAGCTTCATCCCTCCACAGTACTGAGAAACCAACATCAATGCCACCTGAAATACAAGAGACTGTTACCACAAGTCAGACCAAGGAAGATTCAGCAACACCACAGGAAAGTTCTGCTTTCCCACCAACAGGTGAAGAGGGCTCAGGTGACCAAACCCCAGACATGTTCACCACAACCTCTTCTGTCGTAGGTACGGCTTCATCATTATTCAGCACTGAGTCACCAAGAGCAGCTCCTACAGCATCCTCATTGTTTAGCACGGAGAAGCCAACAGTAATGCCAGCTGTGAAAGAAGACAGTGCTGTCACAGATCAGACAGAGAAGCCCTCAGTTATTCCTGTTACTGATGAAACGGAAAAATCATCTGTCATCACTCCAGTAGATGCAGAGGGCTCAGGTGACCAAACCCCAGACATGTTTACTCCAACCTCTTCTGTCGTAGGTACAGCTTCATCATTATTCAGCACTGAGGAACCAACAGCAATGTCTCCTGGAACAAAAGAAAGTCTTGAAACAGATAAAACAAAAATGCCATCACTTCCAGAAGAACCATCAGTTTCTCCTTTCTCTGATGAGACCCTAACAAGTTCAATAACAGTGATTCCAAGTTTGGCTTCTGTTATGTCATCTACTCTTCCAGACACTGATGATAAAGATATTAGCAGTGAGACCACAATGGTTGAGTCGACTCCTTCAATCAGTGGATCAACGAGTAAAGTTGAAACAGCATCATTCCTCATTCCAACAGATGCAGAGAGTTCTGTAGACAGCTTTACTGAGTTTACTGAAGAGTCAGTCTTCGCTGTCACTACTTTGCCGTCAAAGTTGAGTACAGGGTCACCATCAGTCACATCATCATATGAATCTGAAACAAGTGGCAGTTCAGCAGCTGCTGTCACCAAAGCTTCATCCCTCCACAGTACTGAGAAACCAAAATCAATGCCACCTGAAATACAAGAGACTGTTACCACAAGTCAGACCAAAGAAGATTCAGGAACACCACAGGAAAGTTCTGCTTTCCCACCAACAGGTGAAGAGGGCTCAGGTGACCAAACCCCAGACATGTTCACCACAACCTCTTCTGTCGTAGGTACGGCTTCATCATTATTCAGCACTGAGTCACCAAGAGCAGCTCCTACAGCATCCTCATTGTTTAGCACGGAGAAGCCAACAGTAATGCCAGCTGTGAAAGAAGACAGTGCTGTCACAGATCAGACAGAGAAGCCCTCAGTTATTCCTGTTACTGATGAAACGGAAAAATCATCTGTCATCACTCCAGTAGATGCAGAGGGCTCAGGTGACCAAACCCCAGACATGTTTACTCCAACCTCTTCTGTCGTAGGTACAGCTTCATCATTATTCAGCACTGAGGAACCAACAGCAATGTCTCCTGGAACAAAAGAAAGTCTTGAAACAGATAAAACAAAAATGCCATCACTTCCAGAAGAACCATCAGTTTCTCCTTTCTCTGATGAGACCCTAACAAGTTCAATAACAGTGATTCCAAGTTTGGCTTCTGTTATGTCATCTACTCTTCCAGACACTGATGATAAAGATATTAGCAGTGAGACCACAATGGTTGAGTCGACTCCTTCAATCAGTGGATCAACGAGTAAAGTTGAAACAGCATCATTCCTCATTCCAACAGATGCAGAGAGTTCTGTAGACAGCTTTACTGAGTTTACTGAAGAGTCAGTCTTCGCTGTCACTACTTTGCCGTCAAAGTTGAGTACAGGGTCACCATCAGTCACATCATCATATGAATATGAAACAAGTGGCACTGCAACAACTACTGTTATAACAGTTTCATCCATCCACAGTACTGAGAAACCAACATCAGTGTCACCTGAAATACAAGAGACTGTTACCACAAGTCAGACCAAGGAAGATTCAGCAACACCACAGGAAAGTTCTGCTTTCCCACCAACAGGTGAAGAGGGCTCAGGTGACCAAACCCCAGACATGTTCACCAAAACCTCTTCTATCATAGGTATGGCTTCATCATTATTCAGCACTGAGTCACCAAGAGCAGCTCCTACAGCATCCTCATTGTTTAGCACGGAGAAGCCAACAGTAATGCCAGCTGTGAAAGAAGACAGTGCTGTCACAGATCAGACGGAGAAGCCCTCGGTTATTCCTGTTACTGATGAAACGGAAAAATCATCTGTCATCACTCCAGTAGATGCAGAGGGCTCAGGTGACCAAACCCCAGACATGTTTACTCCAACCTCTTCTGTCGTAGGTACAGCTTCATCATTATTCAGCACTGAGGCACCAATAGCAGGTCCCACTGCATCCTCATTGTTTAGCACTGAGAAGCCAACAGCACCACCAGATGTGGAACAAGACAGCACTGTCACAGATAAGACGGAAAAAACCCCAGTTTCTCCTGTTACTGATGAAACAAAAGAATCTTCTGTCATCACTCCCGTGGATGAAGACGGTTCAGGTGACCAAACTCCTGACATGTTCACCAGAAACATTTCTGTCACAGTTACAGCGTCATCTTTATTTGGTACTGAGGCAACAATAGAATTATTACCTGGAACAAAAGAAAGTCTTGAAACAGATAAAACAAAAATGCCATCACTTCCAGAAGAACCATCAGTTTCTACTATCTCTGATGAGACCCTAACAAGCTCAATAACAATGATTCCAAGTTTGGCTTCTGTTATATCATCTACTCATCTACAGACCAAGGAGGGTTCAGTAACACCTCACCACTCAACATCAGACATCACTATTACACATCAACCTCCAACGCAATTAAGCACAGAAAAAACGTCAGCCATCCCACTAATTCAAGAATTTGAGACGAGTTCTGCAATCACTTTGACAGAAGACAACATCTCAACAGGGCAAACAACTGAAATTTTTACAGAGGATACATCTTCCCTGTCTTTGTTGCCAACTATAGACCAAACAGTGGAACCAAGCAGCCACGCGGCTATCGTGATTGGTAGCTCACAGGAAACGGCTACTACATCTCCAAGCTCCAAAAGTTCATCTGTTCCTATCATTGATGACACTGAGATTATTCATCACACTCCTGATTTTACCAACAAAGTGGCTGGTAAAATATCAACCACCATTTCTTCAATGTTCAGCACAGAAAAACCAGCAGTAACAACAGCATCACTTGCAACTCAGACAGGGGATAGTTCAGTATCTACTGTTATTACACCTTACTCTTTGTACAGTACAGAGACATCAGATTCCTCTGATACAAAAAAGTCCACAGAAAGACAGTCTTCAACTCCAGTGACACACTCTTTGATCACAACTACCCCTGAGGAGAGCACCAGAAGTCAAACTCCTGAGAATATGTTCACCAAGGAACCTGAAAACCCCACAGCAGTTTCAACTAGCATGGTGCATGATGAAGGCTCTGGGGACCAAACCCCTGATATCTTTGCTCTCATCTCTGCTGTGACACCTTCCTCTGTTGTCACAGGGTCCCCAATGGTTATACCCTCAGAACAGCCTGATGAGGAAGTGGACCATGACATCAGCACAGACATTGTGAGAACAACCGTTAAAACTACCAGCACTGCTTTTACCACAGACTCAAGGTCATTATTCACTGATGAAGAGGCTTCAGGTGATATTGCCACTACTCCTGTTTATTCCATGTTCAGTACAAAGACACCAGAAGCAGTGTTTGAAGAAACTGCAAAGAGCACTGTAACAGAACAAGAAACAAGTACAGCTACCACAGTGTCTACAGTGTTTAGCACAGAGAAGCCATTATTGACAACAGAATTACCTGTTTTAAAATCTCATGCAACTTTGGCCTCTTCGCGCTACAGTACCGAGAAACCAACATCGGTGCCAACATTGGATTCCAGTGAATCTCAAAGTAAATTGCCATACTCTACAGCAATGGATGAAAGCACATCACAGCCTGGTGTCGAGTCATCAACCCAGTCGTCACCACAGTTCATGACAGAGGAGTCTACAAATGCTATTCATTTTTCTGTTTCCTCCAACTCATCTCCCACAATTGAGGCAATGACAGCATCAGTGCTTGACTCAGGAAGTGGTGATTTTATTGATGTAGAGAGCTCAGGAGATTACATATCTGCATCCACAGTTGAAACTCCCCTGGAAACACCAACCTCAACTGAGCAACCCTCTGTGGAACAAACAACCTCAGCAACAACAGCATCATTCAGACCATCAATCACATCCACATTTGTTGAGGAAAAAAGCAACAGAGTGCATACAACTGTCACAACAGGTCCCTATACACTTAAAACCTCTGAACCCATGGCAATCTCCAGTGTCACCATGCTTACCTCAAAGGAAACATCTACTTACATTGATATGGACAGCTCTGGTGACTCATCTGGAGAGGATGACTTGGAATTAAGTCCAGATGGTTCTGGTGCAGGAGTATCTATTGAAACTACCACAAAACCCCTGGATACATTTACTGTGACCACAGATGAGACTGAAATAGATGAGGCTAGGAGCACCTCTGACATGTCCAGCACACAGCTTGCCAAGGTATTTTTTTCATCAACCCAATCTCCACACATGACAAGCACTGAGATTTACATTACTGAGCAGGGCAGTGGTGTCTTCACAGATGACTCTGATGACTCAACTACATTTGTACCAGTCACAAGTCCTCCTATGATGTCCGTTACGGTAGCAGCTACAAAACAAATCACAGTGTCTTCTAGTACTGGTGCTGTCACAGAGGAGAGTTCAAGTGACCAAACAACAGATAGGTCTACTGATGGTGTTATTACACAAAAACCTACTGGAACCTCAGCCTCCTCTCTTTACAGCACTGAAAAACCAACTGCAATGTTTGTAGAAATCCACACTTCAACGCTTGCGGATAGCTCAGTTGATACCTTCTCTCAGATGTCTTCAGTGTCATCTTCAGCTGTTTATAACACAGGGTCTCTTGATAGCTCAAAGAGTACACCCTCCTCTCTGTTCAGCACAGAGAGACCTGCAAAGACACCAGCATCGCTTGAAAGTGGAACATCTGATATTCCAAAACCTGCTCCAACTGCAGCTTCTTCTCTATACAGCACTGAGAAGCCAAATATCACAACAGTACATACTATCACACCTGCCCAGTCAGCTGATATGTCTCTCTCCACAACTGATGAATCAAAACAAAGACCAAATTTTACTTTGGCAGAGGGTTATGGTGACCAAACCACTGAGATGTTCACACCAAAGCAATCAGCGATTGAGAGCGTCACATTTGGAGAAGTAACAGGTGAAACTGAAACCTTTGTTTCAGTCACACCAACCTCTGAAGAAGAGGTTTCCTCACAGGAGGGCGAACTTACGCCAGATACCCCCATCACCTCTGAAGCAACAGAGCCTCCTGTTTCATCTGAGCACATAATGCAGTCTTCTTATACAACTATGACCCCTCATACAATTGGATCCTCAGTTAGTGATCACACTACAGTTGACTTCACCACAGTAAGCTCAAGCAGTAAACATGAGCAAGATGAAATCACATCAATGTCCACCCCAATTCCCTCCATTGTATATCATAGTGTTACAGACCAACAGGTCATGATCATCACTCCCAGTAGCAGCCGACCTAGGACTGACCTAAGTGAACAAACACCTACCATGGTCTTGCATGTGTCTAAACCATCAACCAGCACAACCACCATATTCACAGAGGATATAACAGATGAAGATGAGCTGTTCTCTGGAGTTACAGACAGTACAAAGGAAAGCAGCCACACTCCTGTGCTTATCACCAAAGATGATACTATCATTGATGCAGATGTTATCTCCGCTGTTCCCTCCTCCTCAGTTTACCCAACCATCCAGACAGAGGAAGCTGGAGGCATCATAGCAGTTACAATGACACAAAAGTTGGAGGTAACAGAAGAAGCAGAAGGTTCAGGGACTGACACGTTTTTTACTCCTACACCAGTTACATTACAAGCTACCTCAGCCACTGATTTGTCATTAGTTTCAAAATCTGAATATTCACAGTCCACTTCAAAACCATCACCTGTGCAAGGTGTTTCTACTATGGAAAAATCGAGTGAAGAGACGGTCACATTGTCACCACGTGACATGGGTGCCACTGTGTCCACAAAGTCA
Source organism: Trachinotus anak (assembly GCF_046630095.1). Classification (NCBI taxonomy): domain Eukaryota; kingdom Metazoa; phylum Chordata; class Actinopteri; order Carangiformes; family Carangidae; genus Trachinotus; species Trachinotus anak. The sequence continues at coordinate 13,432,702 of NW_027273859.1, read as the reverse complement.
AGCTCTGAAGAAACATATGATTTAACTACACCGCATATGGTTTTCCCTATCGAGACTCACATTAAAACAGTTCCAGAGCTGGTGGAGGAATATTCATCAGGTGAAGACAGCACTGATAAAGTCACTCAGTCTATCACTGAGATCACTGCATCCTGGACTTTGCCTTCACAAACCATAACTGAAACAACAGACACCAAGCCTGTCACTCCAGTGTCCAGTGAGGAATATATGGTCAGCAAAGATGAGAAAGAAAAGTCCATGCCAACCACAAGCCCTGATACAACTGATAAGACCTTAAGCTCCACACAAGCCACTGTACCTTCAGTCACTGTCACACCACACACAGTAGTGTCCACTGAACCTGGCACAGTGAAACCAACCATTGAAGCATCTGGTGATGAATATTCAGGTGATGATGAGTTTAGTGAAGGGTCTGCATTGGATGTCTTAGAGACAACTTCAGCATTCTCTGTGGATGGATGGACAGCATCCGAAAAACATGTGACATCTACAGCCTCCTCACTGTACAGCACTGAGAAACCAACTGTTGCCCCTGACATGGGAGATGTGGATGAGAAGTTTTCAGGTGACCAAAATGAAACTATGTTCAATGAGGTTGTAATTACAACAATTAAGGCAGAACAAATCTCACCAACATCACCTGGAACTACCACAAGAGATGTTGCAAAGTCACAAACAAGTGCTACCTCCTCCCTCTACAGTACAGTGAAACCATCTGTCACCTTTTTAAGTGATCAAACATCTAGTGTACTGACAGCTTCAGCAGTGAATGCTGAACCAGTAACATTTTCAGTTACTTCATCTCATGCTGGCACTGGAGAGACTGAAATAGCAGTATCAAGTGCTGCTTCCAGTCTTTATAGCACCGAGAAGCCAACAGTCACATCCTCTCCTCATGTCACTGGGAAGCACAGATCAGAAACATATGATTTAACTACATTGCATACAGTTTTACCTATTGAAACCCACACCAAAAAAGAAATGACTGATAAAGTCACTGAGTCTATCACTGAAATCGCTACATCCTTGTCTTTGCCTTCTAAAAACTTAACCTTAACATTAGACTCCAGCTCTGTCACTCCAGTGTCAAGTGAGGAATATATGGTCAGCACAGATGAAAATGAAAAATCCATCACCCCATCACCCACAGCCATAACAACCACAAGTCCGGATACAACTGATAAGACCTTAAGCTCCACACAAGCCACTGTACCTTCAGTCACTGCCACACCACACACAGTAGTATCCACTGAACCTGGCACAGTGAAACCAACTGTTGAAGCATCTGGTGATGAATATTCAGGTGATGATGAGTTTAGTGAAGGGTCTGCATTGGATGTCTTAGAGACAACTTCAGCATTCTCTGTGGATGGATGGACAGCATCCGAAAAACATGTGACATCTACAGCCTCCTCACTGTACAGCACTGAGAAACCAACTGTTGCCCCTGACATGGGAGATGTGGATGAGGATTTTTCAGGTGACCAAAATGAAACTACATTCACTGAGGTTGTAATTACAACAATTAAGGCAGAACAAATCTCACCAACCTCAACTGGAACTACCACAAGAGATGTTGCAAAGTCACCAACAAATGCTTCCTCCTCCCTCTATAGTACAGTGAAACCGTCTGTCACTTCTGAATCAGATGTTGCTGAAACAAACACCTCAATTGATCAAACATCTAGTATACTGACAGCTTCAACAGTGAAGGCTGAAACAGTAACATTTTCAGTTACGTCACCTGAGGCTGGCCCTGGGGAGACTGAAATAGAAATATCAAGTGCTCCTTCCAGTCTTTATAGCACTGAGAAGCCAACAGTCACATCCTCTCCTGATGTTAGATCAGATGATCACACTCATGTGACAGAGCCCTTGACACACACTGCTGCTACTCTGCACAGTACAGTAAAAATGGACAAAATACTATCCACAACAGTATCCCCTCCCTACAGCACTGATACATATTCAGTGGCAAGTATCACAGATGTTACAGATAGGGTGAGCTCTGGGGTTGAGATTGCAGATGCCACAACTGCATCACCTATGACAGTGACATCTGAGAGTGAAAAGACTGTAGCCACTCCAGTGTTCCCTGGTTTCAGCACAGAAAAACCAATCACAGTGACCCAAGAGGATGAAACTCAAATGAATGAGATAAGCACTGAGGCAAAGAAGGCATTTTCAGAGACAGTTTCAACCTCTACCAATGAAGCAACATCAACCCCAGCACTCGGGGACCATATCAACTCTATGTCTACAAAAGAATCATTTTCTGCATCCACAGTTTCTTCTCTACAAAGCACCTCAGAGCCTGATGTGATGGTTCAGTTTGTCACCACTTTTGTCCCAGAACCAGATACAACACACCCTGGGGTATCCTTCCAACAGGCAAGATCTGAGATTGCATTCACTCATCATCCCCACTTTGACATCTCCTCTGAGAAAACTGTGTTGACCACAACCAGCCCAATGTTGCCCAGTGAGGTGTCAAACCAGCACTTTGAACCTAGTGATGTGACCCCCCACACTGGAGTTACAACCACATCACTGGAAGATAAGACAGCTGAAGCACCAAGCCGAGCACCTATAACCATAGAAGTTTCAATTGATGTTGAAGGGAGCTCAGACAAAGACAGTGAGGTCCAGGAAACATCTACTTATGCTGTAAAGACCTCTTCTCCTACAGATGAAATAGAAGACTCTAAAGAGATTGAATCCATAACTCAAAATCCAGCAACTGACAAGTCTGCAAAACCTGAAGAAGAAACTGCAGCTGTCCAGGCAATAACGTCTACAGAGTCAAGCTTAGTGGAAACATCAAATGAACAAACTCTAGAGGAAGCAATAAAGACTCTGTCCACAACTGCATCTTCACTGTTCAGCACTGAGACTCCAATGATGGCTTCCATATCAGATGTTTCTGATCAAGAGGGTTCTGGAGAAACATCAACAGCATTACCCAAAATGGTGACAGGAGAAAGTGAACAGACTCCCATTCCTCCCTCTGCCACTGAAAAATCAACTGCAGTGTCACATGACACAGACACTTCAACAGAAGAAGAGGGCTCAGGTTATGAAAAGACATCACCGAAGACTGATGAAATCTCCATATCAACAGGAACAAGTATTATTATTTTACCAGAAGATGGTTCAAGTGGTGACACATCTGGTGTCTTCGATTCTGACACTGTCAATGCAACTGTTTCATCCCTGTCCAGTACGCTTAAGATGGATAGTATCACCAGTACTTCTGAGATGGAAAACAAACAAACTGATAAACCAGAATCATCTACATACGAACAAACCTCAGGTCAGAAGTCATCTGAGACTGTCATCACTGAAGCATATGCAACACAATCCCCTGCTGCAACCAGCACTGTCGATTCAACAAAGTCATCAACTTGGATTGAGTCAGAATCAACAGATTCTGAAAAAGCAGAGACACGAGATCCAGACCCAATGAGCGGACATCAACCAACTGTTGTTACACATGCGGCAGAAACCTCTACAAGCCCAGATGCTAAATTAGTGGCCACAACAATCCCAGCTGAACGCAGTTCAGTTGAACCTACTTCAAATGTTCTTTCAACATCAGTGTCTTCACAGCCTGATGTTTCGGGCCAGTTTGTCACAACAGTTTCCCCTGTACAGGACCTAACAACTCCCCAGGAGTCATTTGAACAAGTCAAGTTAGAAGGGACACTAACACACCGCCCTCACACAGATCTGTTTTCTCAGGATGTGTCACCAACCACAGCTCACCCTATTTTTGCAAGTCATGCAACAAGTCAAATTACAGAATCAACAGCTGTGCCTGCTGTTGCTTCTTCAGTGGCTGAAGATGTATCTGCCTCAGCTGAAGATTGGACAGTTGAACCCACTCCTGACCAGGTTTCAAGTGGTGCAAAGACTGCACCATTTCCAGATACAGCTGTCCAAATAGCACCTTCTCCCGATGACATTGACTATTTGGCCCCAGATTATGATGGGATTGGGTCCAACATTGTCTATTCACATCCAAAATACAATGAAACTATATCACTAAAAAACGTAGCAGAGTTCATTACCGCACCACCAGCTGTTTCTCAAACATCTGAGAGTAAGCCTGCTGACGCAGTGAGCGGTACTGAAAGTAGCTCAAAAGTAAAGGCCTCTCAGTCAGCTGTAGTAGCAGTAGCTATCACTGTCATGCCTTCTGCATCAGCCCCTGACAGTGCATCATCACCGTCTAGGTCTGAGAGTGGTTCAGAAAGCACCAGCAGCTCAGATAAAAGCATGACCACAGCAATCCCTGTTAAGATGGGTGGGGATAAAGTTGAGAATATCAACTCTGAGCTTCTATCAGCCACGACTAAGTCACCCTCCATTTTTAGCACTGGGACTGAAAGTGGGTCTGTCAGCTCTGAGAGTGGGTCTGGTGAGTTGATGACTACAAAGAAACCAAAGATTCACAGTGTGGAGCAACAATCTCTGTCCTCAGATGAAATCCAGACTATATTCAAGGTAGATGCTACCACGGCTTCAAAGGTGGAATCTGCTAGTGTTGATGGCACCTCTAGGAAAGAAGAAGATGTGGACAAAATTACAGGAGATGTCTCTCCTCACACTGAAATTCCCACAAGGACCTATACAGAGTTCACAACAATGTCACCAGCTCAAACACAAAGCCAGTCATTGTTAATTGAATCTGTAGCCACCTCTCCATCATCTTTTTCTGGTGGGGATGAGAAACTGGACAGTGACTTAACAGCCCAGCCAGATACAGGACTCGATTTGGGACACACCGTTGTTGGCGAGACAGTTGAAATTTCAGGTATGATTCTTCAATTCAAATTGGCTTTTTTTTTTAAGTTAAACAAAATGTATAAACTCAGAATAATTTCCTGATTAATACAACTTTAATTTGGATTTTTTTTAAATCTAACAGGGGTATACTCATGTACAGAAGACATTTGTCTGAATGGAGGATCTTGCTACAAAACTGGCAACATCCATGCTTGTAGCTGTGCTCCTGGCTACAGCGGTGATCGCTGTGAGACAGGTAGGGAATTGTTAATCAAGAATTCCTCTCAACATATCTCACTTCATTAATGTTGACCTAAGAATTTTTAAATTTATCTTAAAATTAGTTTTATCATTTTGAGGACTACGAATTGTTTTTACCATTTCCTTTTAATAATCGTTTCCATTTTTTATGCAGACATTGATGAGTGCCAGTCAAACCCTTGCCGCAATGGAGGTACATGTGTTGATGGGCTGGCTTCCTTCACATGTGTGTGCCTGCCAAGCTACTCTGGGCTGTATTGTGAGGAGGGTAAGTTTGTGGCAACTTGATGGATTCTCCCCTAACTTCTACCAGAGTATTCTGTTTCAGATCATTGACACCTTTACATTTCATTATTGTTGTTAAGTGATTCCAGCAATCATCTAAACTGTCTACACTCATCTTAGATGATTTTCATATGACATGATAGAACACTCAATGTAATCACTAACCTGAGTCCCTGATAAATAAACCAGAATAAATAGACTATGTGTCATTCAAATGTTAGACACACCACTACCACCATCCAGCTGTATACACTTGTATTGTCTTAGGTTTCCCCCAGGCACTGAGTAAGAAAATAATAAAATAATCACTTTCTTTATCTCATCACCACAATCACACATAATAACCCATGAACTTTAGTTTCCACAAATTTCAGACACACAGACAGTTGACACATTTTCAGTGTACCCTGTTTCAGACATTCAGTTTTATTACCAAGTCAAATGTGGTGTACAGTACAGGTATGCTACACTTCAAGTCAGTTCTTGACAATTAGATTAGAAATCACACAAGTTCCTGAGCAATTACTGGGTTACTAAGTTTATCTATACAATTTCTGGAATACAGTGGAATCATTTATTCTAAAGTTCCTATAACCTCGTAATTTAACTTTCATTTCCAGGATGTGCCTTACTTTCATCCCAAGTGTGTTGAAGTCAGGGCATCAACAGGCTTGGCTGATTTCTCTTGACCAATGTCTACACCCAAAATTTTGTCAGGATCGCTCATGAGTGAATCACACCCAGTTTGTGTACTCAGACACAGATGTTGTCTTATAAGGTTTTGCCAAAGGAAAGGGAGAAAAAGTAACTTGGAGAGGCGCAACCCTGAGAAAGGCTCTGCCTCTATCAGTGTTCTGAGGCTAGATTAAGAAGGGGAGGGAGGGACTAACAGACAGTAAACTGAGTTATTGCAATTTGGATGCACATGCACAGTCACAATCAAAGGGTAAAGATGACAGTGGTATTAAGTGTGACTGGGAAAAGCTTTTAGCGCTTGCTTCCATCCTTGCATCTGTTTGCCTCACCATCATAACATTATCTAATCTACTGCATCTACAGTGTTCTTCACACCTGAGTATACTGACCCTCAGGCCTGCTGTTACCTATTGTTTTCTATTGCCTCTAATAAAGATGAAAGAGAAACAATGTGATTGATTAGTTCCTACAGCCCCTAACTAAGACAGATGAGGCTAAAACAAGAAGGATTCCTATTAAGTGCCAATTACCACTCAAAGGTGTAATTGTTATGCTAAAGGATATGAGTCTTTTCACTTTACTTCACAGGTATTCATACATACAAAAACCCAGAAATTAAGATTCCAAATTACTTTCAGATTCCTGGGTAAATGAATGGAGCATGAGACATGCAGTTGTAAAGAGGTCACATAAGTCAAACCCTGAAGTTTATCCTCCTTTGTCCTCTGTTGATCTGTTGCAAATCTGTTTGTCCAGTATGCCTAATTCTCTCTCTCGCTTTCTCTTCCATCAGATACAGAAATATGTGACTATGGCTGGCATAAGTTTCAGAGCCACTGCTACAAGTACTTCCCTCACAGAAGGAACTGGGACACAGCAGAGAGAGAGTGTCGCATGCAGGGGGCTCATCTCACCAGCATTCTCTCCCACGAGGAGCAACAGTTTGTCAACCGTAAGTTAAAACTCCCAATTGAACATAATCAAGCCCTACTTTAGGAAACCTATATGATAATATTGAAATAGGAAAAGGTCTTTGTTAGAGTGACATCAAATAAACACATAACGTGGTCGTACTAAACAGTAAATGCAGGAAAATGATTCAGACATTGAAAATGCCATTGCTATCTTTTGTTTCCTCTTGCACTTTCTGTAACTGAGCAGTCCTAAAAAGGACATATGGCAACAGAGAAATGTAATCTGCTGTGTCTCACTCTACCCTGTATGGCAGGTCTTGGACAGGATTACCAGTGGATCGGCCTGAATGATAAGATGTTTGACAGCGACTTCCGCTGGACTGACGGCAGTCCTATGGTAAGATAGGTTCTCTTCTCACATATTTTTGTCTCAACAAACATGGCACAGAGACAGTGTAAATATTTGGATGTGATGCTGGTGACAGATACAGTCATCTAGGGAGGGTCGTTCTTTTCAGGGGCTGTGGTGACTTTCTCATGACGTACTCCCTGCCTCATATCGCTACACCCTGGTGGGTTACTGCTGTGGTAATAAATCTGATGTGAACCATGCTGTAAGGGCACCATTGAATCCTTTTAGTCAGTGTGAGTCCGGCGCAGGAAAACAACTAGTTGCAACAATGCAAAGAAGATGACAGTCCAATGTGAAAAATGCACACTGTCGTATTTATAAAACAGCACAGAAGTCTGTGTTAGCTATAGTGTTTGTAGCTGCTGAAGATCCCCCTCACAAGACAGGAAAGTGGCTAATTACGATGTTCATCCGTGTTGCACAGACTGATGTCCTCACTTCAAAGATATGTCTCCAGGACCAGAGATAGAGGAAGTATAGACACAGCCTTGGGGTTAAAAGATAAGCACAGAGTGCCTAAAGGGACCCTTGCTCAGCTGAGAGATTGAGGGGTGATGAGGGTGTTAGTGACGTTGTGTAGAGGGGAGTTTGGCAGGCGTAGACAGGTATGGACCCCCTTTAACCCCTACACACATCAGGGGGGCCAGCCAGCAGGAAGCCACCCGGGGGAAGGGCCAACAGACAGGCAACTACAGATGGACAGCATCTGTGCTCAGCTGCAGAAAGAGAGCTCAGGGGGTCTGAGTGGGTGGTCACCTCCACTGGTTTTAAGTATAATAAATAAGACTACTTTAAAGAAAACTGTGAAATATTTACATTTGGAAAAAAAAAATATATATTGAAATTAGATTTATTTCAGCACTAGGACACTGAAACACCTGAGTTGACATGTTTTTGGATGTGTGTGTGTGTGTGTGTGTGTGTGCATGTGTGTGTGTGTGTCTGTGGGTGATCAAAGTTTGTTTGATTATTTTGAGGAAGATGTAGGCCTGCTGTGCAATTGATGGGTCACGTATTTGTTAACTTGAAGTGAGCAGAGCAGGAAGTCAGTGTGTGTGTTTGTTAACCATAATGACAGAGTAGCAGGGCCTCAGGGCATGATTGGAGGAGTGGGGGGTTGACAGCTTTGAAGTAACTGTTTGAACCTAGAATGCGCTGAAAGACTACAGGTAACATCAATTCCTGCTCTACAGCTGTGTGTATACTGTATAAGTGTGTAAATGTACAGCTGTGTGTATGGAATTTTGTGCCTGCAGAATTACACATGTAATGCTAGGTATGCAGACTGTGTGATGAAATGACATAACTCTTATGTTTGTCAATTATCACAAAGCCTCTTACTTCTAAATACACATTACCTGGAACATGGATACCAATCATGCCAACTATATAAGGTCACATCAGTGTGTGATATAAGTCACTGGTCTGTATTGTGTTGCAGAAACCTGTTAAAAATCCTGCTCAGTATTATATTTAGATATATAGTGGCTTACTGTGAGATTTACGGCACAGTAATGTTGCTGCGTGTGACATAAACATAGTTTAAAAGCCCATTCTGTGTCTTGTGTAAATCATACAGACCTTGCAAGGGTCCCTCAGAGCTGAACTGTGATGATGTAATAGTTACGGAGTTGAAGTTGATTCCCAGAAAGAAACAGTTGTTCCCTCTTGTGGCCGTCAATTAAAATTACAGTGACAGGAAACTGCTGCCAACTTAGCACAGCATCTCTATTTTGGGATCACATCTGTGGAAGGAAATAGGCAGATGTAAAAATACATTTGCTTATTTTTGTCATTTGTCATTCAGTTCATCAGGCATATATACAAAATAGGTAGCTACTCGTTCTAAAAAGGTTACAATGATGAAGATGAATGAAATAGTCTCCATCTATGTTAGGAATAGAATTAACACATTTTATGATGGGTTTAATAAGATACATTCAAAGGAAAGATTCTCTAAAGGACACATAATCCATTATCATGTCCTACTCCTTATACTCTGCTCTTTTATCTGTTTATCAGCAATATGAAAACTGGAGGCCCAACCAGCCTGACAGCTTCTTCTCTTCTGGGGAGGATTGTGTAGTGATGATCTGGCATGAGGACGGCCAGTGGAACGATGTTCCTTGCAACTATCACCTTACCTTCACCTGCAAGAAGGGCACAGGTAATAAAATGCTGGCTCAGATCATTTTAATTTACTGAATGCATGCATTTAGAAGGGGGAAAATACAAGTCCGATGGAGGTCGACTGTTCCTTGACTGCTCATTGTGACTTCTGTTTCTCAGTGGCCTGCAGCCAGCCCCCCCTGGTGGAGAATGCACGAACCTTTGGCAAGAAACGTGAGAGGTATGAGATCAACGCGCTGGTTAGGTACCAGTGCCGGACAGGCTTTATTCAGAGACATGTCCCAACTATCCGTTGTCGTGGGAATGGACAATGGGATGCCCCTAAAATCACCTGCATGAACCGTAAGTACAGCAAGTGTTGCTAAATATATATACATCGTTCTGTGTGTCTCATATGCTTTTGACAAACACTCATTGTTTTAGTGTTTCATTGTAATATATGATTTTTCACTGACAGCATCAAGCTATCAGAGGACTTTTATCAGAAGACATCAACACAATAGTCTCTACAGCATCAACAACTTCCAAAGATGGCCGGATGAGGCCATCCGCTTTCACCAACAGCGCTACCGGGGAAGGAGAGACAGGACTGAACATAAGCAGAAGAGACAGTGATCGCTATGTAACATGGCATAACTTACCCAGGACAAGAACACATGGCTGATGCTTGTGTGGAAAGAGGTAAACGTACAAGAGAAAACTCATCAAAGAAACCAAGAGGATAATCTGCAGTTTTCTTGCATTTTGGATGACGATGGAATCCCATACAGTGCCTTTTAAAGAGATGTTGACATATCAAGGGCACAATGCCAATGTGGAGAAAATACTTTCAGCTGGCTACTGGAAAAGCAAAAAAATATTCTCATCATTCTTTTTTAAACTGCGGACATTTTGTCTTTGTCCTTAGCTTATCAAATAATACAATCATGACTGTTATCTAATACCTTTGTACACCAACTGTGCTATTTAAAACTACCATAAGTGTTCCTTATTCATAGAAAAAAAGCTGTTTTGAAATTATAGCGCTTATGTTATGTAAAGGAATCAATTATGTTATTGTGCTGTTTTAAGCTGGACTTTTCATTTTAATGAGCATACATATATATTTAAGCCCTCCACCTTTAACTATATTCTTTGTCAAGAGATCCAGGTTTGGCTTCTCAGAACACAAATGGAAGCATCAGTTGCAATGACTGATAATGCAAAGGACTCAAACTCATACTCATGGTAGAGTACTATATCACAAGCATAGAACTATAAAACATTATAAAGAATCTGTCCTCAGTCTTCAAATCCAATCAACGGAGGCACAAATCATATTCTGAGACACAATTTCATAGCTTTGTGAGTGGTAGTTCTTTAGATTCCAGATTAATGAGACACCCAAGTCTGGGGAAATTGCACCAAATTGCTCAGTTAACTGTTGGAGACCTTTGTGCTGGCAGCTTTCAAAGCACCAAATTACCACCTTTCAGTAGCTCCAGCCTTCACTGGATGTCATCGATGTCTTGTCAAGATAAAAGTCTATTGACAGATTTCTATAGAGAGATTAAAAAAAAACAAAAAAAAACGTACTGATATTTTTTTTGATTCTTTGCAACTTATTATGAGAGATTTGTCTCTAAGTACCTTTCGACAAAGCCTTTATCCACTGATGGAAATTGATGGCCATCATCTGCTTTAAAATGAAAGAAGGGAAGTGTGGCTCAAGTAACCTGTATTTTCTGCTCATGTGTGTTCAGTGCATAACCTACAATTAGTTGCTACAGCATGTTTACAATGATTTTAATGCTGTTCATAATCACACACCAATGAGTCTGGCTGCCATCTGTTGCTGCTGTGCCGTAGCTTATAATTGGTCTTTTTTTTTCTTCTGCACATTTAACTTTTCTGCTTTCGTGGTCAATTGAAATCAGCCATTGAGGGAATGTATTTTGTGAGACACTCAAAAAGACTTGAACGTAACGGCTTTTTTTGGCAGAAATACATAGAATTTATTTTCAAGCTGCTCTGTATCTCCTTATTTGTGTAATACTGACTGGTGAAATACAATGCTGTCACCTAGCCCAGCAGTGCTCTTCCTATGTTTTTATTGTATGTTCAACAGGAGACCAGCCACAATCACAACTTTCTAAATGGGATGCACTGAGGATGAAAGATTTCCTAACAATATGATGGATTTACATGTCTTTTTACATCCTTAATGCCAACAGTGGACCAAAGAATATGGTGGGCCCCATCGGCTGCAATAATGTTGTTCTGTAACATTAACACAATATTTGTACATGTGGATGGTTAAGTGTGTCTCCAGCCATTTTTTTAAATGGAGAAATGTTGTTTTGTTTTGTCTGTCTTTGAATGTCTGTGTGTGTGTTTCAGCCTTAATGTGCACATAATATCATTTTATATTTATAACAGTTTTTTATTTTACAATGTGAATGCCTGGGATATTTGTGAAATCTTTTTTTTTTTTTTTTTTTTTTTAAAGAAAATCAAACTTTTTGAAACGTTTTTTCCTGCTTTAAATCACCAAAGAAATAAAATAAATATATGGATATCAAGAACATTTAATTTGGACTTTTTAAAAGAAATGCTGCATGTTCTCCCTGTTTTTGTGTAGGTTTTCTCCATATGTGGTGGTTTGGTGGAGTAGAGGGTCTAAACTGTCCATGTTTTGTCTTTCTGCTTTGATGGAGTAGCAAACTTTTAACAGTATGTCTCTGTTGCATGCCTGGAATATGTTCCTTAATTGGAATATGAAGGTAAAGAGAATGAATGAATGAAAAATGAATGAAGGTCTTGCACTAAGGTAAATTCTGCACAGAGTAAATAGTTTTGTGGTTTCACCAGCAGGTAGTGCTATCAGACTAAGCCATAGTTTTATCTGCTCAGTACCATGGAATAGGGTAGATATTTCATTTCTGTCCCTAAAGCACCCACACTACTCATACAAACACTGAATATAATGTGAATCTTTTTAAACTGAATTCTCTGAATCACACTCTGTAGAACATTGTCTCATTTCAAAGTATTGCAGTGTCTTGCATATACATCAAACTGAAAAACCTATCAGACATGCTCTACAGACCTGTTGGTTGACAGACGATACATTCAGGGGGAGCAGACAGGAAGCAGCAGTGTGAATTATAGCAAAGATATGGAGTAAGAACTGGATTAAGGATCATAAGTGACACTTATGATGAAATGGCTGATGCTGCACAACTGTGGATGTGCATATAATTGTACCGCACTACATTTTTTTTTTAGTCGATAGCTTGGCTGAAGGTAGATCTTCTTGAATGTCAAACACTTCTTATGCCAACATGACGGTGCATAAAGTAAGAAGATGAATTTCCTTGGTGTAAAAATAGAAGCTTTTTGAGTACATTACCCGTCACCACTGTTCCCAGAGAACCTCCTTATACAGCAGCGCCTTGAAGTTCACACTGCCACTGCCTAATAGTACAAAGCATTATTACTAAGATAATAACACCAAGTTGGTTGATGTAATTTTGGTGTAAGTTTGGGTTGCTGTGGTTTTGTGACTGCCTGCTCTGTCATTAGAGCAGACTTAACTTGTGATCAAAGGCAGGTCCAAGTTCCCCAGCGAGAGTAAAACAATCTCACCTCATGAAATGCAGATGTCTCATGGGTGATCAGCGGGAAAACCTAGACTTCTCGGCACAGGTCTCTCTGGTATTTAACAGGCTTTCTAGGTTTGTTTTGGAAAGGAAATGCATCCTGGCTCTTACTGATTTCTTAAGCTTGACAGGCGCCTGAGACTCTGTCTAGCTCGATGCAGAGTGTCTATCATTCACTCATTACCCGGCTATTTTCCTGCCACACCTAACTTAATCTGGATACCTGTGAGTGACAAGCCTTTGGGATGTAGCGTCATCAGTCTTGCTGAATGTCAGCACGACATTTTACTGGTTGAAACCACAGAAGGAAACCAAATGAAATGTTCAGAATTACTGCTGCAGAATCAGTCAAGAACAATAGTTGTCTACAGTGGCAACTGCTCATTGATTTAACTGTCTGCTTCCAGCAAGTTGTTTTGTGCATTTACTACGAGTGCATAATAGTATAGTTTACTCCTCAGATTCGATTTGAGAATTCAACATCATTTTTGTCATTTTTTATGCTGAAAAAAGTGTGAAAACTTCAGTGCAATTTCTTTTTCTTCTACCACTCTCTGCTGCAGTGTTCTCAGAACAAAAATCTTGCATCAATGAAAGTTTCACCATAACACGCATTTCCATTTGTCCGGAGTTTCATTGCTGTATCAACCTAAATCTGACCCCATTCCCATGCATTCCCACAAGCCTCTTACAGACTGTCTTACTGTTCCCTTTGTCTAACTCAGTGGCTGCCAGGCTGGCACTGAATTTAAAAAAAAATCACAAAGAACAAATAAATGTGAGGAGAGTCTAATCTTAAATCCTCTCGACGACATGGGTTCATGCCAGATACATGGCCCCTAATTTGGCATCTTAAACAATGCTGCTTAAATCACTGCTTAAACCTCAGTTTAACCACATAATGCATACTGATTTGGTTCCAGTGGGAATAATAATGTCCATTGTTGGAAAAAAGGAGCAGTTTCAAAAATTGATTTTAAAAGTTATGGTCTTTATTTTAAACTGCTTTGTTGAAAAAGGTACATGGCGATAAGAAAAAAAAAACCCAAACACCTCCACCTTTTTTCATACGCAAGTGTGTACAAATGCACAAGTGTGACAGACATTTTTAAGTTTAGTTTTTACAAATGTATCACCATAGTACCACATTTAACCTGCAGTAAGTACCACATATCAGTGCCCAGGGTTAGAAAAAGTAAAAAAGAGATGAAGTAACAAAAAAGCTAAGTACAAAATATCAATTTTTTTGTAGCTGATACCTAAACCGTGATATCTTCTGGCTCACTTTTACCAGCTCTGTGAGTCAAAAACATCCACAGGGAACTATCAAAGACAATGTAAAGTGTTTTTTGTTTTTTCTATACTGGTTTTGTTTCTACTTTATTCCCAACCACATATTCACATCCGGTCACTACAGCATATCTGTGACTATCAATGAATCCTTATTGAAGAGTGTGAGTGATTATCAGTATTAATCAGGTGCCAGTAGAAATTTACAGCTCATAACCTCAGCATCAATTAGTGAAACTGTCTCAGCATTTAGAGAGGAGTTCACCTAATTAGTTAATTAGTTAGTTACACCTACTATCATGTTAGGTTTCTTGTCTATCTTAGGTAATTGCTTCTACTGTCAAGCAACCAAGGGTATATTTTGTAAAAAGATTGTGTTGAGAGCAAATAGGGAAATCTGTACTTACTAAAAATATTGTTTCATATGTGGCACATATAACTTGTCTAAAAACTATACTTCACAAAAAATCTGCAAGTGTGAAACAGAATCTATATTTTTATTTAAAAAGAACATGAACATAAAAAAAACTAGAGGGACAAACATTTAAAAAGTAAAAAAAAAAACTAAAACAAAACATTTTGTTAAAACAAACATATTGTAAAAGGTTACAAAAAAGAAATGTAAAAATGTCTTTCAAATTGTAGTTGGGAGTTGATCTAATGAAAGATATCAATCAATGCAGAATAGCTCACAGTCTAAGACATTTACATTCATTTTTTTGTTAAACAGCAAAATTGATCAGACCTCCTCAGGTTGAAAAACCTTTCCGAAATTTAACAGTTGAAAGAAAAGAGTTTCAACTCTCGTGACAGAGGGGTCCAGTTACTTGCTTACTGCAATATAACATGTTGCTCACCAGTGGTAGCCAAGTTATGTTCATGACTGTCATCAATTTAGGGCCTTTAACTGATGTGGTACTTCATAGAATAAAGTGAACTATCACTTGGTTTAGTTCTGTAGACACAATTTTAGAGCAGCTAAAATCACCTGCTCATGAGCAGAAATGCTCGAAATCTTGAACTTCACACATCTAATCATTCTGTGGAGGACAAATCAAACTTAGATGGTGTTTCACGACCATTAAGTTCTTGTCTCTGTCACATCAGTCATACATTAACACCATTGCCCTTTCCCCAACAGTCTGTGTAACATTAATGGATCCACAGTTAAAGTAAAACAAAATTTAATGACTACAAAATATTTTGCCATTCATTGCATATGGATGTATGATGTACAGTATTGTTTCTTTAGGAGTTAAGAAGGGTTATCACAGCTTCCAATATTGAGTTCATGCTAGTTAAAATCCAAAGCTTATCTGCTTTATTGTTGATTTTATTTGTTGTGGTTGTTGCAGCTCTTTGGTTGTTATGCCTTCCCTACTCCTATCTACCTTCTCACTGCTCTGCCTTGAAGCAGTAGACACCGTGAGACTTTTGCATCTTGTCTGGGAATCCAACCAACCGCACTGCAGCTTCTGTGGGGCTGCAGTTCTTGCGGGGCCTGGAGATGGGGTAGCGGATACTTCCGTCAGCCAACCAGCCAGCATCACAGCGATCGTAGCCCTCCAGCTTCCAGGCAGCATATATGTGGCCCACCTTGGCGATCTCTGCACCATCGTCTAAGCATGCCTGCACAGCCTCGTCAAAAGTCAGCCTGTCAGGCTGGACCAGCCAGTAGAAACGTCCTGATGGCAGAGAAACAATACGGGTGATCAAGAGAAGAACTTGATGGCTTTACTCCGGTCTTGATGAATCAAATACTTTCTGTTTTTTAACACACTGGTTTCCTGGTTCTTGTGATGTGTAAGCACATCACAAGAACAATTTACAGCCTAAATATCAAATCAGCACAGTGGATACACAAATAAAAACCTCACCCTTGAGTGCAGAGGAGTAGCAAAACACATCATAACGACTCTCTTTGTCTTGATGACCATAGCTTCTGACGCCAGGTCCATTGTTGGAGCCACCACAAGGCTCTCTGGGATTGATGATTGGATACTTCACTGAGCCATCACTCAGCCAGCCAGCATTGCACCAGTCCAGACCTTCCTTCCAGGCCTCAAACAGCTGATCGTAGGAAGCGACCACAGCATCCTGCTCCTCACAGGCCTGTACAGCCTCATCAAAGTTCAGGCTGTAGCGGCCCATACTAGGGGAGTATGGGAACACAACGCCTAAGTCAGGCAGAAAAGATTTAATTAATATGAATATTAGTTTGAATGAAAATCAATTCAGAGTAAAAGATAAAAAATATGAGAAGTTATGTCTTTAACATCGTATCATGTCTTGTGCAAGATCTATTTGCAAAGTATTGTTAGCATGATTGACCTCAGTGGACCCTAAAAATCTTTGGTTTAAATTCTGTCCACTTATGATGCTAATTTTCAGCAATTTGGGCCTGTAGACAAATGAAGGTTGTGTGTGTGTGGTCTTGGAGTCCGCTGCAGTCTCTCCAGGGAAGCTGACTTATCTGGTATGCGATGGCATGTTTAGTTTTATGTTAGTGAATGCAGGCCTATTAGTCTTTCAGGTCCAGCAGCTTGCAAAATGTCTTCAGAGGCCAGACTTTGCTAACTCATTCATTTTGAGCCAGTCTACCCCTTTATCTTCTCAGGAAAACTCTGCTGCGTTAAAGTTAGTACAGCTTAATTCAAGAGAAATTTGTACATGATGCTGCAGACATCAACAAAATGTAGGTGGGAGCTGCCTTTTAGTACAAAAAAACTGTGACATCATGCAAATATTTAATGTGTCACCATGCAAGATTTTAGAGATACATTGCATGAATAAATGTGTAAAAGATAACGCTTGCTTGGACAGCAGTTCCTCTTTGTGTGTCACAGAATTTTAGTGACTCTAAAATCTGATGTGTATATAAATTGGAAAAGATTCAAAATATGTTTCAGTTTACTGATGTTGAACAGTATTCAAATGTAATCAGGGCCGACTCATTACAGAGGTTTGTATAAATGAACTCAAGCTGTCTGTTCTTTTTTTTTTTGTCTTTTTCCACAAGAGAAGGAAATGGGGGAGTTTTCTATAACTAGAAACACAAACAATGTTGAGGGAGAAGGTTAATCCTAAATTATGCATTTCGACAGGGAAAGGACAAAGAACATTAAATATACACTAATGTCCTCTCAAGTGGCATTACAACTTGTGCAGATAATATGAAATGAGATGACGAGTGTACCTTAGCTGAGTCCCTAAATAGATATAATAAACTGGATTTACCATCAATGAGACCACCATGCACCTCCAAGAGGATCTCTTGCACAGTGTCTTCCATCCCGTCGATGATCTCACAGCGGTATCTTCCTGTGTCTTCCATGGAGACGTCAGTTATTATTATGGAAGCATCTTCGTTGTCTTGCTCCTCCAAAAAGACACGGTCCTCAAAGCTTCCATAGGTCTTCTTGTGGAATCCCATTGAAAGCAGCACATCCTCATTCAGTGCCTCATCATCTGCCACCTTGGTCCATTTGACTCGAATACCATTGTTACCAAAGGACAGGGAGTCTTTGGACTGGAGCCTGCAGGGCAGGGTGACGTTGGCACCTAGGCCAGCAAAAACCTTAACTGGAAAAGAGGAAAACATGATATGACCATGGGGTTTGGTGGTGATTTGGCCTATGACACTTGGACTTAAAGTGGAAAATATTATGTTAAGTTTACATAAATTAGCACTTTATTTTATGCATTGACTGCAAAGATTGCATCCAGAAATGTTTACTTTGGTTTTGTGCTTGACATGAAAGTGATGTAGCAAAAGCCTTTTTGAGAAAGCTCCAAAAAAGGAAAAGTGCCTTAACACGGCTTTTCCCAATTCTTCCCTCTTTATTTTTATTTTTTATTTTTTTTTGGAAGTAATTATTCCACAGCATGTTTTGGCACTTATTTTCTGTATTTATGCACTATATACATGTATACACGTATGCTTATGGTTAGAAGTATCCTCTCACGAAAACTATCAAAAAGTCTGGGAGTATGCTTTTGGGTTTATTAGATACAGTATTGGACACCAGCCAACCTTAAGCCCCCGCAGCCAGTCATTCTCTTCAGTCTCCTTCCTGCTCTTGTCAGTCCTGGCACTTATAAACCTTTGGTTCCTCTGCATTAACCCTTAAAGTGCTTCTCTTTCATCCTCTCCATCTGATTTGTTTAAAGTATGTCAGGCAACAAGTCAATGACAGGAAAAGTAAGCTGATAATAGTAGTTAATGATATACAGAATCTATAGCTGTCATCATTACTCTTTCTTTTGCTTATTTTCTTTACACACTCCCTGTCAAAAACTAGGCCCCCCTTCGAGTCAGCGTTTTTTGTGTCTCACCATGGGTTCCCACAATCTCCCCAATATCCATGTTTAGACCTCACAGGGATTGCTTAGTTAAGAAGACCCCAACCAACAAGTGGTGGCCTGTGGCAGGCAATAACACGCAACAGATGCACAGGAGCCCTGACCCCCACCACCAAAGGTACAGCCTTGAACAATCAACCTTATAAATGGAGTCAAACTCTGCACCACACGGGACTTGTCATATGATATGATAACATACCTGGGTGAATCAACTTTTATGGCTATCACTTTTTAATTGTAAGTGCTGTGCAGACATAACTATTAATCTCATGCAACCAGGTAGGTTTTTGGCGGAATCCAGGGTCAGTGCATAAACATTGTCCCTTGAGTGTCTGCTGCCATGTCTGTGACTCAAAAACCTAGGCTGCTCTGTTTCTGATTTATTTTTCTTCAATTTCCCCAGTATGTATGATCTGTGTCTAAGCCAGGATGCCAGCATTTGTGATGCGGCTGACTCACTTTAAGCAGCCACACCAGAGCCATGACTGGAATACTGTGTCACTGGCTCTTCAGCAAGGAAAACATTTCCCACATGGACAATACAGGAGGTAATAGGAGCCAATGGCATGCTGCCTTCTGCTCTGATTGACATACAGACACACACACACATAGAGAAGTGACACCGAAACGACTTCTAATCAACCCCATGCCTAAAC
Source organism: Trachinotus anak (assembly GCF_046630095.1). Classification (NCBI taxonomy): domain Eukaryota; kingdom Metazoa; phylum Chordata; class Actinopteri; order Carangiformes; family Carangidae; genus Trachinotus; species Trachinotus anak. The sequence goes on along the minus strand of NW_027273859.1, from coordinate 13,413,246 downwards.
TGTCCCAATCCTCCATTCTAACCGCAAAGTAGACGTGTGTCTGGACTTCATTCAGTGGTGCTCAGATCATTAGTACTGAGCTCTCCTGCAGAAGGATTTAATTAGCAGAAGCACTGCTGACAGACCTAATCTACCCTTCAGTCACATCTCGTGCCACTTTATCCTTCATTTTTCCTTTTCTTTCATAAGGCTGCATAAGCCAAAGACTACTTCTATTACACAGTCACTCCACCCAGTAGCCTCACTCGCCTTTCGACTGATCAGCAAGATGCCAGGTATTTTATGAGCTAAGAAACACCCTTTTGCTGTTGCTAATTACTAATGTTGTCAAAAGCAGTGCAGAGTCTAAAAGCTGTCTGGACAAGATTCCTCTTTGACCATTCTGTCAGAGAGGAATGACTCACAGCCTCTTTGTGCCTCATAAATTCTCTGCATGGGTAGCAGTTTTCATCAAGTGTGACTGAAACCTGAGGGATCCAGAATGACTAAACTGCTCATCAAAAGCCTTGGCGAAGGTGAAGGTGATGGTGACGTCAACATCAGCTCACCAGATGTGATGCCATCCAATATTTGTGCCTAAAATTTTCCAAATTTCAAAAAATTATAGAGTAGATAGAATAAAGGGCTTCATTGTACTGTTCCAGGGAAAAATTGTTCTGTCCAGGGACAAATACCGATCCCTGGATGTGGTTTAAACCCTGAAATGTGAGAGGAAGGAGGGGATTGAGTAAACATCAGTTCGCCAACATAATGCTGAGAAAAGAGCTTGAAATTAATTACTGCAGACATACCAACCTAATACCTTATAGATCACTAAATGAAAGCATATTGCTCTGTCTCATATATTCTGGAGCAGCCTTGAAGATAATCATGCCTGAGCACCAGTAATAGCAGACAGAGAGACAGGCATGGTGAAAGCAGTTCTGTGCTCTTTCCTGCTCCTGCAGTTGCCAGCAGACACATGTCCCGCAGGAGAATGTGGCCCCGGCCGTGTGGGGCACACTACACTCATAAAGCAACAGCCTGTTGTGTGTACTTTGTCTTTCAGGAAGACAAGGAAGCCTTTCATTTCTTTGTCACACCTCAAACAACATCCTATTTATATAAGTCTCCTCCGAGGTCAACGGTGGTGCCAAATTGTCACATTTAACATAAAAATGGGTGGTCAAAGAATTCTGAATGGTTTCTGTCTGAGATTTCGGTGAAGAGTGCAGCTGGGAATGAAACCACAGCAAAGAAGGTAAATGAACACGTGTGCATGACAATAAAAATGCTCTGCAGCTGCAGCCAAGACCTACTGCCATTTTATGACCGAGCACAATTCTCTCTCACTCTGTTAAAGGTTGTATTAGCAAGTGATTGGAACCATCTGCTTCTTTGTAACACCAAACTGTAAATTAACAGCATTACTGTGGTCCAGATCTACTCAGTGACCTACATTTTCTGGAATTACAAGAGTTTAATTGTGCTGTTAAACCCCTAACCACAATTTGCACTTTAATTTATTAAATGAACCAAACATTTAGTTTGCTCAAATCTCTCATCTATCAAAGGATGGAAAGGATTGAAATCTGCTGAGAGCAGTCGCTGCATGTTTATATCAGTGTGTGTGCACAATGTGCCACACCCTCTGACAGAGCATCTAGACATGTGATGCTTTACAACATCCCACAGCTTTGCTCTCCTTTGCTGCTGGCTCGCATGTGTCAATATGGAGAAAGAATTAACAAGCGCAGCTGCGACAAACACAGCAGGCCAACTCCAACACACTAATTCCAATAAACTCTTTCCTGTTATCTGTCATACGGAACAAGCACAAACACAAAGCGTGGGTGTGTATCACTCACATGGCTAATTGTATGCAATCCCCAGCACACATGTATAGTAGGTTGTCGACAGAGTCATTTGTTAAATTTCACATAGATTAAATTAACACATGTGCAATGGGACTAAACATGGCTCCATCAATGTCTCATCCTGTACCCTGAACACATTTTCTCTGCAGCCCCCAGCCTCAGCCCATTTCCAGCCAAGCCCTGTTTCCCACCCAGCCCTTGCCCGGGGCCAAGCCTCAGTAACCAACAACCACAGTAAGCATTAGACTTAACAGGCTATTACCTCACAGGGAAAGACAGAGTCATTTGGCTGCTGTTCAGCATGGGGCGCTATACGTTTGGCTGCAGGTCGTTAATCTTTACTTCGCTCCTGTCAGACTGCCTGTTACTGTGGCGGGTTTCCAAAAGCTCTCAGTGCCAGATTGAGTCAGTAGGTATAAGAACAGGCAACGCCCCATGAACAGACAGAGAATAAACTGCTCACATGGCCAATAAAAGTTATACTATATGGAACTATGCTTTAGCTGACCTGAGCTGAGCCAATGAGCTTTTACATGATGCAGACAGTGAGGTCATATGCAGCATAAACATATGTGCACAATATAGACTAACATGGATGCACACTACCTGTGACATCAGTGGCCAGTGGCAGTAATTTCAATTTTTGGATAGAAAAGCATAACTTCGTCCCAGAGTGAAACTGTTCTCCCCACAGACGAGCCATTTCCTCCCGTCTTGGAAGAGAGACAGCTGAGACATCCCTAATTTGACGTTCACTGAGTCAGCTTGCAGGGCTGCTGAAAGCGCATTAAATATCACTCAGTACATATTATAACACGAAGGCTTCTAGCTACCCTTTTTTCATCACAGCAGTAGATCTAGTCTAGTATTTCATAGCTTGCAGCTGCAGCAACCATCTCAGTGTGACATCCTGTAGGCACGTGTGAATTTGAATGATACCGGCCCCATGATGGAGTGCAGGTGCTCTCTGATAAGGCTTCTTTCTAGGTTTTCATGTTCTGTCTGCAATAGGAAGAAGAGGATAGAAAAACAAGTAAAAAAATGCCAAAAAAAAAAAGAAAAGAAAAAAAGACAAAGGTTACGATTTTACTGTGGGAAATTCCTAATCATTTTGAGGCTCTAGTAGAGAGTTACACCCAAAAAGGGACACTACTACCCTAGTTTCAGCCACTAAGGCACCTGTGACCCATTTTAAGAGAACAACCAGTAGTATCAGTGATGTGGTCCTCATTCAGCAGTGTGGTCAGAGAGCCTCTGTGAATGACAGGGTGATTTATTCACCAGCCGGTCCATGCTGTGGTGGTCTGTATGCAGCAAGTCAATGAGTCAATGGTGAGTCACACTGTGACTGTGTGTGTGTTACCCCAGAGACGACTCTGTTACCTACTGCTACAATGACCCTGTTGTTACACAAGCCTGTGCTGTGGTACCACTTTTACTTAGGTCTCTTACACAGCTCATCCTCCTGTGTTGTCTTTTTTTTTTTTTCCACATGCACACTCAAGCACACACACCATACACAAACACACACACACACACACACAGACACACACACACACACACACACACACACACACACACACACACATGCATTCACAAAAAATAGCAACAAAGACACACAATTCAAAATATTAATTTGTGAGTGATATATATATATGTTTTTTAACAGAAATTTTTCTTACCTATTGGTTGCAAGGGAGGGATCGTCACCTGACTGTATGCACTGCCAGCCAGAGTCAGCGAGATTATTGTGATGCACAGCAGACTCATCATTTTCTCTTTTTTCACACAAACAGCCCTTTTCAATAAAAATATAAATATCAAACTTTTACTTTAAAAAGTTATCTGAACTATTTAAAATGAAATATTTAAAGAGAGCTCAAACAATATTTCTTCTCTTTTAATTTTTATTCATCTAGCTGTCCCGCCTCCTGTCTGTCTTTGTGCAGCAGCCGCCTGTGGTGCTACTGGAAAGTTTGGGCTCCTCAGAGGTCCACACAAGTGGCTTTTATTGTAGCCTTGCATGGTTAAGACCACTCCCCCTCCCATCAGCCCATCACCATGCACAGCTCTATACTGGCTCCCCTTTGCCACATTATTTATGAAAGACTCCCTCCTCTCCTTTGGGAGAATGAAGGACACAGCAAAACTCCAGACAATTAACCCCCAGTTAAACATCCTGAGTTATATGTATATTGGCTAGAAGTGGAGCTAAAATGATCCTGAGAAGAATGCAATATAGTAATTACATAATATCACAAAAATAAATCAGAAATGCATCCTAAATGAGGAGGCATTGCCTGAAACCAGTTTTTTTTTTTTTTTTTTTAAATTTTGCATTACATCCATCATCTCATGCCTTGCTGCCTTGGTATGTTCTCATTCTGTTAACTAATTTCATTATTTCTGGTTTTAATAATCTCATTATTATGCTTCAATAGCACAAATTAAAATTATTTTTTATAAGTTAAATATTGTCACTTTGCTAACTCTGAGCCTGAGCACTTCCCACATCCACACACACGAGCAAATACACACACACAAACTTGTGAAAGAAGTGCAGTGTAGTTACTTTTGATGGAAAACCCTTAAATGTAAAAGGGCCATAAAGATGATGTAGACAGAAGGTCTTGCTACAAGTCATACTTTGCCTTATCCTCCTTTGCTTCTGTTATTTATTATTCTCCCTTCCCTTCCTTCTTTTCCTCATAGCATTTATTCTGTACACTCACTGAAGGCTACATTTATTCTCTGTCTCTCTTCCTGTTTGAAAGTGTTTAAATTTGTGTTATAAACATCTGTAACTAAAACTGTAAGGGATCAAGTCAGCTAATACCTGCCCTCCTCACAGACTGACTCTTCCACATTTAGTCTAAATTGTCTGAGCATGTTTCTTTCAGTCTTTTCTGGTCCATCCATGGGCAGAGGGGGCCTGTGTGGTCTCTACTAAATGTTTTCTCACCCGTTCAGACTGTCTTTGAATGATGGTGAGGCTGGGAGTGCAGCAACGGGCTGCAGATGCTGCTCTGGACCACTCCATCCCTGGAGTTATTACAGCTGGGACAACCCAAACTGTTTTCTTTCTCTGTCGCTCTCTTTTTCTCCTCTGCTGTATCTGTCAATCCTTAAAGCCCCACAGAGATGACAACAGAGAACATGGTGGGCCTCTGTTGTATATTCTAAAGTGCCAGCTTGCCCTGGGCACATCCTCCCTGTTGCTGACTTGGATTCTCCAATTCTCTGGAGATCTGAGGAACTCTTATGTAAGACTGCCAAAGGGCCGGTAAACGGTGAAATTATAAACATACATGGCTCCAGTGTGACAGTGAATTTAAACCTGACCTCCAATCACCTACTACACCAACTGTGAGATACTGTGTGGACGTGAGAGCAAACACATAGTCCTCAACTGTAGCAGTTTTACTGTTAATGGAAACATTGCTGCATAAAAACTGCAAGCACTTCCTTCCCTTCACGGCTTGCAGTCATTTCTTAGAACACAATAACCTGGCAAACATGTGTTTGACTTTTGTGTTACAATATTCCCATTCAGACAAAAAATTTCAAAGAAGAATAGCTTGCAGCAGTTCTGATGCAGAGTTGACACAGCTTGCATGCATGCTGGAGGTTTAAAAGGAACCAAATACAATCAACAAAAAGTGTTGCTTGGCTTAACGTGGGTTGACTGTTCATCAGCAGATAACTGCAAATATTTGGGGAGTCCACATAATTGCGTTTGAGAGAGCTTGGCCGTTCATATGAGAGCTGGAGTGCAACTCTGGGATTGGAGAAAGGGCTTGTGCTTTTTGAAGGGTTCCAGCTTAGCATAAAAACTCTTCAGGGCTCTCTGCTGATGTAATATGGCTGATGAAAGGTTACATAATCGCTGTAGGGAAATACATACAGTACTAACAATGACACCACTGATTCATAACAGTTACAAAGTAGATAGTAGATAGATAGATAGATAGATAGATAGATAGATAGATAGATAGATAGATAGATAGATAGATGGATAGATCAGCAATACCGCTTTCTGGTACTGGCAAAGTCTTTTACTAACTTAGTAAGTCTGTTCATACAAGACATATCATTTCAAGTGTGTGTGTCCATTATTGCATATTTCTTTCTGTATAATCTTATGCATTTCTGTATGTGCACATTTGGGAGTACAGAATGTACTGGCCTGTTTAGGTGTATATTAAATGTCTGAAGGCTGAGAGGGTTTGTAGACCCACCCAGAGGCTCCTTCAAGTCCGCTGCGTCAGGGCCAAGTCTCAGGGCCATGAGCACATTCACAGCTGGATTACTTCAGGTTAGGCTCACAGCTCTTGCCTGGCTGGTGCATTACCTCTTGACATATAGTAGCTCTTTGGGCATGTAGCATCCACAAAGTGACTGTCAGGACCCTTTGGAGTCTATTATATAAATGTCCCCATAAGGCTAGACAGGAAGAGGACAAAGCTGAACAAGCCTGGGTAATCCCATGTTAGCCATATTCACGTTAGCCACCCCCAAACATGTGTTTCTCGTTATCTGCAACCGTACAACACGTGATTAGACTTGGAAACATTTCTAAAGATGACATGGGGATAATACGCTGTTCGCTCCTGGTAATAAGGCAATGATGAAACAATGAAGGGTGAGACTGGGACTTTAAAAGGCCAGGGTGGGATGAGAAAGCAAATGTGCTGAATGTGTACATGCGTGAGCAGAGCAGCTCTGACGCCACACAGCTGGTGTGTCATAGTCTCATCCCCTCTATATCAAATCAGGGAGGAACAAAATAAGCATATTTGTGTGTTTTGTAATGGATCCTCTCTGTTATCAGATCCTGATTAGCGTTGGCTCCACACATGGTGGCCTTCGTTCGGCTTCTCTGGACGTTCTGTGTGCCATCTGTGTTCAGTGACTGAATGGTGGCCAGGGTGCTAGTGGCAGAGGCATATTACTGTGCTTGGGTGTTGGGACATTCCATCCATCTGTTGGCTTTGACACAGGAACACACAAACCACAATGCAGCAGTTAAGAAACCCAGGAGGTTCAAATGATTCTTCACAGCCAAAATTGACAAAAACATTAAAAAATAAAAACAGTGAAATGTTACTTAAAATTTATTTCATCTAACTTTTGATTGATGTCTGATACTGGTGCCTGGCTAGATGCTTCAACATCAGTTTGCAATTTTCTTTTCTGGGGTGATGGGAATTAATCTATTTACTCTCTCTTGACTTGACAGTCCAACTGTCAGTTGTACACATAGAGTCAATTTGACGATCAAGCTTTCTAGATTCATTACGCACGTGATTATCTTACAAAAGCGAAGCATTTTTATAAACTGAAATACACAACAATACGTAAAAGTACTTGGGTGTGGAACTCTTACTCATAATGGAACATGTCTATATTGAGGTGTTAAATTATGTAAGTAAAAGTTCTCTACGTCTCATCCAACAGTCAGAAGCCACTTTTCAGACTTCGTACAGATTGACACTTGTCTTTTCTTGGCATCATAACACGGTAAAGTGAGCCATCTCCAAGCTTGTCCCAAGCAGTCATTTGTTTGTGCCTCTTTCTCTGTGTTCTTTCTCTCCTGTCTCCATCTGATGGTTGGCTTTGCTCTAGCACTTGGCTGCCAAGTGTGGGTGTATGCCTCCATGTTAACCACAGCTGCAGAAGAGTGTGGGAGAGTGACACCAGTAACACAACTTAAGCAATCCCACCACTTATATCAGCTCATAGTATTAAATCATGTTGTGAAGAGTGGTTGTTCACTAATGGGTGCCTGGAAATTGGCAAGAAGATTTTACTGTCCGCAACTGCAATTAATCACAAGTTGTTATCAGAATTGATAAAATAAATTTATTGTATCAATATTGGTCACTATATAAAATGTGATGATCTTCATCACCATCAAGTGTGGAAAACTGAATCTTTATCGAGCCACAGACATGGCCAGGGATATTTATCTCTGACAGCTATATTTCTTTTATCTATATCGTTGAAGATGCAGATGGCTTGTAATGGAAACAGTTTGTCTAGACTTCACAAGTCAGAGAATGCAGCAGTGTTGGTAGACCGTTATACAAGCTTTTTGGCACACACACACACACACACACACACACACACACACACACACACACACACACACACACACACTGTAAATGGTGCAGAATATACACCAAAAGTACCTTAGTCTCACTAAGTCCTACTCATGACTCAGAGTCGCATACGTATATCTGAGTCACACCTCACAAAACAAATAGCCCATGGTTTGAATGCATAGTGAGGTATAACTGGAAGTTGCAGCTAGATTCATCTGACCTGTGTTTGAGGTGACCTAATGGAGTCTCGGTAGCCATAACAAAGTGAGTAACACATGGTGATTGCCATGTTACAGCCATACAGTGCAAAATACTAATATACACACACAGTCTCCATCATTTCCAGGAATTGGGAAAGATGACAAAGCCGTTACCAACTGGGTGCACATAAATGTGATGGAAGGTGTCCTTACAAGGAGGCCATCACCTGTTTGTACGCAGGTCTCTCCAGCTACCTGCCATTGCTTCCCTTTTTAAACATAGATGCTACTTACCATACGTCAATTTGTTTGAGCTTAGCAAGGGTTAGTATGGTGGCCATTTGAGACCAGATAGAGTTTGAAAGAACTTTTCTTGCCTGAAACTGGCTCATTTTTATCACAATCTAATCGTTCCACTGTGTTGTTCTGTGTGGCGTCTGTTCTCCCTTAGCTGAGCCCCCAAGGCAGTGACCACATTAGAGGCGAGCCACTCTGTTCTGCTTTACTGCATCTTTGAGATCTGCTGTTTGGTCTGCATTGACTTTTCCTGTTTTTTGACAGTCATCAAGACTATTGTATGTTTGCAGTCTGCATTGAAGCTTGTTGTGGTGTAGTGTCCCTCATTGGATTAGATATGGTATCTCCTATTCTTTTTTAAATTGAGCAGTTTAAATAGATTTTTATACTTTGTCAAAGGCCAAACAATAGCCTTTGACAATGGTGACATCACATGCAGTGGATTTATGTACTATATGTATTTGTTTTTTTTGTTTTTTTTTTTACCTTTTGCTGAATTTGACTCCCCACACACCCACTGTGCACTGTGGGAAATGTGTACATCAACATTATTTTAGTTAACAAACAGACAAGGCCCAAACATAATTTTGTCAAAAAGAATAAGTGTGTAGTATGTAACTGGGACAAAAGGTGTTGTTCTTTGTGATGGAGTAGAAATCACAAGAAAGTTGTTATGATGCCAAAAAAAGACAAATCTGTTCAAGTAGATTTTCATACTGTAATCAAATAAATGCAACTCAGTGAGCACCAGGAAAGTCAGAGAAGCACTATTTTCAAAAATCTAATATAGTGTGCTATGTTTTGAATAAAATGTTAGCAGTAACATGATCTCTGTAAAATAGGTTATAAGATGTAAAACCACTACTATGGTCCTTTAAAGCAATAACAATGGGTCTCTTTAAATGTTTTGAATGGAAAGCTATAAATTCCATACTGATGGAGCTGTGTAAAGATAAACAAAAGGTAGCCATGGAAACTTAGATGTAATTACAGTATGTTGTCAAGGCCCACACATTTCTCTTTAGGTTTTTCTGGGATGCATTTATAGACCACATTGGCGCAGTTAGAAAATTTACTGTTGCTCTGGGAAATTAGTTTGTTCAGTAGAGGCATCATTTATCGGAATCAAATCTACATTCAGGTGTCTTAAATGCAAAAAAAAAAAATAAAATAAATGTTAACACTAACTCTGTGATCTGTGCTGTGTCACCTTACAAATGATTACTGGCCTCCCCCTCTTTACTGGCTCCTGTGGGCTATTTTCTTCATTATTACTCATCTGTACATTAAACCACTCTTCCTGAATGATATGTTAGATTCACTGATAGGTGTGTAAGTACTGTAAAAATACTGTGCAGTTGAAAAGGAACATATGCAAGTATGAATGAATAAGTTCTGTTTTCCTAAAGAAAATACAGTTTTGAAGTTTCTTAATTCTGTTTGTTTTTATTCCTACAAAATAATTATTACCCACCGTACTGTATTTAAAGATAAATACAACTGCAATTGAAGTAAGAGAGAAACATTGACTTATGAGATGCCATGCTAAAGCTGAACACCAGGCTGTGGTTGAACGCAGCTTCAACAGAAAGGAAAAAATCGGAATCAAATGACAATTGAGATATCAAGAGCTGGAGTGTAGGGAGATACTTTGGACTGATTCATGTCAAATTATTGCACCCTTACCAATTTAATGATTAACCCAGGAGACAGCACTACAGCCACATGTGCTTTTTATTCATGATTGATTTAAGGAGCCATAAAATGTCATACTATCCATGCAGACTTCAGGGTCCCAAGTGAAGCTCCGGCCAAGGACACGGGTGGGGTCACTCAGCCACCTGGCATTGTATATAAAAGACAGACATTGACTTCAATCAGTTTTCTGGCACAATGTTTACATTTGAAACATTATCACGCTTCTTTGTGAAAGCGAAGAAAAACTAGCACAGCATGGAGTTACATAGAATTATCTGTTTCCAATTGAAAAAAGTGGGCTGTTATCATTCATTTGCAGATTGGAGACAGATGGTATCCAAACTGAATGTGCAACATGATCAAAACTATAAGATGCTTACAGAATAAATGTCAAAAAAGTTTAAACTACTCTAACTTGAAGAAATTGCTCACACTTAACATATGAGTAGCTGAAAACTATTAGAAGGGCTTAAGAAAAATCATTTCAAGGCACAGTGGGACAGGCAAGTGAGACTTCAAGAGAAATAGTGTAGATCTGTCCCAAGCTAGCAGTACAGTAAATACACCAAACGGCACAATATAAAGAGTTCTGCAAGTGAAATACTGAAGGAAAAATCACACACATGGTACAGGATGAGAAACAGCTTCAACATGAACTGTTACAAGGCCCGTGTTAACAGACAACGGTAATTACTGCAGAGCAGTTCTTCATTTGTAATCGATTAGACATAAAACCCATTTAGTGAGCCAAACACAGAGGAAAAACTGATGAGTACAGGCCCCCAGATCTCTGATGAAGACTGTCTCTGCAGATGTTTAAAGAAGTCTCCCACTCATAAGCACTCATTGAAAAAAATGCTCCTATCAAACAAGACAATAACAAAATAAGCAGCCAGGCACTTTAGCTCAAAAAATACATAAAAAAATAAAAACAGCAGAAGTGTACATGCTTCAATCATCTGATATCAAAAGGGAAAATACAGTATAGCTGTTAATTATATTTGCGTGCAATAATAACAAGGACTCACTTATACTAATCATTTACACATAGCAATGCTTTTGAAAAAAAAAAAAGAAAAAACATAAATAAAAAGATAAAATGAAATAAAATATAAATCCAGAAATTGTTGATATGAGTGCACTTCAGCAGTTAGTTTAATTTGAAGTTTAATTTAAAGTGTGTTTTTACAAAGATATACATATACATCCTTTTTTCACTGTTAATATGAGAATAATATAGAGGGTCATTCACACTCAGAAAGTGAACAAAACAAAATGTATGTAACATTTTAATATCAGTAGTTTAAAAATTAGTTCTAAGAAAGTTGAAATAATGTTTTAAACAAATCTCTTAAATTATGATTTGTCCTAGGGCCATCAGTTAAGAATTATTGGCAATATATATGTGTTATATAATCATTCCTGTTGCAGTTCATGTAAGAGAACCATCAAAATTTGAAAAGACAGTTAATCTTATGTGTAAATACCAAGTTTGTATAAATCAAAATGACTAGTTAGGCAAGATGTTCTTCCTTCAGTAGGAAAGATGCCCAACGTTCTTTCTCCGGTAGGGTAGCTTACTTTGTGTACATATGATATTGATATTCAGAGTATATGTATTTTTTTTTTTTATGAAACTAGACATTGTTTTTAATTTTTCCCCAGTTTACCCTACTTGTAGTTTTAGAAGTTAAAGCTTTGAGTTAAAACTTCAGTAAAATCTGAATCAACATGGAGTACAGTCTGCTGTGTTGTTAGTTATTTATCTATGCAAAGTGATGCAACTACAAGGGCAGAATGCTTATTGTTGAATGAAATGTTTAGCCAAGAGGGTGATGCCATCCAGCGCAGTTCCCCCTTTTGCCCCCAACTCAGCTCCCTGCTTCCCCCCTCCCCTGCCACACACCATCTCTTCTCACAGAGGATCCTTTGTGTAAAAGGAAGCAGTGTGAAAAGAGGGAAGGAATGGGAGAGGAGTGAATTTGTTCCATCGTCTTCTTTTCTCAATCCTGCTGAACAGATCTCTGTCTGACAGGAAATAATGCTCGGATGGAGCGTTGGTTGTAAACGCTGTTAATCCCTCAGCATCGCTGGAGTGATCATTACAGCATGTCTCTTTCTCTCTTGTCTGCCATTTGTCAGATGTTGATTAATATTCCCATGCAAGACAACCTGCTTCATATACTCTGCTCTTTCTACTTTAAATCATTAACCACCTCTGTTCTTTCCTCCGAGAAAAAGTTAGAAAGAAACATGAGGTGTAGAAATTTAAAAAAAAGATCATGATGAATGGTTATCCAGAAACACAGAAAAAAAACATGAGCATGGCAATGAGAAGAAGAAGAACAAAAAAGGTCTCAAACCCAAAGAATAATCTTGTAAAAACACTTTATACCAATCTTTTTTCTCTCATCACTGGGTTTATGGCAATGCTGAAGCTTTTCCCAACATCTTTGGAGGCACATGGCCTGCAGTGTTGTATTTGCGGCAGTGTTTGGAGTGGCTGTGATCACACTCCAAGGTGAAGTATGATGGTTTAAGGTCAATGAGTCATAGAGACTTTGACGTACGCAACACAACATGGCAGACTATAAAATGTTCATAAACAGTTTCAAAGTATTAACGTTCAACAAAAGAATAATTATTTGACTCTTTACGAGGGTGTCTCAATACACTCCACCCACCCAGCCACCCACCCAAATGAATGACTAAATAGGAAATGAGGATGACTATTTTTGATGGGTTGGTTGGTAATCAGCCCCTACATTTCCTCACTGTTTTGGGTGTATCCATAAACCTTCCATGTCTGCACTGACAGAGCAAGATATATCTTACTCTTGTTTTCTCCTTAAGCTGCTATGTAAACATTGCTGAAAGTGCTTTTAAGCAGTCCTACTGCAGAGAACAGGGGTGGGCTATGGGGGTGGAGGTTTCAGGACCACCCTACATTTCTAAAGCACCAGTATAGACAGGACGGCCACTCCCCCAAACCTCAAATGGGTACGGGGACAGTGTTATGGTACAGCGCCCAGCTGCTACTATTTACCACTGAGGTCCTCTAGATTTTCAACAACTGAAGAAACATGTGGGTTTAATGGAGACTTTAAAATGGGTCACAGTTCTCTGCTCTCATGTGTTTTGTAGTGACCTAGCCTTCCCCATAGTGCCCACTTGTTTCTTTACAAAATGCAACAAATTATAAGTATCTTTCTGCTGGAACTGAGTGTAGCTGTATTTGCTGCCAAGTTAAAGATTCCCAGACGTATCCCCCTTTGCAAAGCTCAGCGTGTTCTTTCTGACAATAAAGAGGTTTTCCCAAAGTGTAATGAAATATAAAGCACAGAAGCTATGATCCAGGATTTGTTCTGCAATCAGATCCAAGAGAGTTCAGATTTCAGCCATAGCTGAGTCCAACACTGGTGTGTTCTGGGCAAAGTAACAGCTCTCTTTTATAGCTGGACTGTGTAATGCGCTCTTCATGCCTTTTCCCTTTAATTCTCCTCACTGTTTCCCGTCCACTCTTGCCCCCTTACACCTCCTTTCTTCTCTACCATAAGCATAACGTTGTTCCTCCTTGCTTGCCCATTAGATAAATATTACAACACAAAACATTGTCATTTAATAAAAAGAATATTAAAAATGGCTGCAAGCCACAAAGATAATCTATAGGAGATGAAAATCAGGCATAGGTCTCATGTAGTCTTCAGTATTACAATCTTTTCACTCACTCCTGTCCTGCCCTTGAAACCATTTTACAGCTTCTTCTAGTATATCTCTGCACTAAATCAGCCTGTCTGACTGCACTGCCATTTTAACAGTGATGTGCAGCTGCTTCTAGCTGCTTCCCTGCTCTGGGGTGTACATGAGAATAGTTTCCACGTGTCTGTATAGGAGGGCAATAAGAACAATGGGGGGATGAAGAGAGGAAAAGAATCAGTTCAGTAAGATTGCCTAGAATCTTCTTTTGATTCCTGATTAGTGGCACTATGATTTATAACATGATAACTACAAAAGACATCTAATAAACCATGTGGTGCAGTAACTCTGGGAAAATAAGATGATGTATCTCAATGGAGCTCAGGACAGTCTCAAAAATTTCCCCCAAAAATACTTTTCAAAAGTTGTATTTTGTCCTTCACAGAGCTGCAGTCAGCTCGAATTCATGCTTGTTACAGTTATTCCCAACAGAGACAAGATTACGCTGGAGAAAAAGTATCTTGACATCCACTGAAGTCTTCTCCTAATCTACCTCTGCAGCGTAATCCACCTCTTTTCTGTCCATCTGTACACCACCTGTTTTTCGCTGACATACATGACATATGGCCGGACACACTGCTTGCATCAGCTGCTTCTGCAACAAATGTAAACAAATTAAGTCACGCCACATCTGTGCTAATTATTTACTTAAAAAACTTAGAACTTAGAAAAGAAACAGCAGCATCGGTACATTTCACAGGGGTCTTCTTAAAGTTTATTATAATCCACCACCCTCTCTGCATTTCAAAATAGCGTATTACTGTAAGAGCATGTCATACAATTTCAATTTTAACAACAAAAAAAAAAAGACAAAAAAGCATTATCGTAGACAGGAATTCTGGGGAAACCCCTGTATGTCTGTCTACATGCAGCAGTGACGCAGCAGCACATACCCCCTCACCCCCCCACCTCATCCCACCCCCAACCCCCTCCCCCACCCCCCACCATGGGAAAAAAAAATGTAAAACCAATCAAAAACTTGAAGATCCATCTGTGGCTCTTCAACAGTAAAGTTCTTTGTGCGGCGCTGCTTGCGTGTACAGTATGCAAGAGTTTCACAGTGCACTTCAAAGAGTCACTGTAAAACCATAACTTTTGTTTTGTGTTAAGATGGGTGGAGGTTGGATGTGTGCATACAGTTCTTATTAACAATCTTTCGTCTGTTTTGTACAATAAACCAGATGCTGCAGCTGAAGAAAACAAGGCACTCTAAACTAACCATAGAGGCGGCTATAGGTTGAGGTTACCTCAGGGAATTTATTAAGATGTCCCTCATGTAGAATGGGTAAAACTGGTCTCTAACAGAAAAAAAGTTAAAGCCTTCACATTAACATGATTATTCTCCTCTGTGGGGTCTATACTTTACAGATCATAATTCAACTGAAGTGGACCACGTGCACGCTGTGTTCCCTGCTGGGTAATAAAGCTCATTGGCTACTGAACATCAAGCTGGTTCCAATCTATTCCGTTGTCTTTCCCACCAGCAGGCAGTATCCTGGAGAACCTGTGCAGGCTCAATGTTAAATACATTATTGATGATGTTGTGTAGGTGAAAAACAGCTGAGAGAAACAGAGAAAGGTGAGATATTAAAGCCTGGTATAGTCATCTGTCTTATTTCATTGTTAGCTTTGGAAAGAGTCTGTGAACTCGTAGCAAC
The DNA here is from genome assembly GCF_046630095.1 of Trachinotus anak. Classification (NCBI taxonomy): domain Eukaryota; kingdom Metazoa; phylum Chordata; class Actinopteri; order Carangiformes; family Carangidae; genus Trachinotus; species Trachinotus anak. Next base: position 13,397,677 of record NW_027273859.1, on the reverse strand, counting down.
ACTGTGCTGCGTTTCCTCTCAGAGCTTTCTGATGCAATGTGGAAACTTTGAATGTGCTGTTGGTTACTATTGATATCTCAGTGTACCAAGCGAAACAATATGCACCCTAATGTTTGAAAACCATCAGTAAAAACTGTATGTCACTTTTTGCCCAGTTTGGGCTGAGGAAAATCTAATTTCCTATTTATTTTTTTCTTATGTCAGCGCTTGAGCAGTTCATAGCTTTTTCCAACCAAGGCATTTCAACACCTCCGCATGTGAGCATTATGTAAGGCGGGTTTGACATGATGTATGTTAAACTGTTTTAAGTTTGAGTGCGTGACAGCAGGCACACAACCACAGTGGCAAAATGTCACAAACAGTAATAGAAGTAGGAAATTATTAGACATCAAGAGCAATTTCCTGTGTTGTGCAGGACATACAGTATTGTCGCAAGTTGTCACAGTTACAGTGCGGTCAGATTTATTCATTTTGGAGTCTTGACGCAGTCGTATGTCAGTCATATGCGTGCAGGGTCCTATTCACAACTTAATGTTAGTCCCAACCTCGACCCTGACACTTAAACAAGAACTCAGTGTAGCAATTCAGAATTCCTCTCCATAGACACGTAACTCCATGAAAAATAGCCAGTTGCAGTGTTGTTCTCTGGTCTTAAATTATTTCTCTTTGCCATACGTTCCCCCTCACAAGTGTAAAGAAACGGTAACTCAGTTCACCTTATGTCAAACAGAAGCTCTACACAGTTACCACCACATGGATGTTTTGATTGATTTCCCATCTACCACATTGAGGAGAGTTTGCACAGCAGGAGACAGCAGGACCTGGATCATGGTAACCTATATGCAACATAAAGCTGAATCAGCATAAACTGGGGTCATAGCTGTGTGAAGGCTTTTCTGAGTCATTCTCTGCAGGAGCTGACTTTGAGAGAGGTCTAGATTTGCTTTCAGTGACAAGTGGATCTCTGCAGGCCTTAGCAAGATTATGTAACTCAGTAGTCCTACCATTTACACTGTCAGGGTTATAATGTGCATCCCCTGGTTCCAGTTAGGGGAATAAATGGAACCTTAACTGGTAACATATGGATGAAAATATATAGATTCCTCTTTCAATAATCTTCAAATGTGCTGAGCATAATAAATATGATGGATATCCACTCAAAATGAAAAATAATGACAGCCAATGTCGTATGCCTTTAGATCAATGTAAGATCCTTTCATATAACTGGAATGAAATCAATCAATGGGCACAAAAAGAAAAAATGAGACCGATGGAGACGGACACAAATTATGTCCTGTACAGTATGTCTCTTGTAGGTGTTTTAATTCTGTTGAAAGCCCATTGATGCTAACTCACTGATGACGAGGGGCCTTTTTTAGTTTTTAAAAAATTTGTTGGCGTAGACTTTAGAAACAACCGCTGCTCTGCTGCGCTGCTGCAAATGATTCCACCCAACACTGACCCATTGTTACTGAAAATGGGGAGGAAACATTTGGCACCACTTATTTTTGAGTGGTCCCATATGCTTACTCAATCATTTAGGGCTTCAAGGAAGGACACCTAAGGTTTGTCTTTATCTGATAATGTTCTGTGGGAATATTTACAGTATCTTATGGGTTTTTAGAACAGATTAGTACAAACAAATCTTTTGTACCAATTCATTCTCAAGTCTGAAACATAACCAGTCTGCAGTGGCTCTTATGTGTTCCAACAGCTCAATCCTACAACAGCTCTTCCTGGCTCATTGCCTTTCCCCTGCCCACTAATAATGGCTTCTGTCCATTGCCAAGTTAACTACACACAGTTAGTGTACCATGCAAATAAACAACAGACTCATTGTATATATCTGTATTGTCTGACTAACTGTTTCTTGCTTTAATTGTTGTGGTTTCTGACATACATTTTATTCCTTTGGATAAAACGTCCTATATAAACTCACATGCTGGCACAACCCATGTGCTGAAAACTAAAACATGGCAGGGTGGAATTTCTCAGCAAGGAGGATTCCAGTCATTCATCCCATATTTACTTTGCACAAATAGAAAACTCTAACTCAACTCTCTACAGCAGGGGCCCTGAACTCTCATGTTGGTGAAGGCTGCTGTTTACTGGGTCATTCAGGTACAGAAACCAGGATGTGTAATGTTCATCTAATGAGAGCCTGCAGATATTCTGCTGCAAGATTTGGTACAGGCACACTGCTGTAAAATTTGTTGGGGTAGTTGCCAGAAATTTCTCATTTATGCTCATGATATAAACTCCAAAGGCAAGGGTGGATTTTTCATTACTGGAAAAATAATAAATATACCGTCCATCATCTGAGCGCATTTTATCCCAGGCATGTCCACAAGCAAGGACGACATATGAAAAAGCCAGAGCACCTGGAGTAAACCCTCACAGACACAGGGACAACATGTAAAGTAAAGCTCTACACGGTGAATTAAAACCTAGGACTTAATGCTGTGAGGTCACAATGCCAACCAATACACTACCCTATAATAAATGTAAGTTAAAATGAATTACATAAAAGAAATACATGTGAAGTAAAGACACTCAGGTACCAAAAGTAAAGCACACTTTATTTCATAAGTCACCAGATACTGTACTGACAGGATAATAAACAACAGTAATCATACATTTAATTGAATCTCCCATACTCACCAACACTTCTTCTCAGTACAAGCAAAATACTATTAATGTGCCCTGGCCTCTACTGGCCTAATAGGTGCACAACACTTAACTAACTGAGGCTAACTCACAGGCTGGACAACACATTTACAACATCAGTGGGCAACTATATAAAATATCATTATTATGCTGTCTACAACATAATTCAATGGCACAGCTCTGTCATGGCTTACGGAGATCCCATTTTCTTATCCCGTAGCATTAACCGCACGTTGCCTGATTGAAAACAGAGAAAGAAAAATGTTTATTTTTTTTCCCCCTCTGGCCCTGAGCTAAATGTTTTGTAAGCTATAATATGAAACATTCCTAGAAATATAAAACAGTTACGCACACAAAACTTAAAAGTCACACTAGATGTTGGTTACGCATGAATCCATAAGTAGAATGAAAATAATAATAAAACCAAAGGGCTTCAGATGCTCATGACCAAGTAATTCTATGACAGATTGAATGAGTAATGCAATTTATTTGCTCATTAGCTCAGCTGTTCCAGTGCCAGAGAAAACGAGTCAAAAAATGGTTGAACTGTAACAGCAACAGCAACAGGCAGATTTAAGAAGCAATTATTATTATTTTTTTTTTTACACATTCTACATTAGGAATAGTTTGAAAATTTCAATATTGCTACTATAACGTAATGATAATACAAAAATATGAAATGGTACCTTTGGTTGGCATGCCTTCACAATGTGTAGAATATGCTGCTAAATTTTACAAGGGCAAACATCCCCATCTGTACGAATCGACTCACATGAGGGGCTGTCACACATCAGAGAAAGTGAAAACATGATTTGTTTTCAAAGTTTTATGTTGAGTATGTATTTCATTAATGTATGAATGTTCCACTGAATGGTGAAAATCATGAAAAATTCCCTCAACCTTTCAAATGCTCTACTGTTGCTATGATCCAAATACAAGATGACCCTGATTCAAAACTAAACAAAGCATGCAGCTATACACATCCTTTAAAAGTTAAGTCACATTTAAATAAAAGTGTAATACATAATTAAACATAAATTAATCAACATAAAATGCTTTTGAATGAAGATCTAAATAAATCACAGTGAGAATTAAAGTTTCAGGTGTTTGGTGATTTACAAAGCTTCCCTTGCTTATGTTGTCAACAACTAAATAATATATAAATATGTTATGAGTGTAGTATGCCTCAATTCTTGCAGTCAACCTGCCCTGAATGTGCAATAAATGGCAAAATGACCCTTTGATGTGTAATAATTCCCTCCAACAGCCTCACTCAGGGTTTCTTCATACATTTTGCTGTGCCCCTGGGTAATTGTCTTGTGAATTATTTATTTTGTGTTATTACTGTATATACTGTAGGTCTCTGAATGGGCCACATGATCTCTAGCAGCCAGGTCAACTAGAGTGTCACAGCACCAAACACATAATTTATCATTACAGCACTGACACATAAAAGCTTCTGCTCACTAACAGGGGGTCTGACCGTGGCTTATGATTATCATTAAGATTACTATTATGTTAACAATATATTATTTTTAACATAATGACTATCTCTGAGCCTCCATCTCAGTGGCTTCTAGCTCTGCTTAATGACTATATGATGCAGTCATGGCTGATGTCATTAAACTAACACTGTGCTTTAACACAACTAACACTGTGTCAAGCTGATAAACAATGATACTGATTACTGCATGCCCTTCGAGGAGACTGTAAGTTGTAGATATGACACAATGTGGATTGTGTAACATTATGTAATCAATGTAATATTAATTGCTGAGAACAGCATGACTCCACTTACTGATTGAATGCACATGTGATAATAAATCCTGGCTGTGGGATCATCGATGTACATTGTGAGGAAATGATGACAAATGAAGGGGAATAATGAAATGTACAGCACATAATGTTCTTGGTCATTAGTCCAACAGTATGCTCAAGTTAGCTATATGCCTGCAGCTGTGCTCTTTATCAGTGTCTTCTTCTGGTCTGTGTCTTCTGTCATAATGCCAACACTGTAACTGACACTGTAGCTGTTTGCACCTATAGCTTGTTGCGTTCCTCTACTAGAAAAGGTTTGTGAATGTATAATGATATAGACTAAAAATTTATATATACTCCAGAATAACTGAGGATCCGTAAAGAGGTAGTAAACGGAGACCTGGGGCATAAAGAGTGCGCTTCTGGCATTTTTAGCTTTTCTGAAGTGCAGAACCTGCCTCAGATGTCATCCTGTGAGGGCAAAGCTGCAGTTTGTTTGTGTAGAAACTCATGTAAAACATATGGTATGGCAGTGCAATCACCACTAACCCTTTACTTTTACCGTAGATGTTAGGTTCTTTGTTAAACAAGGGGGGAACCACTGTTATAGTGTGTGATGTGCTGGTCCTGTCATTGCCTGCTTGAATTATGTCTATCTGAAATTAAAACAAAGACAGGTTCTTCTATATCTGCTAGTCTGAGTCAAATATGTTAAGGTTTCTAAACATATCTAGCTGCCATTTATATTTCACTTGGAGATTTTTTTAATTTACAGTACAACAAAACAAAATAATATAATCTTTAACTGAGTTTGAGTGAGCAGTTTTCAATAAAGTACCGCTTTTTAGTTTTTTCATATAGTTAGTGTTGACTTTTACATACAGCAATATATTTTCAATTGTAAGGTCTTTCAGAAAAAAAAAAGGATGCAGTACTTTTCATGAAAGTAACTACTCTAATGACAAAAAAAAAAAAAAATACTAGAGGGTAATTTGTATTGCTCAAATGAAATACGGCATTTTTATTTCAGATTCAGGCTTAAACATTAGTGTAATTCCTTGAGCAAATTCCCTGTGTAGCTTGCGGCAAATCATCGGCTGGGTGAGGAGACAAGATGGATCACGAGAGTGACAGCCTGCAAAAAGCTTGGCATGGCTACATGACTGCACAGACAGGCTGCAGCACATAGACATGCACACTGAGACTCAAAGCTAGTGACAGACTCATGCATGGAATTAACATGTGTCGGCTTGTGACGCACACTCATGCACACACACATATACACACATTCCTACCTTAGCAGTAGCCTGTTGGACCTTCCCAAGCAAGTGTGGATCACTACTTCTAATCTTTTGAGAATTTTTTTTTTTTTTAATTGAGGTCCTTCATCATAATATAAGTGCAAAACACTTTTTGTAACTTTCTTTTCTGATTTGTCAAAAGGGGACTTTCAACCCTGGCTGGTTCAAGGCTGTTCAATCCGGTGGACATACTGGTTAGTATGTTTATGTACAATATGTATGTAAAATAAATAAACTTGCCTCATTATCTTAACACCCACACATGCACAGAGCACATGTGAGTAGAGTTAAACGGTGACGCAAGCACGGCCCATAAAGGCTGTGTGGATTCAGCTGTGCCTCTACTCAAGGCAGAAGACATGCAGTGCAGTTTTATTAGCAATGAGAGAATCTGACTTCACGGTAACACCCATCAAGCGCTATTTTTCTGCAATGATGAACATGAAAACATGAAAGAATAAGTTTAAATACATACATAGGTACCGTACACACCATGTATAGAAATGTGTTCTAATCCGATGAACAGATATTGACAGTATTATTAGATAACAGTATAAGACGCACACATTCACAATAAAACAGTAAAAAAAAAAAATTGCATGGCGGAATGCAGTCCAGAATAAACGAGCACCAGTTTGGAAAATGTGTGTGACATGTTCACATTAAATACCAAATGTTAGCCTGAGGAAGTGACTTAGTCATGATAATTGGAAGCAAACTTCAAAACAAATGCACAGAGTTCAAAAAGAGACCCTCCCCATGCTTCCTCTGTGGATGTAATGATTCTCCTTAACACTCCTTGGGCACAATATGACTTTCATACCAATCAGACTTAGTCTGCCATAAAAACACTTGCACTGTTTTGCTCTCCCATTTCTGCCATACACCCATTTGCATTTTTATTTCATATTATTTTCAGGAGAAAAAGACTCATTGCTGTGCACATAAAGGGCAACACTTTCTGTCCTTATAACAAGGAAATAGTCAATAAGAACATGGATATCCTATTTACCTATTAAGGTAGAGGAAAAAACAGTGAAGTCATTTTAAAAATGAATGTAAAAAGTTGCAAAAAGAGCTATTTCCAAACACTGCTAAACTGCTAACTGAACGTATGGACAAGGATCTTGACAAAACAACCCCGAAGGCTACAAGATTGTTTCTCAACATGACAAAAAACAGCATCAGCAACAACAGTTTATAGTACACCACACAAAAAAAGACATTTCTGTAAGCTGTGCCTGTGCCATGCAGCAGTGTCATGACAAACGAGGGGACATTGACTGGAATCCAGGTGTCATTCTTTGGCTGAATGCCTTTTTTCTGCCCACCCAGGGGAGTAATTTCACACTGGTGCGAGGCTCCTGCGCACATTTTTCAAACAGAGGGAGGAAGCAGCTGGAATGGATGGTAGCATTTGATTTCCCATGTGTGCACCTGATGATAGGTCTGGTTTTGATAAGTTTTCTTGGATTATAGAACTGGAGTTTCCTGAAAACAGCCTCACAAGGTGAAATGAACTCTCTCTGGGCAAAAAGCAGACAAAAAGCACATCTGGTACGTTAGTTTAAAAATGGATCTCGAAAGCACTTGTCTTTTGTTTTTGCACTTTCTTTTTGCTTTTCCACTTCTACTCCTCTCTCCTCAGACAATGTGGGAAAAACTGGGGGAGACGAGAGAATACACAGCAAAAGTGTCTGATATAGGGACAACACCAGTCCAGCCTTTCTTCTGGGTGAATTCTCAGAAGGATTATCTATGGTTATGTTTCTGTTTTTTGACAGGTTGATTGAACAGCACTAGCTTGTTTTTCGCTCCTTAGATAGGGCCCATAGCCACGAAAAATACTGTCTGCTATCATCAAAGGCTGCAATAATCCCCTGTGCTGAAATATATAAAACTACTGTCACAAGACAGCAAAGAAAAAACAAGTGGACACGAGAGGAATATCTAAAAAGGACATACAGCAACAGAAAAAAAGTTTTTAATGCTTTGCAGACCAGTATAACTGTAACAATAAATGAGCCTGTTCCGTATGTTCGGATTATTTTGACACTTTTCAGCATATATACATGAGAAATCATACAATAGTTTTCCCTCTACATTCAAAGCACAACCATAATACAAGAATAAACTTTGCGCTGACAAAAGAAATTTGCAGTGTAAAGACTGTAAAGCAGTCCTCCTCAGATATACCCTCTTTGGATATACCACCCTTGTCTTATGGAGGAATGCCCTGGGCAGAGAAGCTGCTGTAAATGAGCTGGTGTTAGAATCCTTTAAACCTCCTTTGAACTACCACTAAAGGTTTTGGCTCCCACACTAATATTTGCTCCCACACTAATTTATATCTGTCCATCTGTGGGGTACTAGAGCAGAGGAGAAACACCAGGCGTACGATGTGGGACAGCCTTCATGAATGAGCCCATTCTGTTCATATTTGCCCAGGGTCAAAAGTCAAACACAAACATTTTGAGCTTATATACAAGCAAGTGGTTTGTGACAATTAGAAATAATAATAATGAGTGAGGGGAAATTGTAGTTAATTACTCATAATAAACAGGTATTTTTTTATAATCCCAATGCTATCACATTATTTTAAAATAAATTACTTACATATTTCTACACAAAGCTGCTAAAACTGACAAAATGAGACATTTCTTACAATCAATTCAGTTCTCCATGGTATAAACATGTATGTAACGGTTGGTTATACATTGAACACTATTTAAATGCTACCTAGGTAAAATTAAAGAATGACCTGATTCTTACTGATTAAGGATCTTCTGGAATATTTGTGTTCATCACAAATAGAATAAACAATTTCTCAATGAAATATAGAATATATTTACAACAAATGAGAAACATTAACATTAATCAATTATGCAAAGCTAGTAAAAGTGATGTGTTAAAGACATTACTTAACTTAGGGAATAGTTTATGGTAGGTTCCTTTGACACCAGCTCTGCTTTTAAAACTTACTGCGCTTAAAGTTCTGTCAGCCAGCAGGGACTTTATCATGTTTATAGCTTTGGAAGGAATATAATAATATTTTAGCATACTAGCAGAAGTGTTTTGAACATTCACAGACAATGCATCAACTTGACTGTGCTGTCTCTGTATGACAGGTTGTGTTTGTGAAAAGTTCTTATTGGTTGAAGTAATCTTGTCAAGTTTTTGCACTCATGACATCTGCAGACCAGCCCAGTCACGTATAGGCACAGGCACAACACCTGAGAAAGTGAAATTCCACAGCTATCAGAGTTTTCTGCCATTCAAACAAAGTGTGAGACAGGTCAAAGGTCAAAGAGAGCTAGTATCATTCTGTGAAGGTGACAAAGCGGGACACTTGGGTAAATATTGACTTTCTCTGTGTACCTACATTCCTCCTACTGGGAGACATGAGGCAGACGATACAAGGACAGCACAGCAGATTTCTCTGGACCTTTCATCTCATTGTACACTGTCAAGAGTATTAATGAAAGGAGGAAGGACTGAGGAGACTTATGAAGTAGAGCAAACTTCGGCCAAACAACATGAAAGGAATGAGCAAACTGGCTTTTGTCCACCACACAAGACAAATACACACACACACAAACACACACAAAGGATATATATATATATATATATACACACACACACACACATACTTATTTATTCATGTGCCTGTGTGTGTATTATATAAAGCCTCCTCTTGTTCGCTGTGATAGTTATGTTTGAACAATGACACCACAAGGAAATCACAGATATCCTGTGGGTTACATGCCACATAGCAGCAGGAAGAAGACAGCTGTGTGATGGCAGGTAAACATGTTCCATAACGTCCTCCGCCTGATCCTGATGGACTTTAGATTCCTGCAGATATGAGCCATCAGGCATGATGGTGACATCATTCTCACTGCAGATCCAAACATGAGAGCAACCACATTGAAATTAAACTGTTACACCCTGATAACCTCTCTTTTTCACCCACACACCAACAGGCCTGAGACGATGCTGCTTGGTATAGGCCTTATTGAGCTATGATTGGCTGGTCACATTGACCTCAGCACATCATCAATCACTGCCGCCTCCAGGTGCCCCAGTTTTTCTCCCCTTATTAGTCTCTGAAGGGCCAATGCCGTGATGGATATCACCATAGGGATATCGTTCATCTCTTCGGGGGCTGGTAATGGGGTGGGACCACCCCCACATTCAGGTAGTGAGACATAAGAGAACATAAAGAACGTGTAAAGAACACGCAGGGGACTGAGAGGGATTAAACAACAGACCGTTTAGGGATGTATGTGTTATGTTACACCAGGGACTGATGCTCTCCACTGAGAAAGTTGTTTATCAGCCTGCTCACTGTTCTATGCTGAAGATTGTGTCCAGCCCCTTTATCGCCTACCAAAAGGCGCTGCATTTAAAGACTGTGGAAGAAAGATAGATGCAGTAGATACATCCAAAACAAGATATCTATTCTGCCCCAACAGAGCTGCTGGTAATAAATAAAGTCTAAACAGCAGGTGGAGCTGTCTGTACAGTTAATAGGCCCACAACAAGGCTTTTTTTTCTTCAAATTGAGGTAACAATGCATGCTTAAATAGACCGCCCTTGAACTTACTGTATCTCTGTACAAAATACATTGTATTACATAAAATACATCATACATGGATACATAAGATAGTGTGTGTAACCTATGTGTAAAAACACACATAGGTTTTAAAATTCAACACTGAATCAAGTTCTGTACAATTGTTGAAAGAACATGTGAAACAGGGCTGTAACAATGAGGAATAGGTAGCAGTTGTAGCTCTGCAGCCCTCTGTCTAAAAGAACATCCAATGCGTGTAGTCGGAATCAGATTAAATCTGAAACATGAGAAAAAAGATCCTTCAATACCAATTTGATTCTGAAGGTTAAAGCAATACTGCATTTCGTGAGGCTGTTTGTTTCCTTTTCCCACCTACATGCTTTTTAACATCCAAGTGCAGGGTGCAATTTGGTGCAGTGTAACCCAGTGAACAGCAGATAGCACCATTGGACTCATCATCCTCCATTTTCCCGTCTTTATACAAATGAGCTCAAGCAGGGAGGCAGGTTGAAAAAGGGTAGGTGGATGCAAGCACTGCTATTTGTATGGTCATAATGTATATGCACTAGTGTCTCACCTGACCTTTTATACCTTAACATCACATTTTCTGTTAAAAATTCCATTAAAATTATTATTATTTTTTTTTCAGTACTAAATGTAATATGTATATTCTGAACGGCCCCTTTGATACCTGCTATTCATGTCTGTCCTCACAGGAATACAATTTACAATACATCAAAGAAGCACAAAAATAAAAGAGGGCTGGGTAGGTAGGGGGATGTACACTTACTGCGTCTTAGGCAGTGCACTGAAAAACACCCACTGTGCGGTGCATTGCATAATGTTGCACTGGGATGACTCATTACATAAATACATGTGTGTTGTAACAATGCAGCAAGAAAGTCAGAGTATGATGGCATACACCCTAAAGATGCAGATCTTAAGATGTTTCTTCTGTTGACTGGGTTTAACTGAGGCTCAGTCTTTTGAATGGTGCAACCTAAGAAATGCAGATTTTTGTTTTTCTGTTTTTCACAGACTCACTCCATTTCCAGCAAATACAATACACAGACTGGGGTGGAAAGTAGCTCTAAGGATATTTATTCACGTGTGGTACTTAAGAACAGTTCTGGGGTATCTCTATCCTATCTGGGACAGGAGGCATTATCATGAGCTTTGGTTTGTGATTTTTCACATTTATGGTATGTATGCTGTAGTAGTTAAAAAATCACTTCAATTTCAGTTAGAAGAGTTAGACTAAATGATCGGAATATTTCTTCCACCACTCTATGCTGGGACATCACATGGATCAATATATTTCAAAACACTGAATCAAAACAATCCACACATCAGCTCTTTCATACCATTAAGTATCATTTCTAAAACTTCTGCTCACTCTTGTCTTCATCTTCAATTCACTTCGTTACTGCCATATGCACAAAGACTGTGACCTTATTTTTTTGTCTGTGTGAAGTTCTGTCTTTTGAGATGAGTGTTGCTGAACTGTGTGAAATCTGAGTGTGGGACTACAGCTTTCTTTTTATGCTTCCATTTGATCATTCTGGATATTCCAACACACTTGGGAGTGAAATATTGTGTTGTTCAGTCTGCAGTCCTGAAAGTGCTACAGTGCTGTCTGGAACTACGGTATATCCTTGCTTTTATATCCTCTCTCAGGAGACCACACAACAAAAGATACAGTTAATGAGTTTATTTGAAAAGGCCAAAAAAAATAAAAAATAAGCTGAATGGAAATTGGCTTAATAATAGTGAATGGATGAATAGGCAAAGGAGCATGAATAGTGGCTTTGGGTAGAAGTCATCTGTGCTTGAAAGTAAAAATCCTCTTCCAATGGAGCTTGTAAATTGAATGCTGGACAGATGAGAAGACTGGATTTAAACATTTAAAGTATGGAAATCTTCCCCTCACGAGATTTATCCAGTGAGGGTTTGCTGAGCTAAGATAACCGAGGTGTCTCTTTTTCTCCAGAACAAGTCATTCTATTCACCCAGGATAATGATGTCTTTTTTTTTTTTTTTGAGGAAACCTTTGCACCAATCTGATTAAAATGTACCCAAAACAACAGTTGTCTCCAGCTGCAGCTTTTAAACAAGGTGATTATAAATTCCATTAGTGGCTCGTTCGCTGCGAAAATCCTACATAATGGTAGTAATTAGGCTCAGTGGGTCTCTGGTCAGTTTGGAGCACATCAGGCTATGCTTGGTGTTAGCACTCCTCCCCCGAAATCACCCCACTGCTCAGTCCAGCTGCGAGGTCAGTGAGCTCCACAAAAACTCAGATAGTCTGGTAAAAGGAAATTACTTTTTTTTTTTTACCATTATATTAGATGTACACGGTTGATTTGATCTTAAAGGCAGCCTTTCAGACACTCTCCAGTGGACTGTGGGGTAAACACACATGACAGGAAATATATTGTGGTGACTTAAGTCAACATTTTTTCAGTTTCTTGCAACCCTCCACATATTTGGACATCAAGGCTTCCCCTATGCTCATGTTGTCTTTTGTCTTGAGTTTGTTAAGATCCCCTGTATCCTGCCTTATCCTTTCACCTTTTGTTCTGTTTGCTGAAGAAGGAGTGAAGTGGTATTGAGGAAGGCTCTTAACTCATGCCCCCACCACCACTGCTGCTTTCTAGCCCTGCATTATTGAACATGCTGCAGCACGGCCAGAAGGCAAGACACCAGGTCACAGTCAAAGAATCAGGATCAGTTGTAGTGGACAAGCTATATTTAAATCAGGGTCAGGGCTGTTCTGAGACAAACAGGCAGCACATTTCCATTTGTTAATCATCTTTGAATGGATCCTGTCTGACTTTAACACCATTGATGTTGAGTTCAGGGGCCCTAATCCCGATCAACAAGAGTTAATGGGAAAACGAATTGCAAAGCAACACGCCCAGATTAAAGAGTTATTGCAATTTGTTGTTTTTTTTCTCTTAAATGATAAACATGGTATGGAGGTCTAGTGTGGAAGCCCTGAGAGACAATTGAGAAAAAAAATATAGTGATCTATTTTCTAAGTCTGATTTAAATTGTTTTCTCACCTGTGTGACTTAGACTTGGGAACAGGTGAATTTTCTTTTCTTTTGCCCAGATAATCTTTCTAACATAACTTTTTTTTTTTTCATCAACACGAAAAAAAATGCTAGGTGAAAAAATAAGTTTTACCAGGATCTTCAAAATTACTATTTTGTTCATCTGCAAAAACAAGTGAATTGTGCACCTTGTGTTCAGCGTGTATGGAGAAATGAAAGAAAGAAAACATGAATACTTAAGTCCTATTTGTACTTCAGCCTCTTCTGGCTAAGATGATGTAAAAAATGTGTTTCATAAAATGGGCACTGATAATGAAAAAAAACAAAAACCAAAACAAATGTTGAGACATAACTTTATTGTGACAACAAGACACATGATTCTAATGATTCTATTGATTTCTCTTAGGCTTGTACTATGAGTCAAGGGCAATTGGAATCCGGGAAAGAAATACCTGTTATATCATTGCTGCTGCCAGGCTAAACTATGGGCCTACAAGACGTGGATCATCAAGCATTTTCTCCTAAAGCCCCCAGAGCCCTTCAGTGCTTTTACACATGAGCAGACAAACCATCCAATATCCTGCATGGGGCAGAATTCTGAAATATCTGCACTGCACAGGCCATCTAATGTCACACTGTGGCTTTCCTTTTGTCTAATTTCTCTTGCTTCTTTCTTACATCTGGGTGTTTTATTCAAGAGGGGTCACTCTTTCCAGACCATGACTTTCTAGTAGGTTGTGTGATGCCCATACTTTAAGAACGTTAAGGTGGAAGAAGAATCATCAAGAATGCCAAGGCAATTAATCTCATGACCTGCTGTAGGTCACATGGAGACATACATGGGCAGAGTTTCATGACTTCAAAGGAAAATGGGACAGAAATATCTGAGAAAACCATGAAGGGACTGTAATCCTTACAGTTTAATCTTTTACTTACTGCCATAAGTTTAGTTTGCTACTATTTTGCCATATTTAATTTTGGATTCAAAATGATACAGATGAAAACCTCCCATAACACAACAAATCTTTCAGAATTGTGTACCATTTGTGAAATGAATATAAATGCGCCATCTGCAGAGCTTGGATGACTGGCCTCTATTCAAGAGCAGACCCAAAAATGGGTCGCATTGTATTACGTTGTCCTGGAAACTCTTGCTCTGAGAAGGCAGCGTGCTAACTTCTGCAGCACCTACTACAGTCTGAAGAGGAGAAAAACTTCATCTTAAATATTCAAGTATTTACATATGAGTCATTATCCAATCACTGCCACACATCAATGCACCAGATGATGAGGGGTTTAGCGTGATGCACTGGGAGACACTGAGCTGGAAAGTGGGTGCGATAAGTGAGCGGGTGTGTTTCTGTGTGCGATGATGCCAGCAGCAGTGACTGAACAGTTCAGTCTGTTTGGAAGAGCAGCTGGAGTCAGAGTTAAGATCTGGTGTTTTGATTTTTTTTCCTTATTTTTTTCTCTCTTCCAGGTGTTTTAACAGCATCCATGTGCACTTTTTGACATCCTTTTTGACAGCCACACTGCTCCAAATTCTGGTTGGCATCTGTTATCGCCAAATAAATTAAGAGAGAAAGAGTTTGAAAAATCTCAGTTATACTCAGTTTGTTGTTGTAACTCAGACACAAACTGAGTAGCTGGCTGGATAGAGAAAACATTATACAACCAGGATTCAAGCACAGATTTTCTCATTCTTTGGAGAAAGTGTTTTGACGAGAAGCGCCAAGTCTTTGGTCTTAATGGGAGTTTTTCCAGTCTACTATAGTTGAATTTGGATGTTGGCAAATGGAACCATACAAGAATTAGGTATGGCTTGGAAAAACCCCACTGCAGCCTCCTCAAACCATAAAATAACGGGTTTGATGCAGAACGACTGTGCTGAGGTTTTTACAGTCGCAGATGCTGAGAGCCATGATAAGCCAGTGTCTTCACAGTCTCATTTGTTGACACACAATATTCACGGCCTTAGGCTGTGAGAATTTACCAATTATCTGTGTGTGCCATAGAGCAACACTGTTTGACTTGGATGCAATGCGTATGTTTGGCTCCACAGCACAAACTGAAAAAGCA
Organism: Trachinotus anak; assembly: GCF_046630095.1. NCBI lineage: Eukaryota > Metazoa > Chordata > Actinopteri > Carangiformes > Carangidae > Trachinotus > Trachinotus anak. Next base: position 13,382,240 of record NW_027273859.1, on the reverse strand, counting down.
ACACACATAGTGCCCCCACCACTGTGGCTAGGAGGAAACGAACAATTTGAAGCTGTGTGCATCCAACAAAACACAAAATTATAGTGTAAATGAAATTTGAGTCATGCTGTAGATCCAGACGGTGAAAACTGTCAAATGATATATAACATAATCATTTTTTTCATGCATTGTTTCTACCCAAACCTATGATAAACAGCATGTGCAATATCATAATATATAATACAATATTTTTTTTTCTTTCTATAATTTAAATGAGCTATTTGTAAGTTTTTCTATTGCTACAGAGGCAACGTTAGCTTTAATAGCTGTTTATTCACCAGTCTGGCCAAGAACTTCAGCCGTTGTTGCATTTACAAAAGGTTATAATAAGCCCTCTGAACAGTGCTACTTCTACAGGACAGATTGGACGCTACAGTGACTCGGTATCCAAAAGTGACTTGACAAGCCAACCGGGCGAGGGCTAGCTGGTTAGCATACTAACTTCTAAAGAAGAAAACAAGTGAACGAAATAAAAGCAAAACAAGAAGGTTGATTTCCGCCACTGCAGACAGCTCTTGGTGAAAAAAAGTATAAAGGTTGATGCTTAACTTGCACTGCATAATTTAGCATGTTTGTTTTTAGTATGTATTAATGATGGAGTTACAGTTGACAGTGGTATAACAGGAAAGTATATACAGCACTTCAGATGATAAGATCCTTTACAGTCATAAAGAGCAAAAGACACTGAGACAGCCTAAATCCACAGAAGGGGTGTGGCTAGTTTGCAAAAATGCTTGGAACAATCTCTCTGCCAAGTACCTTGAAAAACTATGCACAAGTGTGCCAAGGAAAACCGCATATTGATTTGATTTAGCCTTTTTTTTCTGCTCCTTGCATAAAGTTAATTGGTAAATACAAATATACTCTCTTGAACTAGTACCTAAGTAATTTGCACAGTGCTGTATGTCATTACAGCAAGGGGTTATCGGTGATAATGAAACAACAGAAAAGGATGTTCCATAAGAAGATAGCATCTTGAATGAACCAGTGTCTCTGTACTGAGGGGAGAAATCTCTTGATAGAGCAGTGGAGACAAAGTCCTATAGCACCTGCATACTAATTATAGTCTCCAGAGCAAAATCTAATGGTGTGTTTTAACTCTAAATTGAGGAGTGGAACAATGCCCTTAAATTTCCTCATTAACTTTTTCTTTCTTGTTAACTTTACATCTTGTTAACTTTTCACATTGTCTGGTTCCATGATGCTTTTCACCATATATGTTTTTTACCATGTAATAAGACATTTTGTGAAAATGAAACATAGCATTGGTTCAGGCTAATGCTGGCTCAGAATGAATGACTAAAAATATTTTTGCTTGTGTATTTGCAATTTCGATGTTACACCATTACCCTGATACCTTCTGCCTCCAGGAAACACCTGTATGCATGCATTCTTAACGCCAATACACACGACCTGTGTGTGTGCGTGTCTGCTGCGTCACGGCCAGCTCTAGCTTCCTACATAGAGTTTACGGGCTACCCAAATGTTGGATTTCTTTTCATTATAAATTAATGTCACTAAAGTGCCACTGTCTACACATGCAGCTGTTAAATTATAATTATGTTTATATATTTTCATGTCTGTGTTCATGTCAGCATAGACATAGACAACTATAGTGAAAGGTGTCAGTTTTATGAAATGTTACTGGTATGATAATATGACAATGACTAGGTCTTTTCCCTGTCTATTTTTGCTGGGAGACATGCGCATTACACGTAAAAAATAGGAAAGATGCCCAATCTCTAGATCACGCAAATCAGCTGTGAGACATGCGTGACGCGGGCAGTGTGTCCACTCTAACTTGGGCACCAACATGAAAACCAAGACATTCCACGGCCACTACACACACCACATAACCAGTGCTCCTGGCCTAAGCCCGACACTGAAAAAAGCTTTTACTTTCTCCCACCTACTCGCATGTTGTATGTTACTAAACTAGCAGTCAGCCACATAAACTTTGTCACTGTGTGTGTGAATAAGTTTAGCTTTAAGCAGTGCAGATCGTAACTGACTAAAACATTTTTTCTTTTTGACTTACTGTGAAGAATGATTCCATTAACAGAAACTGGGTAAATTTTTGGCAATGGCATTGTAATACAATGTTTACAGGTTGAGAACTTAGTTGTGATGAATATTTTGAACTGACTCTAGCGACTCAGGAACTGCTTTGCATATTGTTAATTTCAGCACCAGTTTAAGCAAAGTACTGAAGTTGTGCCTGTATTGACTGATATTGGATGGCTTCAACTGTTTGCAGTATGCCTTCCAGTTACTGGCTCATTCATAGCATCATAGCTAGTAACAACCAGTTATATTCATCACAAGTGTACATCACAAACATAATAAACTTACATTGCCACTGCAGTGACAGACAGTGTCTAGGTTTCTCATTTCGGACATGCTAAGGAGTAGATGATGGGGCATCGCACCTCTTACTGTTGTGAAAGCGGGTTAGACATTCTGTACCAACAGCCACTGTTTGATCTTGGCTTCTCTGTGCATAACACAGCAGCAATATCACCACACAACATTCAATTTATTCTGCGTTCTTCAATAAAACTTGAATATTCCTGCAAGACATTTAGTTTACGTCTGGCTCACTGCAACCAATTAATGAGCTGACTAATGACTTCCAGGTATGTGACAAGCAGGATACTATGTACAACTTCCTGGTCACACCAAGAAAAAAAAAAATCATTAAAATAGCTTGTTTTCCCTATTTTCCTCACCTTTGGCCTTCGCAGTGGCCTGCATTGGAACCGCAATTTAGCCATGAGTGTACTGGTTCTTCATTTGACTTAAATATGAAGACATTTTTACGAAAAGCTTTCTGTCAGTACTTCACCTCAATCATCAACATTATATTGATAAATCATTTTAATTAATCTTATTTAGCTGTCCATTAACATCTGGCATCATTTCATGTCCTCATTGTGTTTCTGTCTTTTCCAGTCACCTGACTTCACACTGTGGACCTGCACAGTAGCCTCGTCACTAATACACAGTGTGGCACACTGTGTATTATGTCAACCAGTCGTGACAGTGGAGCCCTTGTTTTGCCTGAATCTGCCTGCTTGCAACTGTGATTTTGTTTTTTAGCTTTTCCCTGTCTGCCTTAACTGTCCTGTATTATGCCTGCTGACAAAGTAAAATCTGTTTTTAATATTCCTGCTTTGTGAGTCTATACCTGCTTTTGGGTCAAAAGTAGTATTTCTAGTGTTCCTCTTACTGTCAGTATTGCGAGAAAGTACTGCTACAACTTTTGGTTGCATTCCTAATGTAACTATTGCTATTTCTAATGTATAAAGTACATATGGAGCCCATCAACAACTACTAAAACCTCCAATCTGTCTCCTCTTTTCCAACCATCTGTCAATTTGCACATCCTGTTTTTGTCTCAATTTCTGATTTACTGTTGTGCTCTCTTCCACTCTGTACTATTTCCTTGTTTTTTCTTTCTTCTCTCTATTTCCTCTATTCCCCATTCCTGTGTTTTTGTTATTCATATGTATAGATTCCATCCTGTCACTCTCAATTTACTTTCCCATTTCTACTTTGCTTTTCCTCCTAATTTACTTTTTTATTTGTTTTTATCTGTTTTCATCCATTCCTCTGCACCTATTGTTCTATCTTTACATCCTTCCTTCTTCTCACCCTTTTTTCTTCTGATCCCCACCATGTTGCCATTATATATCTTGTCTCCTCCCAATAGAAAACACACTGACGATACAGATGTAGTGCATTAGACTTGTTTAGTGTATGCCATTTACCAGGCAGGACCAACATGACTTTAAACCAGCGATGCTTTCCAATGACAGCATCATGTATTTGATGCTGTCATTGGACACCATGAAGCAGACTTTTGCAGAGAGAGTGTCACAACTGTCAGGGAGGCCTGAAAGGTATTTCAAGATCATTTTTAGCTGGGTGTCATCATCAAAGATGCTTGGGGCTTACTGTACTGTACAAAAGTAAATGGGCTGCTCATCACCAGAGACGAGTGTGTCTTAATAACTCAAATAATAATAATTACTCAGTCCTGCCTCCTTTTCTGGGACAACAAGGCCACAGTCCATCTGTTCCAGTGACACAAAAGAGCAGTATTCCCCCAACTGTGGCTTCCTCTCCACAGTGGACAAGTGTAGCTTCTTCACTTATCAGTGTAACTCGTTTTAATTTTTAACTAATGCATGGCTCAGGCCAATGAAGCCTAGATGTGAAAAAAAGCTGTAAAATCCCCCTTTATTACATTTTCTCAAATTGAACAAAGGTTTCACAAATCTTACACAATGTTTTAAGGGATCTTTAATATGTCAGGGATAATCTAGTTCAGTTCAATTATAAATAATTATTATTATTTTATATGCATATTCACAAATAGAATAAAAAATTCACAAATTTGAAAGTGGGTTTCAGACAGCATTAAGGTTTTGCTTAAAATGTGCAAGCAACAGAGGATTGGTCGCTCAGCACTGTAAGTTGAGTTTCCCTTAACTTTTCCCTTAACTGCTGATTTGAAAGGTGCGAACCAGAGGCTAACTTTAGCTTCATCTTCAGTTCATGATGCCAGCTGGATAGAAAAGTTTTCCTATGATTGCTGTTACACCACATGTTGCTTTGTCAGGGGCCTATTCATCAGATTTGAACTCGCCATTATAACTAGGCTAAGATACATATCCGATGTATTTAGTTCATAATTTAAAGACCACCTTGCATGTTTTACTATTTTCCTTGTATCAAGATGCAGCAGCCTGCCCTATGTTCATCTTACAATATGTTTATCTGACAATAATCAATAATATTGAGCTACCTCTCAGATGAGAGGGATTCAAGGGGAATTGCAACATGCTGTTGCTTCACATAGGTTCGGTACATTTAGTTCAGCATATTTCTTCTGAAGCAGCCAGGATGTTGTCTGAGGTACTCTCAGGTGAAAATGGCTTCACTGGCATTGAAGGGAAATTTCTATGGGCTCCCTGCTAATTAAGTATGGAGCAGTCATTTCGTTTTGATGATTTAGCTCTTAGCAGAATTCAAATCTCTGCTTGGACTCATTGAGAGCTCCTTCCATCAAATCTATCTATATAACCTTTCCTTGACTTCACTCTCCTGATGTAAGTGCTTCAGGCTGAGCTCTAAACTGGGTTCTTGTAAAAGTGAAAAAGCCAAAAAAAAAAAAATTTTTATGACAACATCTTTTATGGCAGTTACGTGTTGTATGTAACAAATCTTATTTTTATTCTTATTTTTTCTCCATAAACAGTTAAGAGGGGAACAACAAAAAATAATAAGTAACTGTAATAATTCATTTTATGTAAAGCAAAGACCACTGACACATATACCTGTGAGCTGTCAGCTAAAAAGTGAACAAAAGCGTACACGCACTTAGTGCAGCTTCAGGTTGCAGTTGGTGCACATGCAAGAATTACTACAGGACAGAGCCCGGAGATGTGGTAATGTATATTAACAAGCGAGATAATAACTTTAATTTTTTGATGAAAATGAAACACAACCATCATAGAGGCCCAGTGAACACAACTGAGGCAGAAATAAAAATAGAAATGTTTTTTTTTTTTTTTTAAAGCTGGGGTGGAGGAGATGTAGGCTTTGTTTGTGTACTTGTGTGTTTGCACCTCCAGTTTTGAAGTAAAGTCCTCTACAGGTCAGAAAATTCTTTGTTACAAAGAGAGTTAGTCACTCAGACAGAGCACAGGTGACAGATATGCATTATGCATGGGAGAGGAAGGGAAGGCTAGATATAAAAAGAACACTAAGATATTCACAGTTACTCATACAGTTATACAGAGCTATACTGTACTGTTGTCTGTGCAACTTTATTAAATAGACCTAGACAAGCACAGACTGCAGTCGGTACTGTTTCAAACAAATTATTATAAGAGAATACTTTAGAATATGTACAGCATGTATTGTGTGTTTATATATGACTTACTCATATTTGTGTGAGCTTTTGCTCATGTTTAAAAACAGCCCTCAACCTAGACCCACCACAGTCAACTCCGTGCTTCTTCTCCCTCAGGCTCAAAGGGCAGTCTGAGGTATGTTACCCAAAGGCAGTAACATACAGCTTTAAAAGGAAAGTCTTGTGTCTCTCCATCTGTCATTCTGTTCTGGGCCGGGCAACGAGAGCTACAGTAAAATTGCTTCAGTGATCAAAAATTACAAACCTGATGTCAGCAGCAGCACGATATACCCAGCAGTCAGCTGCTTACGTCTCCCAGAATCCCACAGAGAACTCTATGCAGGTTCATGTTTGTCCTCCTTTGTGTTAGTGATTGATACTGCAGGTAGAGAGTGTTAGCTATCCTCAGTTGGTACAGGTGTTCATGGTGTCTCTTATTAGCTGCAGAAGATTAATGATGCAGATTAATTGGCAGTAGGAGTTCGTACGTTCTCCTCTGAGTCAAGTTAATTTTATGGAAATGAGGGTGATTTGGTCAGTCGCTATCTTACCAAGCACAATGTTTATAAGTTCTAAATTGGTCCCAGTATTTAACATTTAGTGCCAAAAACTTTTAAGCCCCATGATATTCTAAAAGCCACTCTCCTTGATATCTTTTATTAATTTTAGCAACTTCTTGTATGAAAGGGTCACATATAGAGATTAACTAACAGAGAATTGTCACCAAACTCTGTTTAAGCCCTAAGCTCTGACATAGGGTGTCTTAGTATCTTTCAGCTCATTGTTTTGGTTTCATGGGCTGCAAATTTATGGCTGTCATTAACTCTCATTGTTCTCATAAACCCATTTCCATTCGCAGGTGGCAGTTGTTTTCAGGAAAAAAAAAAGTTAAGGTCAAACTACCAAGCGCCAAACAGCAGACAGAATAACAGGCGAACATAATGGAGCATCTAGCAACTAAAGAGCTGGATGTTTCTTTAGGAGTTGAAAGAACAATACAGAACTAACAAGTATATATTGGACATAAATTCTCTAGGGGCCCTGCAACACAATGTTAACCGCACGTTTCCATGATGCCAATGCTGGTTATTGTAACCACAGCAACAATGACACTGACACTGTAGGGGTGTTATTTCAAGAAACACTCCTGTATGTTGCATCAGAGGTGAGGGACAAAGAACATATATATATATATATATATATATATATATATATAAAACACCTATATATTCTGGATGGAGGACTTGTTGCCATACCAACTTTGCTGATATGCAAATGTTGTTTAGAGCAGAGTAAATGCAGGTTTAAGGTAAAAAGAAACTTAACATTATTGTGTTCTCAGGTAGCAGAGCTGAGCTACCTTGCTTTTTTTCTGATAAATGAAGATCCAGACATCTGAGGAATCCTTCATCCAGTTAAAACATGTAGTAAATAGCATATTTAGTAAATAAAATATATAGTTGAAAACGACCAAGGAGTGAAACATGTACCATAAAAATGTGGCTCATAACTGTAAAAAGTAACTGCGAATGGACAGTTACTATGATTAAAATCACAGATTTTTCTTGGTTTGAGAATTGCTGGAAACATTTGGGATAATGTAGTACCGAACTCAAAAAAAATTACAATAGGTCCAGTAATTTTTAGACATTTTTATGTGGAAAAGTTATATATTATAACTCTAACTAAACCCAAGCTTCTTTGGATCTGGATAGATACGAACTGATAATGACACTGGGCTGTCAGCTAAAAAGTAATATAGTGCCTCTAATAGAGAATGAGAGGAGTTGAATTACTGTGCGAAGCCAGGCAGGGTGGAAAAAGCTGACATGTGAAACCTATGAAGAAAGAGGCTTAGCTAAGTCTCAGAAGACTCTGAACAGAGGAATAAAGAAATGTCAGAGGGGAGGGCGGCTAGTACACAAATACACACTTGCACACATAGAAACCACAAGTGGGCATACTGCAGGCTGCCTTTGTGAGGTGCTACCTACAGAAGTTAGGAACTGCGCAGAGTGCCTCATAATTAGTCTTTCAACAGGCTGGACATAGTTAATCTTAATCTGTCTCTTATCTCTGGTTCCAGACGAGGGGAATTAGTGGCCTTCACCCCGCCACTTGGTTTCTCTTCACGCCTCGGCCATTTCTCCTCATTACAGCATTACAGGACCATGTGGCCCAACGTGATACCACAGCAGACCACGGCTAGCTCGTTAGCCCTATTCTCATTTAGGCTGATGAATGATATGTGCCCTCTGTGGCATCAGCGATTCAGAGACATTGATTCTGCAACTCAAAAGGTTCTTTAATCACGTTAGAATTGTAACAGAGTGCTCATTGTGCTCCTCAAGTGCACATGGGCATGAATGTATTCACCCACACACACACCCACACACACACACAGACACACGAAAGAGATGTTCACTTTCTTATTCTATTTCTTATTATAAGAACCTAAAGTGAGGTGTGCATTTGAAATTCCTCATTTATTTTTCCATAAGCATTATCTGAGTTTACCTTAGCATACTTTTGGCACATTTGCACTTGGCATCCTCTGTAACCATCCAGATAAAACTAATTAATACATGGTATGCTTCAACAATTCTGCCACGTACAGACTGATATATTGTGTTTATCTGGAACTGAGAACCAATTTTCTGCCTGCCAGGATTCACATGTTGAAGCTAGCCTGTAGCATGTTGATGAAATCTTTCTTGGCCGTCGATAGTTACTTAGCAACACATAGTCATTACATTCACAGCACAGTAATCCCAGAACAGCCTATAGCTGGCCCCGCACTAGAAGATAATTGGGCAGGTTTTGAGTCTGATTGACCACTCCCCACAATTGCGGTGACGTATCCAATTCGGGGGTGGTCCAAACGGTTTATCTGCCTATATGATCCTGTAGTGTGAATGGGTTAACAGACATAATCTTAGTGTTTCCGACCGGATTAGAGTGTCCCCTGACTTCCAAAGTCTGTAATGTGAAAGGAACAGCGATGGAATATTGAGCAATATCCAATGAGAGCGAGCTGACCGAGAAAGGTTACCGCACATGATGTTTTCTACCCAGCAATTAACATTACCTCCGCCCAGAGCACAGTAACATTGATATGGAGTGACATCTCCATGGCAGTTGAAGGTCAGAGAATTTATTAAAATGATTTAATTTGTAATGTGGTCCTGTGTCTTGACAGAATTGTCTGGTGTGTAAGTTCTTATAATTGAAATAAAAATTAAATTTAAAAAATCTGTTAAATCTGTTATAAGGTCTGTGGTTCTCCCACATTTTTAAAATCAGCTAAGATTTGATAATTCTCAAGTGGGCACGAAGCCAATGCCAAAAAGAAGAGATAAATAAGTAATGAAGAAGAGAGCAGAGAGAAAAACAGCAAGAACGGAAGACAATATGAGAACACAGTGAAAAAAGATGAAAGCACTCATGCATCTTATCTATGAAAAGTTTTATCTCCCTGTCTCTTTTCAATTAAAGGTATAGTCCGGGTCTTGTCTCAGAAGGATGACACTTTCACCATGGCCCTGCACCATCTGATTGCTATTTCACTAATGTTATTTTTATGCAAATACGGTGTTTATCTCATCTTCTTTTCCATGTCCTAATGAAACGCCTGCTATGCTGCCATCATTGCCCTCCCTGGCTACAAGCAGAAAAGTCACCAGATACGCGTCTCAACACTTCTGAGCGTTGTCTTCACTTTCATGATACTGGAGAGGAGATGAGCTGGATGTGTTTAGGGTGTTGCGGGCCTGATGATACAAGAACTGTTTCCCCCATTTGATATATTTTGTTAATGCGTAAAATGTAAAGATCACAAGAAGGAAATTATAGAAAAATCCTACAAGTAGCAATTTCGTGTCATCATAAAATGGCTTTGCTCCCACTTCACTGATTCAGTGAAGGGTTAACTGCATTTAAACCTAAACAAATACCTCTACAACTATTGGATGGATTGAAATGACAATTGGTACATATATCCAAGCTGCTCAGGTGATCAATCAAACCTCTGGTGATCACTGGACCTTTCCTGTACCTTTCCTGTCTTTTTTTTTTTGTTTTTTTATTTAATTTTTTATAAATTCTTTTTTTTAAATGGATGGATTGCCATGGAATTTAGTACATATATTCATGTCCCCTCAGAATCAACCATAATCATTTTGGTGATCCACTGACTTTTCATCTAGCGTCATCATGGTTTACAACCAATTACCTGCAAAATTAATGACATTCCCATCAGCCTTAGGTGTACTTTTCTGCTTGGTGCTAATTGGCAAATTTTGTGCAAATGCGAATGCACTACTAAGATGGAGAACACTGTAAAAATTATACATGTAAAACATTGGGTTAGCATTGTCACTGAGCATGCTGCCATGCTGTTGTTATCATTTGCCTCAAAACACTGCTGTGCCTACAGCCTCACAAAACCAGCGTAGCCTTGTCAAGAGCCAGAGAGCAGTTTCTCGTGCTCAACCTTGTCAACACTGTAATTGGATTTCTTAATGATTTAACTGCATTTGCACTAAGCACAGGCGATAAAAACAAAGCCATGAGACAAATATATTTGTGTAAATATTAACTTGCAGTGAAGAAGTATAATATATTAGTAATATACCCAGGAAGGAGTGCACACGAAATATTAGTATTAACAAGTATCTTGTTGATAATCTTGGAGTTCACTACAGTATTGTAAATTACCCAATTTGGCTTTTTTAAGCTATGAAAGAGACTCAGCTCGTTATGTGTTGGTGCTAAAAAAACATGAGGAGAGGATGAAAAAGAATAAGGAAACCACTCTACATCTCATACACCAGCCAAAGAGCCCATTTTGTGCTGGCACAGTTATTTCAGGGGCAGAAGAGAGGTTGGCATTGAGAGGGACATTCAAAATCCTTCATCACAATGTTGTAGAGCTACTACATAAAGACAATAGCATTACCTAATTAAAACAATGAGCCAATTTAGATTATTTGAACATCGTGCTTTTACACAGAGGTAATGCTCTGAGACAGAAGTCATCACATCCATCTTGGGAAAAAAGGAGAAAACACTCACTGAAAGACACCTCTCAACAGATATTTTAATCAACGTACTGCTGTTCATATTTGTGATAGTGACTGTGATACAAAACTAATGGAGAGTGTAAATTTGAACTGCAGACTTGTTGGCTGAAATTAGAGATTTTGCCAGGGGAAGCCAGACAGTGTGATGGTGTGAACTCACATGAGGTGTGAAACCAAGAAAAAAAATGTTGAAGTGAGACATGCAGAGATCATAACAAAGGAAAAGGAGATAATGAAGATTACAGAGATCTGACAATGAGGTTGTCACATGCAAAAAAAGGATATTGATTGGATGAGTATTATCATGTCGTCACACTTTTTTTTTTCTTGTTTTAACAGCAAATTATTTTCCTTTGATTGACGTTAACATGATATGTTAACATAGCTCGCTACATTGTTGTCTTTTATAGGACAGTGGGACTGTAAAGATAGGGTGAGCCACTGTAAGCATCCTAAAGGTTATTTTACTGCCCTTGTTATAAAACAAAGACGGAGAATCCAAATGGTTCCGTAATTAAAATGTCATTAATTTGTGGTCTCTTATCAGACCTCACAGACAGCTCTTAATGCAGGCCTGCGAGGAAGATAGAGCTTGCATGTTCACGGACAGCACTGCATGCTGCTCCACTCTCCCATCCACTATCTCAATAATGGGATATATGTGGCTGCAACAGACTGCGCAGCATTTTGACAATTAGCCAATTACATTTCATCTGTGTAATACAGGGACTGGTTCGCAGAAATAGTTGCCTCATGCAAATATCTCATTAAAAAAGTAAATTAGGTTTCATGATCAGTCGCTTTAATGATTCATAATCTTTTCACTTCACATCACAGACACGTTCAAACATGAACATGGGCGTGCAACTGTGCTTGTGAACACAAACATGTAGCTATGTACATACTATGTACATACTAATATGTATTTTCAGTCAGATGTTCTCATTTCAGTGTCATAAATGGAACTGCAGCCTGATATATTCTGTTATTTTCTCAGAATAATTTTATACATATAAAATTAAATAATATAACTCCACAACATGCAGTGAAATAATATTCCATATCAAATTATATGACGGATAACATTATAGGATTGAACGTGATATAATGCATGAAGGGTAATTTTATAACATCCCATTTGTTTGAACAGTTAACTCTCTGAAGGTTCACGTCTGTGTTTTATTCTGCTTTTATCCATTCAAACCCCAGATCATGACAGGTTCTCCCTTTCTCTCCTTTTCGGCTTTGTGCCTTGTGTGAAATGAAAATAATAAACAATAAAAATCACCTTAAGTGACAGACACTAAAATGAAGTCATGCACAACTTTGAAATTTGGGGATTTAAATATGTTTTTCATTAAACTGTCACTAGTTCATATTTTACCATTTCACATTCTTTAAAAAAAAAAAAAAGAGAAGTCACACAGTAATATTGAGTTAGTGGAATGAGTTTCTTGCATGAAACAGTCCAGTTCTCACTAACATGAAAAGAGCATGTATTGTACTCTTGAAAGTATAGATATGCTCATGGCCAGCTCTAGATATTCTACTGTCCTTGGTGAGATAGGCAGAAGTCTGTGTCACCCTGGATAAACCACTCCACTATCCACTGTGTAGGGCATCCGACCCTCATGTATGCATTTATGCTTTGTCAAAATCCAATCCCAAGAGTTTTAGTAACTTAACTTTAACCATACCTTAAACATAGTTTATTCATCCATTGTTAAGGTACTTGTCCTGCTTTAAGGTTAAGATATACGCAGTCTGTTATTTGGGTGTAAAATACATTTCCATTTGAATGAAAACTTCACTGATGGCCTAACTGGCCAAAGTTTAGGCTACTTATCTCGATGAGATTACACATTCACCTCTGTGAGTGACTTGTTCTTGCTGAAACACAGACCACAGACATATCACAAGAGTTAAACATGGTGCAAAGATAGCAGACTGTTTTCTTAACAGTGAAAAGTTGCCTGGCAAAAGTGAGAGGGCTGGGAAAAAACCCTAGATAGAAAACAAACAGACTAATATGTAAGCAGCACTACTGATACTACAGTATATATTACATCCTCACTTTGATATTGGAAGAAGAAGAGAGGAGGCCAGAGTGAACTCTGGAAGAACTCCAAGTCAGAAGAAAACTATTAGATAATCGTTCTTGTTTGACAAATCAGTCTCATCTGATGAATCTCCCCTCTCTATCATTCCCATCTGCTTGACCTCTGTAAGCCCTGAGCTGCTCATGCCTGAACCAGGGCCTGCTGCTGAGGAGAGCTGGCTGGATGTGCCGTGTTACACATGGGGCTCATGATGTAGATCAAACAGGTTGAGCAACGACTGGACACAGCCAAGCCAGTTCACCTGTCCTGGTAGCTGAACAACTGGTGGCATCAGTCCTGGTGATGTTTGAGCCTCAAGCTCGCCAGAGGAGGTCATGGTAGGTGGCCTGACCTGAGCAGATGAGAACACAAGCGAGGACAGCTGCCAGGGACAGATGCTGCCATTTGGAGAGCAATAGCCGGTTTTAACCGTCCGTGTTATTAGGGTGTGTTGTTGAGGCAGCCCTCAGACTGGATTCACTGCTCAGGCAGCTACCATATTCAGTTTTCCAGCTCAGACAATGCAGACTCGCTTGTTCTGCCCCAACAGGCTGCTTTATTAAAGCACTATGTACTCTATTGTCTGTGTAGGGGAAAGAGACAAGTGTTGTGCTGTTCCTGTCAATGTTTTTCATCGTCTTGTGCTTATTCAAGAGAGAGTCGGTTTCCCCCAAACACTCAGAAATACACATGCAAACACATGATGGCTTATTACACACGAGGGCATGTTATTGTAGTCAGAGGTCCAGGTGTGTTCTTCTTGCATGTTTATGACACATTAAAATAAATAAAACAACTCTCTTTACATTCATAATGAATATAGAATAAGGCAGTTATATAACACAATATGTTACTGAAATGACAAAAAACAAATGGTTTAAAAAGTCTTTAGTGTCTGATAAGCTACACTGCAGTATCAGGTCTTAGCAGACAGACTGAGGATATAATAAAATTGGGTCTCTAACATCAGAGTGTGGGAAACATCAGTGATTTATATTATTATCACTTCTCCCATGGTGTTTGACTGCCACTTCCCTCTGATTCTGGTATCATACCTGTAGGAATACAATATTTTCTCTTTTTCAAATAACCCTTCAAATCAGAGTGACTCTGCAGTTCGCTCCATCAGAGCACCACACAGGCCCAGTGAATGTTCCTCCTGTAGCTGATTTAACTGTCATATCACATCTGCATCAGCAGCAGTGGTGCAGAATTCTACGTTGAAACCTCTCATTAGTGTTTTAGTGCGCTCTGATTGCTGATTGACCAAAGTGAGATTGCAGGCATTAAAGCTATTTCCTCTTCCCAGTCACATCCTGCCATATATTCCCTTCTTTATCCTCTCCTGTCTCTCAAGCTTTTAGGGTTTGTTATGGTTTGGCTCAGGTCAGACCTGACAGCGCTTTATTCTGGTCTGCTCTCTTTGTCCCTGGCCGCAAAATTTGTTTTCCTTTTGTGAACTTTAAACAGCAGTTAGACATCAAATTGTGAAACAGCCAAAAAGTCAAATTCTTCTTCAAACTAATTTTAGACTGCATGAAAGGTTCACTCAGAGATTCAGGAAGGTACACAATAGACTGAGGAGAAAAGAGGATTCAATTTGTATTCCCCCCCCCACCCTCCCAGTACTACTACTAATACTCACACACATTTGGCTTTCGACCTTCTGACAATGTTTTAAAATGAAAACCTACTTTTCTGATGTTATCAGAATCATATTTGCCACCCCGTGTGAATATCATCATCTACCTGCTGTTTACAACCATTAACCTGCAATCAGCTTTGCATTTCCTTCACAGGATGCAGATAATATTCCCTACATCTCAACTGTAGCTCCATTTAGTTTCTCTGAACTCAATTTCAGCACTTAGCACATCCCATGCAATGAAACATGTATAACTGCAGAGATGAGATCAGTGGTTATTCCTTTTCATTTCCCCATCATGTACTTTTCTCCACACTGATGTGGATTTCAAGTCACAATTTTTCACTCTTGATAAAACTACTGAGTCGCTTCCTGTGTTTTGGCATTAGGTTTTAATAACATGCAGCATTCATTGGCAGAGATGAGAGGGCGGTTGGTTTGAAAGGCTCTCTGAAGTATAACGCTGCACCCAAATGGCTCATTGGGCTTTCATGCCAATTTGGTATGATCTCTGCCATCTCAAAATGTAAATAAAAAAAGCTTATGCAAATAGGAAGGATTTCATATTTCTGCAAGGATTTAAATGTTTGTTTACTCATATGACTCCCTGGGAGGATATGTGTGCTTTTTTTTTTTCATAAGAAGCTGTTGGGAAAACATATTAATATGCAGATAGGACTGACTTACTTTTGCATTTGACTTTTTTTTTTTTTTCCTTTGGACACAGGAGGTAAAATTCTTTAACATATTTCAACAGGAGTAAGAGATAGAAACATGTGATCCATATCTTTGATCTGCCTGTAAAATCACAACATACAGCTTTTTGCTTATATTATCTGTTAGAGACTATCCTTTGTTTGAGGTGCTCAGTATTTTAAAAAAAAAACATACACAACAGAAAATCACCTTACACCAAAATGTCCCATTGAATTGGGTTGTATAAATTTACCGCAGTTGTACAACTCTTATCAGTAAAAAAGTCACCACATGATACATCACAGTGACTGAGGGATTCAATCTCTGTCTAGTTCATATGTCCTTGAGGTTCTGATCATGAATGAGATAGCATGTTTACCCTCTAGATAACAATGCCGCCCTTCAAACAGCGTGCCAAAGGCCATGCATTCAGCTCTGACGCTAGAGGACAGACTCAACATGGCACATTTACACGAGAGAGCTTCCACAGTTAAATTTGACTCTGTGCTCACGTCTTGCAGCTCGAACAGGTTTTGAGGCTGCACAGCTATTGTAACACTCAGTACATTGGTTCTGAGCATTGCACACAAACACACGCACGTACACATATGCAAGCTTGAATCATTCCAGCTGTCTGGTAAAAGGATCGCTAGTCACTGCAAAATGTTTTCTGAGGGAGTCATCCCATTAAAACTCTTTAATTGCATCTGGCTGAATACAGTTCATTGGCAAAGTGGAGTCGACATGAAATGAAATGATGATGAGAACATTTAAGCCAGTGGACACTCAGAACTATGGGAATCCTGCTGCCTGCTGAACAATGCAAAAATAAATCAGGCAGATATTGAGTAGTTGACTATGAAGATTAAATAACTGATACAAAAGTAAGGTTGACTGGGTAGCACAGAACCTCTCTCAACGGTGTCTTTTGATAAAACAGTAAACACAACTGCCAAAACCTGCACAGTGTGCATGATGATTACTTGTCTGTACAAATGTAAACTACTATTCATATATAAACTGAAACAGGTGGACCCATCCAGGTCAGTTTTTCACAATAAACTGGGCAAAATCATAATAAAAAATTTCACCACCCCCAAATGTTACACAAAATTATTTGACATCACAAAAATATAACTAAGCCTTACCCACAAAAGCTTTCTCATCATCATCATTTGGCAGGAAATCATAAGGAAATGTTTATGCATACATTACACACACACGATCTGTGAGTTTGGGTGGACGTAAGAGACATGTTTAAGAAGTCATTTATGAGCCATTAAGAAAATTTAACCTGTAACAAGTTAATAAAAGAAGCAGGTAATCATACTGAGAGTATTTGTCCTATAAAAGACAGAATATATCTCATGTTGTTGGCTCTGTTTTGTTTCAGAGCCCTAAAAAAGATTTCTAAAGCAACAGAGGACAGTCCCAAATCGAAATGATGCAAGGCCAAACTATTGTTACAGAATATACGCAGTGAAAATGCTTTGGGCTACAACACACTCCATATCACTGCAGATACAAATATCCAAACCACACTATTACTACCTTGAGGGATTTTATTTGTATTATTTGATTCTAATTGAGTCCACAGAGAGTCTACAAAAAGCGTGCATATTTAGGCTACCGCACAAAGAGGTAAGTTAAACATGTTGGCTGGGTTTCACAAGCCTACAGGATCAACAAAAGATAAGAGTCACCATAATTTAATCCAACATTAGTCACACAAAGTCCAAAACTCAAATTAAAAGTCACTGGATCAGTGTGTGTGTGTGTGTGGCCTTGAAAGTACTTTTCTCCTCAGAGTGACAGGAAGATGATCAAGGTGCAAGGTGAGAGAAAATAATTAATTGGACTTTCTGAGATATCACATCAAACTGTCTCTCAGTGCCACACCCTCAGCCTTCCCTCTGATGAAATTTACTTTTATACATAATCAGAACCTGTTCTCTGAAATGAATATTTTGTGTGGAGAAGGACCAAAATAAAGCGGTTTTACTGTGAAAAGTGAAAATTAAGTTGACCGAGCAGTGTGAAATGGTGACCTAAAGAAGTGTTGCTCTGACTCTGAAGCTCTCAGTCTGTTCTCAAAGCTGCAGGCATTACTTACAGTGCTGAGTAGTTTAGACTATATTTCTGCCTAGGATTTTTGCAAGTCGTACAAGAGTTGACTCTTCCTATTCCTCTAGACATGGACTGGAGTCTCGCTGGAGCTCGGCTCATGTATCTTTCATAGGCTCTGCTGAAAAGTTCTTTATTCCCCCATCATCAAGTCATATCATCACTGAGGGACAAGGACCTCATCTCCAGAGGTCTCATCTATCTTATTTTGTCTTGAAACTGGAACCACATTTTCTGACACATCTTCTGTCATCTCCTTCACAACCTTTGATCACTTTAATTTCAAACCTTTAAAATCATTTTGTTTGTTTCTTTATGATGTAAAGCTCATGCATCAGTGACAGCGCCTATTAAGGAAACTGTTCTGCTCAAGTTTAAAAAGTTAATACTGTAGGTGATTTCAGGCCATATTTCTTGAAAATTCATTACTATCTCTTATTGTGTTGTTTAATAATTAATTCTGTTGCCAGAGTCAGATGCAGAAGAGTAAATGTTACATCTCAGTTTTTTGTTTCACTTTCTGTTGAGATGTCACAATTTCATCATGTGTCCCTTTCATAATTAGGTTTCATTTAACTCCTGACATAACTACCACTACTATTACTTGAAGGGAAAAATATTACATACAGTAAATGCCTTTTTGCCTCTTTGGGGCAGTAGGACAAGCTGTAACACAACAGTGGCATATTTTTACAAAGTTGATTAGGCCTAGCGTTAGCCAACATTTGCCTATTTTGCACATTAGGAATAGAATAAAATAGAATAGATAATTTATTGTCCCCTTGAGGAAACTTTTTCCCAGTGAGTGAACATCGATCGACAGTACTCACAATAAACACACCTCAACAACAAAAACGCACAGGTCACGTCACCATGCTACACTCACTGTGATCGCCACAGAGCAGTGGCACAGTGCAAAATTGACATTTATTTGGAGTCAAAAGTTTAACATTTAGTCTGTGTTTAGCTCTGTTGTGGTCTTCACGAACTCCAAAGGGAGTTGCTAACTTTGTCTGTCTGGTGCAGGCAACAAAGGTGCTGGCTCTAAAACCAAAACAATGAGCTGAAAAACTCTAAAATGCTCTGTAAAGGTGAGGGGAGCTGTTGGTTCATCACTTCAAGCACCTCTTTCACATTACACATAGTCACCCTTGATCCGCTGTTACAAATATGGATTAATGCAACTTTAACTTTAACTTTTCCATGCATTAGCATGGAAAGATAAGCATGTTTACATGGCAAGTGTTTATCTGTGCTTTCAGATCTAAATTGATTATGACTAATTTGTTAAACTTAAGAAAAACAATACAATGCCTAACATCTAGGAAAGACAGTCATTGCCCTTTCAGAATATATTTCCTGTGAGCAGATACACGTCACACAGTGAAATAATGACTTGTCTAGGGGATAACAGGGAAAGCATGTTGTCTAAATTGGCTTGCAGACATGCACCCCCACAAAAAGGTTATAGAGAATGTATAAACTCCCCTGACTCTCCTTACCGCAGATTCTCTCTAACGTGACCTTGTGATTGCTATTTTGACTATACTTGGATTTGGTTCATGTGTTCTGTTCTCACAGAAACTCAAGCTCTTTCATCACCTCACTGAGACTTGTTTCCATACTTCTACTGCCACATACATATGTGAGAAGGCATCCAAGTTGACCTCAATGATAAATGACGAGAGCTTGATGCCTTCAGCAGCTTTTTAGTGGTAATTTCTGTCCCACTTGAATCCTCTTACAGGTACCTAAACTGAACCCAAAATAACATTAGCATCAGTTTCATTAGAGAGGTGAAGAGTACACACAAGACTGGCCCAATTCTGCCAAAAACTCCCCAAAGAATACACAAACAAGATAACAAGAGAAATATTGCAGGGCACTTGAAACTCATTTGCCCTCAATACTCATTGTGACAAACAGAGCGCCATGCAGACAAATTTAGTCCATATGATAAGTGACACTATTTATAGCTCAAACATTGAGTGGTGCTGTAATGTTCCAGATGAAAAACACTCTGGCTTAGGCATGGTATTTGTCATCACAGTCTTACTCTACAAATGAGGTAAAAAGTGAAAACCATATAAGGATGGTTGAATGGGCATTGTCAGTAGTTTCATGGAGCAGAGATCATTACTTTAGCAGCTGTAGATGATTGTGACTGGCAGAAGACACATCAAATCAAAGAACTTTTTTTTACAACTTTACTCAAAAAGCTCCTCTTACTACAAAAATTGTGATAGTCTTTTTGCCTGAAATTACCTCTTGCATTTGTGCGAACAACCTCCAGAAAAACACCTGCATTGGATGGATAGGTGCCCCTGTCCTACAGATAGGGGCATCAGATCAGCAAAACTGCTGGCTATTCTATTTGTGATCAAGATGATGTGACTCCCTAAAAAGTCATCCTTTATAAAGGCTTTATAAGTTGTCACTAATGGCTTAATTAATGGCTGACAACATCGTTACTAAAGGTCAATAGAACTGTTATAATCCATACATTAGAACAACCTTCAGGTCGCCTTCCCTCTGGCTGTTTTACATCCACCTCCGGCATGACACTTGTTTTGTTTTGTTTTTTTCATCTCAATGTCCCCTCCCATGCACTACTTGATTTATAATCTGGTAAAAGGGCTGCAGGGCATCTGGACCAAAAGAGCTATAGATTTGCACAGGATGGTGTGGCAGTTGGACAACTATGCTGTTAATACTACATTTACTAACATCAGAGCTGATAATCATTTTGTGTGTGTGGTATCTACGGTGTGAGGCAGTGATCTGCCAAATGTTGCCAAATGTAACGTTGTTAAGATAGCTGCCTTGACCAAGTGAGCTGTATCAGTGAGACATTAAAATGACCTCCATCTCACCCCACTGTATTTATGTTAACACCCCCCCCCCCCCCAGACAAGAGAGGACCTATAATCACAAGCTCAGAAGCATCTAAAGCTGGATTTACAAATGAATGTAATCTATTATGGGATCAGCATAATGTTATCCATCACGTATCAGAATTGGCTCATTCATCCTTGACAATACATTTGTTGCTGTGGATTTACTATCTTGGTGGCACTGAATGGTACATTGCAACACTGACATGGATAACACAACAATTACAGGATTTTGTAGGCTTGGGTATGTGCAGTGTGTATTTAGCAGGTTGATATTGGACAAGAGGAGCAAGAGCTTTTAACCATATCACACAGTTTTCATCAGCCTGAGGGACAAGGACCCTCAGGCTGTTTCCACAGTTGGAAAACTTCCCATTTCTATTATTTTGCTCAGAATATTGTAAAATCTGAACAACTACAGTTCAGTAACACTGAGCAATCTTCAAACATGATGTGACGATGTCACAAGCTGTGGAGAGCCCGAATTCATTTATTTTGTTTGTTCAAAATAACAACCAACTGAATTGATAAAATACAGAAATTTAGAAATATTTTCAAAACCATCAGTATTCTCAAAACAACTTCTGCATCTGAGCTTTTCTCTGTACTGTGGGAGGAAGTGGAGATGTTCCTGTTACACTTCTCTTTGCCCTCCTTTGCCAAACCTGTCAGTCAGCTGCACATGGGAGCAGCAGAGGGGGGCATTAAATGTGATCTGTGCTCTGTCATTTCTGCTCACTTCATAAAGTAACATTTTACAGCATAGGGGTGGACATGCTCCTGATGGGAACAAGACCTCTAATCTTGAGACGTTTCCTCAAATAGCTTTTTGTGCATTCTATAGACAGGCAGTCAGAGAGTCTCCAGATCACACTGCTCTCTCTTTGAAAAAATTTTTTCTCACTCTTTCAGTCTGGCCTTTGAAAAATAACCTTTCTGAATCATTATATGCTACTCTTAATATATCTTGGGCTTATGTAGTGTCATACTTGAAAGTTGAAAAATTCAGAGAAAGAGGAACGTGTTTAAAATGGATCTTGATGAGACCTGGTACATATTTGATACTGAGTTCTCAGATGCCAGTGTGTGATATTAAATAGAATTTCTTCTCTGGAGTTTGGTATTCGTGAAGCACGAAGAAGAAGTGAAGTACCACTACTTTATGACAGTGACACTGCTAATATCTAATACCATTGATCTATCTCTATCAATAGAATAAAATAAAGTATAACCATCTCTCACTCATACAAGTGCCTAGTCAAGTTCCAAGAGTTATAAGAATTAAAAATGGAGCACTGTCAAACCACCACATTTTTTTTTTTATCTTTATGAAAAAAGGCTTTCTTCACATAAGGCCTTTTGTAAATGAATGTGTCTTAGCCTCCTTCCCCCCCAGTTTACACCGTGTAGTGATGCTTTAATCTGGACACTAATTTCATCAGTTTGATGACCTTTTGATCATGGTAATAGAATTATACTCTTTATAAAAGATAAAAAAAAATAATATTGGAAAGGGAATAAAAGTGTCAAGGAATAGAAAGAGGTTAAAACAGCTGCACAAATGTTGAAACTGGCGTGGCTGCTTTATTACACACAGAACTTCATGACACCAGATGAAGATTCCAGAAATTGTTGTAAATACATATATTGGGAGTAGAAAAGTGGGAGGTGAAAAAACAAATGAATAAACAGTATTAGGTGAATATTATAACAATAAAGGGCTGAAACAGATCACGAAGAAATGTCTTGCAAATGTGCTAATGTGTGCAGCAACAGATAGCAAAATATATTCCTAATATAACAAATAATATTTTGCAATACATTATTAGCTTAGTGTATATCTAAAGTGCATTATTCTGTGCTCTAGCAAACATCTTCATATCATCCTGTCACTTTCCTTTGTTCGTCAGGCTCTAGTGAATGTAATGAAATCTTTGCACTTTGATAAGAGTTATAAATTCAGACAGCTTTAAATATAATATCTCTTATCAGTTCTGTCCAGCCAGCTGCACTAATTACAGTCAAATCTAACAAACTCAAACAATGATATTGTGTTTTTATAACTGACATCATTGCAGTTGGAGGAAATTACTTTACCTTACTGAAATCATGCTGCAAACTGAGGTAAAAAGTTCCAAAAAATGTTTAAAAGACTAAATTATTATTAATTATTATTATTATTTAAATTATTTAATCACACAAAATGAGCAGATCACGGTGTGTGAATGTGGAACTGCTTTGTGCTCTGCATTGATTTGATGCAGCTTGCAGGAAGCATCTATTTAAAGAGGGAGCACTCCTTCACCAAAAAGTGGGCACTCTCCCCTTGAATGTATAATCTTCACTGATGGAGGTTTAATGAAAAGGACAACCAGACTGAACTGATTGTTTTCTAATCAGCTTTTAATTTCCAAATAGCTGCACTCACCTGAGTTACGAGGAAATTACCTCCTGCTGCACTGACACTTTGATAGCAGAATCATTACTGGACATTTCATCTGCCAATGCTATGCGACTCACTCTGATCCCCTGCCACAACTGTGAGAACTCACCTGGGAGACGCAGAAACTGGCAATGGCAGGGCAAAGAAAATCAATGAAGCCAACTTCACATGGTAAAACCATGTTGACACTGGGCCAAGCTCGATGGAGTAAAGGACCAAGCACTGCAACGTGAGCTTTATCTGACTAATTACAACCCAAAGCTACAGTGTATTTATACAAATTTTGTTTGCAGTATAGGTTTTAAAATGACTTAACTTTCCAGTTATGTTAATATGTAGGGGGGTTATGGTTAGCTGAGTCAGCAATGGCCAGAGCACAGTCTGTTTATCTGTTACAACCTGTTATATATTGTGGTTCGACTACCATAATCATATTTGGAAACTTAAAATTTTAAAACTCTATTTTCACACTTCTACATCTGATCTGATCATTGCTGCATTACAACATCTGACAGGTTAAAGTGTAAATATTAAAATCCAGGTTACATTTAATGGGTTGTTGCTACATCCTATATCAAGACATGTTTCATACCACAGGAATTAAATAAAGAAAAACGAAGCGACCAAATCATTTTCACAGATATGTTTTTATTTGTCAAACTGAAAGAGCTTTTGTTTGAAGCAACACCTTTTTTGACTGTACACAGCTTCTCACTCTCCTCTGCAGGCTCAAACCTAACCAGCATTATAATAGGTACGTTTTTCTAGATAGTGATTGACACTCAGACTGAGGAGGTAAGAAATAATATGTGAACAGCTGACGCAGAAATACAAAGACAGGATGAGTTTCCACTTTGCGCCCTCTTTTTAACCCATGAGATGAAGTTTTACAATGTACAAGACAATCAATGGTGAGTACAAAGTAAAGGCTATTACATCTTTTATGATATGCGAGAACATAATGTGCCGGTGGACATCTTTGTTATACTGTACTGTTCAAACTCATACATCATGCAAACTTCCTCAAAGCTTTGTAGCTGGCCTGCTCTGTGATAAGAGCTCGCAGGAAACAAACTACAAAGATCTGTCAGAGCAGATGCTGGCCAAGATATAGCTATTTGAAAAGAAACAACTGAAGAATCTAAATGGAAAATGTTCCAGACAAATAATCTGTGAGAAATTATCTGTTTATGCTTATTCTGTGTTCATGAACCAAAGGAATGACAGTCACAGATTTACACCAGTATCTATTTTCACATATTGGTAATCTACAGTTAAGTCTTTAACTGAGTTTAGCAATAACACAAGTAAACCTTTCCAGTTTTACCTGTCTTTAGACACATCAGGGCCATTATAGTCTACTATATCATATACTGTATCTTATTTCTAAAATGCAAAACCAGATTACAATTGGCTATGCTCAGTTCCAGTTACCCAGATACCAATCAAAACTTTTGTTTTGTTTTCAGACTTCATACAGAAATTTGTCAACTACAACAACAACAACCATGTTCATGGCATGTCAGCTGAAAATGCCCTAGAACACAACAATACAATGTAAGCTCCAAAATATTTATACAGTAACTCATCTTCTGGCTGTGCTTTTCATCAGTTTGGACGTGGCAGCAAGTCCAACAATGTTTGATTCCAATGTATTTTTATTCATTAATTATAAAGTGATGAAAATGACAGTGACACACCTGTATTTCCAATCTAGTCAGGCAGCCAAATTTGAAAAGGTTGATGCATTAAATTTCCTGTCAATGTCTACCTTTCTCTTTCAGGCTGTGCTGCAGTCTCAGAACAGAAATGCCATTTTCCTACAATATGAAATGATTGGCTAGTTAAGTGACTGGAAGCTGACAGGTTGCATGTGAAACATGAAGCATTAAAGTAGACATGGCTCCTTTCAGCTCTTATTGGAGCACTTGGGAG
Source organism: Trachinotus anak (assembly GCF_046630095.1). Lineage (NCBI taxonomy): Eukaryota > Metazoa > Chordata > Actinopteri > Carangiformes > Carangidae > Trachinotus > Trachinotus anak. The sequence goes on along the minus strand of NW_027273859.1, from coordinate 13,357,364 downwards.
CTTTGGGGAAACTAGTGAAGAGTGGAAACCACTGGAGTAATCAAGGCCTATTTTTAAGCCGTGTAGAATGGGCTGTAAGTTTTGACACTGCTGCAATACCTCAGGTACTTGTTTACTTCCATTTATTTGCCCAGCCAAGCATCACTGTTCATTTACTGCAGGATGCAGCCAACAGCAGAAGCCATATATTGAAAACAGCATGAACATAAGGTTTCAATGTGATTGGCTTACAGCATCTTTATCCCCCGTAACATTAATGTGTCTATTTTCAGCACCCTGAAGCCATCTGCATATGCAGCAATCTGCTGTCATGTCATGTGAAAATACCCACAAGTTGTTTAACATTTCATTACTAAATTATTTAAATCCAGATTAAATCCCCTGAAATAAAGACACAGGCTATATTTATTTTAGAGCTCTGTACTGTTACCACGGTTCATCGTCATTGTAGGTTTTGAGATAATTAACTCATATTAATATATTATTAATCTTGGACATTTGCTCTCTTTTGAAAATAAAGAAATGAATTAACTTATCATTTATCAGGATTTCAAAATAAAAGGTAAAAGACTGCTTTCAATATTTGAATTATGCATATATGGACATGATTTATATAATTACTCTCAGTCATTTTCTTTAAATAATACACAGAAATCTTTAAATAGGTGGCCAGAAATGATACATTTGTGGGTTACTATAAATGACATCTATCCTGAGCTTTTTAATTGATTCAACTTAGATCTCCAAGACAACACTAAGACATTAAACATACATTTGTATGCATCTGACAGCTGAGACAAATAAATAAAAAAAAAAGAACAAGCACAAACAGTAATTCCAAATATCTTAGAAAAAGTGTGGCGATAATCAAATAGATTCAAATTAAAAATGGAAACTCCTTATGAGAGCATTAACACATTTTACTAGAGAGCCTATAAGCCTCAGTGTCAGTGCTGCAGTAGCACTTTTAACTGCAGTGCTTGCCTCTTGTCTCACATATCAGTCATCTCCAGTAAGCTTTTGCAGTGTGTGTTAATGTTTCAGAACTATTTAAAAATGCACATAAAAATAGGTCCCTAAATCAAAGCCATTTGCTCTCAGGGCTAGAGGTTTTAAATGATTTGTCATAGTATACATTTATAATTCACGCACCATGCAATTTCTTAGTCTTTTACATATAATACAAGAGCATTAATAGTGTTTTGATTGATGTAGTAATGCCAGTGTCCATTAGGGTAAAAGCATGGCTTGAGGAAGTGTATTTATCCAAGTAAAAATATATTCGATAATGTGATAGCGTGTGATCTCTACATTGTATTTTAGACAGTTTAGTTATGGTATGACGTTGGTTAATCATGTCCGATGAAGCACGACAGACAGATTTCACATCTTTGTTAAAAAGTGATACTGTACAATAGCTTCCATGGCAACAAGTTAAAACCACAGTGAGACCCCCTTTTCCAACTCCACCCCTCTAACCCCACCCCTCCCATGTATATATATTACAGAAGTTCATTCCAAACAGCATGGTAAATCTTGAAGAATAAAAAGACAAAGATCACACTTTAAAGAGGAAAACTAAAAGACAAAAGTGGATCAGGGGCAGGTTTGAAATCATTGTACAAAAGAACAAACAGCAACCCACCACAACCAAACACTTATTCTTGAAAAATCCATTGGAAATCAATTTCTTTTTACAGGTTGCACAGTTTATTTTTGACATACTGGGTGAGATACTCCAGTATGCCAAGGGACAGGGGGTGATGGCAAGAAAGATGGAGGAAAGGACTTCACTCTTCCTCTGTGCATCCGAGTATCTCTACACGCAAAGTGATCCTGCCGTACCATGACCAGGGAAGGATCCGGATGAGCCGAGCGTAGATGGGCGGGTCTATCACATTCTTTCTGTGTGTGTCATTGTCAAAGTTCCCCTGGAATACCTGTGAAAAACAGCAGAGTGGAGGAGTTATTATCATTATTATTTTTTAAATGATTGCTTTTTCACACATTAACAGAATCTAGAGTCAAGTTTTTATCTGATTCACTTAATTTTAATGCTGCAGCAATATTCAGGGGCTTTTAACACTGAAAAAATAGTAAAGAAATGCTTTAGGAGTCAATATGTTGTGACTTTATTTTGCTGGGAGGCAGGTGCAGAACATTCCTGGTGCATTTCTTGCCAAATTTCTCCAGACTCCAGTTACCTTGAAGGCCTCATGCCTGAACAGGCAGCAAAGTGCAGCCAATCAGAGTTTCAATACAAACACTGCCAACAACGGAACATTCTCAGACTTCTATTCTTGGTACTTTTATGTTATGCACCACACAAGAGAGCACCTCAGCAGTTTCCTCTGCAGAAAATTGTGCACTGTTAGAGCGGCACAGCTGGAAGTCCACCTTCACAATTAGTGACTGACATCTACTGTTGTTTTCTCCTCCACACTGAGTGTTAGTGTTATTATCATGCATCCTGTTCCTGTTGGTCTTGTTTTCTTTCAATTTTGTCATTCATTTTCATGAATTTTTCACCTTGGCAATAAAAGAGAGGCTGTGGTGGATGCAAGAAATGTGAACAAAAAAGCTTGTTTCTTCAGTTTTGGCTCCATAAAACTAATGTGTGTTCTGGATCAATGCACCTACATTATTATCATGTAGCTACTGGCATAGCCTTTACTGACAGTACTGAAAATGTCACTGTATTTGCTTCATGCTACACATTGAACTTCAAGAGATTTCAGTACAGGCATCACTTTTATACCAATTCAATGAGATTTAAGAGCCATTTGGTAAATGGCAGGATTAACCAGCTGCCTCAAACAAACAAACAAACATTCCTGTCATACTGGGACGTATGTTCTGTTGTTGATTATTAGTAGGCTTGTGTTGGTGTGTGCTTAATAGACAGTAGAATGAAGTATATTAGGAAGAAATGTATCTACAGGGACTGCTTCATTGAAGGATATGAACATTTAATTTAAACAGACATGATTATGCCTGTGTAATTGGGATGTAATGGGGTTCACTGTTGTGTGAGATGGAAAATCATTGGGCTAAACCAGGCAGGTGCTGGAGACAGAAGGGTTGGGATTGGGGAGGTTCGACCATTTTTAGAGTGAAGCTTCAACTAATGCCCTTTCAAATAATCCTGGGCGCTAGTTCTGGATTTAGCCGATCAACATATGATCCCAAATGTTTCATCATAACAAGTGCTACAATGATGGCCACGCAGCAAAAAACCCTTCTCATGAAGGGTTTTGGAGAAAAATAGTTTAGACTTTGTGTGGTTCGACAAAATATTCACACACTACACACGTATTCACACACTATCGTAAAATAGAAGGTCAGAGAGGAGATTGGAAGATTTAAGTTTAACGCATCCCAGCCTCTGTGTTTGTTCAAGGGCAGAAATACAAACTTTAAGTATATTGCCAACTGGAAGACACCAATCACATAAACCTCACAGTGGTGATAATGGAAACTGACAACAGGGTTTGGTCAAACAAACTGCGTTAATGCCTCATTTACACAAACTAATCAATTTGCACAACTAATATTTATCCAATCCTCTGCAGTTTAAGGGACAAGCATCTGTTTACACTAGGGTTGAGAAAATCATAATATTCTTTAATTATTTTACCTACGTGAAGCAAGTGTGTAATCTCATCCACCATAATAATAAACCAGAAAAGCTTATGAAATAAAATATGAGTCAAGTATGTGATGGTGAAAAAAAACAAAGCTTAAAGGAAAATTGAAATGTTGATTTTGATTTGATCTTAAAACTATAACTTACTTATTTCTTAACCAAATTTCTTCCACAAAAAAACAAAAACAAACATTTCAGTTAACTTACTTACTAACAAGTTGTTATTTCTACTTTTCTTACTTTACTTTACTTTTATGCAGTTGCTCCCACAGAGATGGACACTCATGTTTAGGCTGTTTGTAATTACTCACAAGTATATAATATTTTTAGGTCACTTAAGCTTGATGCTGGTGCTTGTAAAAACCTGAAATATAATAAATGGAAAATCTCATTTTGAGCCTAATGCCACTTTCATCATTATGAAACTCTTATAACATGAATCTCACTAAAGCATACAATTATAGGTAAGTCTAAATGAGGACACAGCATTGTTCAGATTCTACTGAAGTATGAAACAAATGGTTTGTACTAGATACTGTTGTGAGCCATTTGGCTATCCAGTGGCAGCTGGACATAAAAGATGTAATTGTCCCAGATCAATATGCAACAGTGTGTCATGATATCAAACCTCTGCCTCCTCCTCCTAGCATGTGTGGGTGTTTCCATCAGTGCGACTTCTTGTATGTCACATGTTGTTCTCAGTGCTTTTGTGATATACTTTTACTGAGGACTGAAGCTGGAATCATGTGACAGGTGTACACTTTCATTACTGTCCTTATTTCACACGCCTAACACAGAGGAGCGCAGGCCACCTTTTCATCCTGCATTCTTTCTCATCATTTTCTCCCCGTAACCCATTCTCTCCCCTGTCTTTCTCATCTGTACTGTAGCATGGAGCTGTAGTCAGACAAGGTTTGCATCTGCAGACGAGCAAACGATGCTACATGACACAGCAGAGTGGTTGAGAGTGGTTCCCAACTGGACTGTGCTTACACCGATACTTGGTAATAAAGTTAAGAAACTCATGTTGCACAGAGTATAAAATTCTACCAGCTCTTTAAACCAGTCTGTGCTTACCTCTACTTTTCACCTGCTGCTGATTTTAGAATAACACAATAAACATTTGACAGTGGAAAAAGAGAAATATGTGACTTCCAGGAGTGTTGCCAACACTGTAATATTACAACCAGGGCACATAACGGTACAATATAAACGGCAGGACAAGAAGGCCATAAAAGTAGCAGCTGATTGAAATATGACAAGAATCTGTCCTAGACTGTCTGGGGAACTGCACTGTGTCAGAAGCAATGTCTCTAAAATAAACTGTCTGGAACAGGATCTATGAAGAATCTCAATAAAAGGACAAATAAAATTAGACAGAAAAAAGAAAAAGGTATTGGCAAGGTGATGAAAGTATCCTCAACAAAAACATATCAGCAAATTACTTTTAGCATATTAATAATTCAGAGGCTGAAAGAAAATAACAAAAGATATCCTTTGAAACATGTCTAAACCAGAGGTACTCTAGTGTAAAGAAAGGTTACCAGCAATTACCTGAAAACTCTGTGAAAGCTGAATGACACTTAACCATCTCCTGTTATTCCCTAAAGCATTTTAAACAAGGTTTCTTGTCACATAAGCAAGTGTGCAATGTATAGACATTATCGATACTTATTAAAACTCGTTAACATATAGATTTCTTTATTTGCGAATAATCAAACACTTAATGAATCATATTTCCAAATTTCAACAAAACAGTTGTGTGGCAAGTTAAAATATGTCTCACTATGGTGATCAGGTTGGTGGATGTTAGTGGATATTTTGCACAAATTTTTAGATTCTTTTATTGTGGATCTTGGCCCCCTTCCTTTCATTTACACCACTGATGTTACAAAGTAACACTTATCAATCACATTCCAAATATAATTTAATTTGCTGACTTTTACATTTTTATATATATCTATATAGATATAGATATATAGATATATATGTAAAAGAGAAAATAGATCACTATTAGTGGATAATCTTAAGATGTTTGTATATATATATATATATATATATATATGTGTGTGTGTGTGTGCGCGAGTGTGTGTGTGTGTGTGCGTGTATATATATCTATAGCTAAAGTAAATTGCTTTAGTTGTAGAGCAGTGGTAGAGCCTACAGCTGCTGTAAATAGTGACTTTTATAGCACCAGAATCAAATTACTGTAACCACAATTAGGTTTCCTTAAGCAGAGGAAATAATAGATTTTTTTTGTGTCTAAATTCAGGAATGAGAAAATGAAATTCAGAAAGAGAACACAAATGAAGAAGCAACCGAAGCCCGACCTGCTGTGTCTGACCTGTGTTCACCCTGCCCGACATTAGGAAAATAGAAGATGAGCCTCTTGCAACTGTCAGGTGGAGCTGACAGGTAGTTGTTTGTGCTACATGCCAACTACTAAAATAGTTAAGACAGTTAAGTTAAAAATAGTTTTTAAAAAAAAATTTTTTCACTAAAAAACTATTAAACTAATTAACTATTAAACTAACAAACTAAAAAAAGCCCAGTACTTAAGAAGGAGCGGCAGCACTGAGACAATAAACCCTTTAGCTTTGGCTAACACACACATCCAAGGTGTTTTTATGTCTTATAGGCTGACCTTTTAGTCAAATATGTGCAAGCTAGTGGAGGGTAGCTCTCGCTTCTTCCCTCCAAGTATAATTATATTATCCAATAGTCAAGACACAACCATACAGGGCACATTTCTTGAGTGTCTTCAGACTGACCCAGGGGCCACAACTCTGCTTCCAACAATTGATTTGTTGACTGGTAGAGTCATGGGTACACATTACTAAGGTAGGCTTTGTGTGTGTGTCTGCAGATACAACATTGTCCATACAAGGAAGCAGGTTGCTCAGGTGTTTTTGCTCTCTGCCCTCTTGTTACCTGAGCCAGCTCCGGTGATACCAGGAAAACTCAGCCACGTCTTTATTGAAAGATCAAGAGCAGTGTGCCAACTTAGAGGAGGCAGTAACACGCAATCATGATGAAATGCACAACTGCTCACTTCTTCTAAGTAGCCAGGAATGTGTGATCTACTTATGTGTTTCATTAATTCTGAGGTCCATTAAACCTTGCAGCTAATATTTTCCAAGACTGTGGAAAAAGAAGATATCACTATTAGTGGCTAATCTTAAGATGATTGTATTCACAGCTACAGTATCTAACAGTCAGTTACCCTCTGACCTGGTGGGAAGTGAAGGCTCTAATGGCTAATTAACCCTGTGTCACCCGAGTGAAACACTATTAAACATAAATCAATTACTTCTGTGCTTGATTGGCCACATCAACTGTGTAAATATTGACACCCAGCAAAGAGCAGTGGTACAGCAGTAGACAATGCAGTGACCCAGGTGTGAATAGCGTGTGCATGTGGAGCTGCAGCCGAGCCAACATGTATAATTATACAATGAACCTCAATTTAATTATGTTTAAACAGTGGACTAAGTTGTTACTTGTCAGTTAAAAGTGCAGTTATTCAGGATTTGTGTACGAAGAAAAGGCAAACAAGGCACTGGAGTTTGTAGAGGGTTACTGTGGTGTGTGTGTCATGTGCCCCGCTTTGACAACATCTGTATTCTGACAGAGTCTCCTCTCTCAATCTAGATGTAACTGCCTGCAGCCGCTGCCACACAGGAGCTGAAGGGGGGAGCTGAGAAGAATACTTACAAGCCTCTACCACTGTGCCCAAACCAGACACCCAGACACGCACACGCACACACACACACACACACACGCACACACACGCACACACACGCACACACATCCCTTCCAAGTCAGGCATTGTGGTGTGGCAGGAGCACCCTCGGGAGTCCAACAGCCAAATGTGTCCTCTAGCATTAATGGCTGCTTCAGCTGACTGAAGAGGGAAAACACCTTGAAGAATCATACATCTGAACAGCCCCTTAGCTCCACTAGGGAAAAACTGATTGACATTTTCAGAAGCCTTGCTAAACATGCCTGCCCTCTAATACTGAGCACACATGTACTCAGATTGACTTCCTAGCCTTGGTTCTACACTGAATTATACACAGGGAAGGCTATATGGGATCAAATATCTTGTGTATTGTGGTTTGTTTTTTTTCTTTTGAAAATGAGATTTAGAAATAAAACATAATAAACATAATAGGTTCCTGAGATGTAACCAGTACTTTTTTCTCCTTTCCTTTGTTATTTCAGATGATGCTTGCCAGGCCTTTGGAAGTTTTCCAGTGCTCAGTATTGAGATTGAAAATCATGCTGAGCCTGCAGTGGCCCGTATCCAAAGATCATCATGGGTGTTGAAATTATAAACTCCTCAAGCATGGGATTTGGAAAGAAGTGGAAAAATATTTCCGACCATCGGCTGCTGCACTGGCTCAGCAAAACAGGATCAGGGCATAAACTGATAACTGGCTATTCAGGGGTATTTTTTGCTTTAACAAAGTGCTGTCATATTAGTGTTAGATCTATCACACTGAGCCAAACAAAATAAAAATCATACTTTGAAATGACAATTGAAGTTACCTCAAACCCCCATAAACTGCTCAGAATCAGTTTTCATGAGAAAGCCAGACATAGCTGATGCTTTTATGTGCATAGACTGCAGGGCAAGGACTGCAGTAGGACTATGAAATAAGGCATGATGGAAAATGTGCAACTTAGGGATTTTACGCCATTAGAGACCTATTTAAAATTGCTTTCATACTGGATTATTATTTTTAAATATGTGGAAGAAATTTGCATTAATAAATTAATGTGTGCCAATATGAATTAAAGATTGAATGTAGTGAAATCTAAATCATCCTTCACTTTCTGATCAAATACTATGTCAAATAAGGGTCAATTGCTAGAAGTTAGTAGTTTTGTGTGCTTATTTCACCTCGTCAAGAGGTTGCTCACCCAAAAAAAAAGGTTGCACTCAAGCATGATGACATTCTCTCTCCATCTGAATATCTTACAAGCACTCAGATTGAGTTATCTGTGCAAACAAAATATGAAGCACAACTATAAACCTTCATTTCCTCCAAATCTGAGGCCATGGTGATCGGCTGGAAAATGGTGAATTTCTCCCTGTTGGGGGTTAAGTTGTTGTCCCAAGTTAAGGAGTTTGAGTATCTTGGGATCTTGTTCATGAGTGACAGTAAAATGGAGCAAAGAATAGGCATGTGGATTGGTTCGGTGTCAGAAATAATGCAGACGTTGTACAGGACCATTATGGTGAATAGAGAGCTGAGCTAGAAGGGAACGTTTTCGATTTACCAGTGAATCCTCACCTCTGGTCATGAGCTCTGAGGAATGAACAAAAAAGTCAGATCGCGGATACAAGTGGCCGAAATGAGTTTCCTCCATAGGGTGTCACGGCTTAGCCTCAGAGATAGGGTGAGGGGCCTGGACATCTGGAGGGAGCTCAAAGTACAGCCACTGCGCAAACAGGCTGAGCTTGTCTGGGTATCTGATTAGGATGCCTCCTGTGTGCCTTCCTTTGGAGGTTTTCCATCAAATCTTTCGTGGAACAACTTTTTCATTCAAACTGTTAAATTTTGCTTCATGGGAACTTTTACACATATTCACTGTTATTTATTTATGCAAATGTCTTCCACAAGTTTAAAAATGATAATTACACTATAAAGCAATCTTCATAAGATCTTATACAGTTTGAGATCATGTTCAAGACATAGATGACACTGCAGATTAAAACAGAACATATTGCAGTCTATGACCTCAGTGTAAGCAGAGTGACTTCAAGCACCTCTTCAGTATTTGCCTTTAATGGGATATGCAGGTATGAGTTCTACTACATCTTAGCTTCTTAATTCTCGATGGTCAACACATCACAAATAAATGAATAAGCAGAAGAGGTAAGGCTTATCTTTCAATAACACAGAAAGAGAGAAAAGTAAACTACCTCCCTTGCCACCAGAGTCTGAAAGACAAGGGGCTTCAGCTTTGGCTCTAACGTGCTGCCTGCAGCTCTCCTGATATCAGCAGAGAGGCTGCTGCAGCTCTGTGCTGTCTCTGTTGTTGTGGGCGATTGGAATGGACATGTGTACTCTGTTGAAGGGCTGTAAACAAGATTTTCAGCATAGCACTGTCAAGGCCAGGTTGACAGCACAGTCTTATCTGATCCCAAACCAGAGAGAGGCAACAGGACAGACCAGGCAACCCCAGTTTGAGCTACAGATAAGGAGATGCTAAGGCGAAGTGGAGAAGAGAAACAGACAGGTCCCAAAATGGACATGTTCCTACTTAATACCTGCCTTTTTGACAATTACTGCTTTGTATTTCAGTCTGCTTCAGGTTTCTACCCTTCCTGTGCATTTTTCTGTTGGCACTGTTTCTCACTACTCAGATTGCCCCATGCCTTCATGGTGTGATACATAATTCAAAACCTCTGCACTCACACTTCCCATAGGCATGCATTTATGATTCTACAGTATTTTTCAATATGTTTGCTTTGTGTGCGTGAAGATAAAGATTTATTGTATCCTTATATACAGTCATTTCCATTCCAATATGTTGATAGACCTGTTTAAAGCTGTTTGACTTCATCATAGTAGGTGGTGTGAAAAGCAACTTACCTTGTCCTTCCCTTGTTTCTCATCTTGATATACATTCCACCGTTCTCCATCATTACTGTAAGCAACTTTGTATGAGCCAACGAACTGGACATGGCCAAAGTCTTTAGCTCCCTGGGTAATGATACCCGTGACCTTGGTCGGCACAAGCAAGTCCACCTGAGAGAGGCACAAAAGGAGAGAAACAGAGAGAAAGAAAGTAGGCTGATGATGAAGTTTCAGAGATGACAAACTTTCACAATGTAGTCAGCATCTGTTCTTTTCTTATTATGTTATTAGAGAATTCACTGTAAAAAGACACTGGGTGCAAGAAGTCAGTTTCAATTATTCACAGAGTATTGAACAACAAGGCTAAGTCCACAACCTCGCCTCAGCAAAACAGAAATCCCACACTGCAGCAGCTTCTGAGACCCAGACTGCACCATTTGGGTTAATTTTTAATACGCTCTCACATTTGTTGCAAACAATTTGCAGTGCTAGTGTGCTAGGCAGTCAACACACAGACTTGTTATTTGTATTGACATTTTAGGGTTCAATTATGCTTCGTTATTTAGAAAAGGGCACAATACTGCTGGGTTGAGATTAAGCTGAACCCCAAAATGCACGACGACAAGATTAAGCACAATAGCTCCACCACATTTACCTAGCTCACTCTGCTTCAGAGAACATATTCTGCAATTATGATTAAACAGGTCAAGCATTTTCTAAGTGCTACTACTTACCAACGTGTTATTTATGTCAGATGAGTAATGCACAGTCATGGGAAAAAATAAGTACATCCCAGGTAAATTGTTGACTTATATTTGAACAGGCAAAGATTTGATCCTTTTGGAGCCCACACATAAAGGTGATATACTTAAACAAAACAACAAAGAAAACTGTTTTTTCAATCATTTATTATAGATAGATATAGATAGATGTAATATTCTTCTGTTGAAAAAGTCAGTACACCCTTGGCCTGAGAAGCTAGTATTGCCCATTTTAGCAGAAATAACTTGTAGGCCTTTTGGATAACTGTCCTCCAGATGTTGGCTTGCTGAAAGTTTTGACCATTAAAAAAAATTCTGGGCTTTGACAAGGCCACTCCACAACCCCACATTTCTTCTTTTAAAATCATTCCTTGGTGTATTTGCCAGTGTGCTTTATATGATGCAGAATTCAGAGTTGTATCAATAACTGCAAGGTACCCAGTCCCCAAGGCAGCAAAGCAATCCCAAGCCATGACATTCACCACCACGATTCACAGTTGGTATGAGCTTCTTCTCTTGAAAAGCTGTCTTTGGTCTGGGCTGAACATGTCTACTGTTATTGTGACCTGGTCTTTTCCTATAAGTTCATTAGCAAACTGTAGTCTTGCTCTCATGGTCTTTTTGGTCAGCAAAGGCTTTTTCCTAGCACACCTCCCATGCAGTTCAAATTTGTGCAATCTCTTTCTGATGGTTGATGCGAGCACTTTGATACCAACAGTTGCACAAGTTACCTGAAGATCCTGTGATGACTTTCTGGGGTTCTTAGAGACCTTTTTTTACATAAAACAATCTGCTCCTGAGCTGACTTTGCAGGGGCAGCCAGTCCTGAACAAATTGGCAGTCATTTGAGAGCTACACCACTTGTAGATGATTCCCCTTTCAGTGGAATGATTTATTTCTAATATTTCATAGATCTCTGGTCAGACTGATCAGGCATCCACAGCTTTTTTTTTTAAAGGCCTTAGAGAGCTCTTTAGATCTTGGCATGATGACACCACATACTTGAATAACAAAGAGAAAACCTCTGCTCTATAGATGACATCGCTTTGAATAACACAGGTTCCATCTGCACACCATAAGGAGGTTCTAATTATTGATACCTAATCTCAAATGCCTGTTTCTAATTTTATGGATTTGAAGGTGTGATCAATGTAGGAGTGTTCTTACTTTTTTGCTTACTTTAATTGTCAAAATGACATCAGTCGGTGTTGTGTCATATTCATTCAACAGCACAGAAATACCCTTTACATCTCTGTAGCAATAAGCAAATATGACAAATTAAGGGTGTGAAATTTCCATAACTTCCCATGTGATTCACTTTATTTAACAGACCATGTTGTTTTATAATGATGGAAAAACGTGTAAATAATAGCACTGAGTGGTGTACTTTTAAGCCAACAATGTTAGTATAAAACTGTCTCACATATAAATCTGCAGCACCAAATCCCAGTCAATACAGGATGAAAAAAGGGTGCGACTTGGCATTTTGCTGTCACATGGGAAGACAGTGGCAAAATTTAGAAGCGCAGACAGAGCAAGAGAGAGAAACGTAAGCAAGCAGATTTATTTCCTCTGCTGAATATACGCAGCATCGAGACAACAATACATCACACTAATTGGCCTGGTCATGGGCCAACATATACTGTGTCACATTGCTCTGACAAAACAAAATAGGGCCCTGTGTACATTAAACAAATGAACAAACAAACTGAAGTAATGCATGAGATATGGCTAAGGTTCATTCCACCTCCCGGTCTTGACATATTGCAAAACACCACAGTGCATCGCAGCACACTGCACCACACTTCTACTACCTGCAATATCTTACAAACCCTGAAACGATTCCTTTTTTTCTGAGCTGAGATGTGAATGGGCTCACTCAGAGTTTTCCTCTCTCGTAAGGTTACGACACTGCTTGAGAGCTTCTCTTTCCTTCTAGCTACTTAAAGATTTAGGACTGTTCCCTGGGTAGTAGAGGGGCCTTCTTAAATGTAGACCGCATAAGCAGGCACAGACCTGGGTCCTCACACACATGTAGACAAAGCCATGCCTGAGTGACTACAAAGCAAACTTCTTGGCTCTGGGTAAACTCCCAGTTCTCCGATTGTGAGATGTTAAGCTAATGAAAGTGGGACAAAAGGCATTGAAGTTTGCGTGCACACATAATTTAACTTTTAACAACGCTGTGGTTACAGGTATGCAATTATGCAGATGCTGCTCACAATGTGTACATGCTTCATTTGTTGTGAATACACTATTCATGGAGTTTCTCCTTCAAATGGAGGCTGCCACTGCTTCCATTCTTGTGTAAAGCAATGTGCATTTTTGTTTCTGAAAGCAGCTGTGGCAGCAGTGTGGAATACCTTCCTGTGATGTATATGATTACCTTTGTTATAGCAGCTTTGTTATAATGACAATAACACCCAAACTGTTGGTTAAAGGGGCCTGAAAGAAACAGTGGCACTGGCTCCTTGGCTGATTTAGAGAGGCATGACACCTCGCATTGTGAGGCTTTGATTATGCTCCAGTTGCAGAACATTGGGGTAATCTCGTTCTATCCAAGCAGTCAAGTCTGCCACCAAAACAAAGGCACGCTTGACGAGGGAACCTGTAATTGCTGTCACAGGTAGCGGTCAAAAAATACGACCGCCCCTAGCGACGTCAGCTCCCAACACTTTGATGGCCCAAACTGAATTAGGGAGCGAGATAAGCTTGTTAAAGCTACGCCTCTCCACCAGCCCCCGCCTTCTGTTCTTCTTCCATCACACTCTCAACCCCATTTTCTCCTCCAAGAGCTGTTAACACAGACAAACTAGGAGTGTGTGAAGTCTCTGTAGCAATCTCTGAATGCTTGTGGCATAGATGTTCCAAAGAAATACAACACGAGAATCAATTTTAGGATTTTCCTTGCTCTGTCTGAGATTGAAAAATAAGATTCATGTAACTCTAATCTAAGCCTCCAGTTTCCCCAACAACACAGCTGCACATCGAAAAGAGAGACAGGGTCAATTACTTATTTGTACTTCTCTTTGATGGCAGTGTGCAAAGAGGCAACGTTTGTGCACTTCTTCCAGACAAACACTCATCTCCCCTGCTCATTAAGACAAGAGCTGGTGTGTAAATCTAATGTCCCTATTTGAAGTGTGTTCACCATCGCAGGATAAAGAGAGTAATGCAGCGAGAAGCAGCTTTATAAGGAGTCAAATGAGGCCCGGTTTCCTGTTTTATGAATACAGAACATGCATGCACCGCATCCTACTGACATTCTCCCTCCAGCTGTGCTAATTTAACGGCATGTGTGAAAAGAAGACATTTAATGTTATGTGTTTGTGTTATGCATACTTTCTATATATTCTCCTCTTAGGTCACAGTGCAGAATTCAGAATTGTGTGCTCACACCTCACAAAGCCACGAGGACAGTGCTATGGCCCATCAACGCCACAACAGGGCAGCTATCATTAAAACTTAAATCTGGTGTGACAGCTTGAAAATCACCCTGTTACAGTCTTGAAAAAGCAACGATAGGTCATTTTTCTTTGTGATACACTGAAATAACATGCTACAAATACATGCTAAAAATCTTGTGTGTAAACTTCATGTGATGTTGCTCAACATGAAATAAAATGCCCCGCCATGTCACCATAACACACAGTCATTATCGTGCTAACTGTAAAAGCACAGGCTACTAAGAAGAGAAGAAAGTCTGCGTTAAAATCTGGAGGTGTGGGTTTTGAAAGAGGTTGGCATTTAAGAAGTAAAAGAGGGGTCTTATGAAAGTCTGTAGAGACTATAAGTTCCGAAGTCTCTTCCTCCTATGCTTTGATTTTGACCTTCATTATTTAAATCTATCTCTCATGTGTCCCCCTTTATGGAAGTGAAATACTATGTTGTTGTAGAAATACTCATCTATAGTCGCAATGTATTTTTGTGACATGTATTCATGGTGTACAGAATAAAAGACCAGACACTAAAACCCAAGTGAATGTTCAAATACTATCACTGTTCTTGGTTGACGTGGAGGGAAAAGTGGGAGTCATCACAGCCCCACAGTGTGTTTTGGGTTCAGGTGAAGAAACCTAAGTCCCAGTTGCATGGACTACATTTTATATTTCAGATCTGCCTGCTATCTCAACCTAGTAGTTGCCACCACCCGAAGCCCAATATGCTGTGCTGCCGCAACCATACCATCTTCGAAAAAGCCCCTTAACCTGAAAAGCAAACCCAAAATTACTAAAAAGAAACGAGGGATGAGACTGAAGGCAGACAATTTCCAGATAAATGGCTGACTGAGTACAGCACTTCTCTACTGAGTGCAAAGAAAAGCCCATTTGAGTCATGACACCTTTCTGAGTTTAAAAATGTGCCGTTCCACACACAGGCGAGCTAGCTGAACCAATTCTATATGATGAACCAGGGTCTGAGTCTCACTGAGCTTGAAAGGTTGTTATGTGACATGTATGACCTTTTCTGTATGAAAGCACATTGTCCCAGTGCCATGAAAGTAAAAGATGAAGAATGTGCAGTATAGCTGTACTCAGCAACCAGATCAGCCCAAAAGAATACGACTGAAACTTGTAATAATTAATTTTGTTTGTTTTGTTCATTAGTGCAAACAAAAGCCTGTAGCCTTTCATAAACTCAGCCTGTGGACAAAGAACCCTAATGACTTATTAAAATGGAAAATCTAGAGTGCTGATTATAAACAGCTGCAGGTCAAAATGAAAAAAAAAAAAGTGAGAGAGAGAAAAAAGTTTATAAGAGCTTACAGTCTGTTCATGGCCAAATTTAAATATACTGAGAAAGTGCACCTGTAAACCTGCAGGTGAACTGTGAAACCAGGTGACACTGAGCATGTTTGGTAACATCCAAGAAACCATTTTAAGATGAAAATCCACAAATTAATCCACACATTCCCTGTGATATATAAAGATTTCTTCATACTGATAAAAACAGACATATATAAAGGACATCTCAAAATTGTAAAGCAAACACAGAGGTCATATAAGATTTTGGTTTGCCTCAGGTTTAAAGTTAATTAAAGAGATACCCTGTTCGGAAAGGTTTAAAGGTTTAGTTTAATTTTAGGACAGAATGATAATTTGACAAAAAATCACTGTTACCTACTGCCAGATATTATATCATCTCATTATCCAATTAAACTAAACACAATCTAAACCTTCACGGACACTCTTTATAGATGTACTGTTAAGGACAGGGTCTCATCCCCCATTACTACATTATGACTCATTCTCACACACACAAACACACACACACACACACACACACACACACACACACACACACACATAAATGATCATCAACTTAAGTCTCTTTTTATTTCTTCTTCTACAGTATTGTGTGATTAAATATTTATGTGTATACAGTGACTACTCATGGTTTATCATGTTGTATTGGACTTACCATTTAAGTGTGCATGTTAACAGGCTCCAGCAGTAGCACACAGTCCTGTGTTTGACATTAATGTGAAGTCCTTTTTTTAATGTCTCTGTGGCTTTTATGTGGCACACACATACTATAGACACACAGTGCACACACACACATAAACAGACAGACACACAAGGAGTGAATATCCTTTCTGACACTTTTGTTTCCATGGGCTGGCGGGGTGTCAGAGGATCTAAATGCCCGCTGAGCGTGCAGACAGTGTGAGGACAGTTTGAAGTGTGACTCAGTTGCCTGGGAGCACTGGGAATAGTATAGGGTCTCGACTGTCCTCAGTGCTATATAATGTCAAAGAGAGAAAGCGTCATACTGCGTTAGACTGGTCATGAGGCACTGACCACCTTCCAGCTTCAACTTAAACATCTTCCTTTTTGTTTGAAATTAGACTTGTATACAGCATTTTTGAAGCTGCTAAATGTGGGATGTGAGTCAAACACTCCTCTGAAAGACACATCTCCATGTGGAATGAGCTGTCCTGACACGAGGATAGGTGTCTTTGTTACAGAGCAAGATGACTTTTGGCAGTGTGTTACAAGAGCCAGCTGGTTGGCTGGACAAGGCATATCTTACAGCCAAAATGCTGGAGACATAAATAAGAGAAAAGCACTGTGCAGTGACTGATAGTGAATTGCAAAGTGGTGGCAGATGCTCAAATGTGTAAACAGTTTTACATGGCATGAACATTGCTATGCATTACTCCCCTCTCTTCTGCACTCTAGTCTTCATGCCAGCACACTTGCACGAAGCAATGCTGCACACAAGTGAAATTAAAGTCTTCCTTCTTCTCTCTAAAAATATCTAAAATTTTTCTATCCTAACAGTATACCTACTGTGCAGAGTGTATCAATCTGCAAAGACCAGAAGAAATCCTTTTCAAGAACAGGGTGCTCACAGTTCAGACAATTTTAGCCATGCTAGCGGCATGCTGGAGTTATCCCTTCAGCCATGGCCATGCAATTTAGAGCAGATATTTATGGTGCCCAGCGGATTAATTCTGCTGAATTTGGTGATGCCCTAACTTCTTTTTCAGCTCCAACAGCAAGCCGTTATTTTTATGTAGTCACTGAAATATCTCGGTATTTACTCGATGGATTCGTGCAACATTTGCAGACATTCATGGTCCCCAGAGCATATACCCTAATTACATTGATGATCCAATGACTTTTTGTGTAATGCCACTGTGAGACTGACATTTATGTGAAATGTCACTACAACTATAATATGTATTGTCGTGAAATTTGGTACAGACATTAATCTTCCCTTCAGAATGAATGGTAATAACTCTAGTGATCCCAGGTTAAAATTTCAATTTTGCAATACGACCTTCAAAACTAATGACATTACCATCAGCCTCAGTTGTAGTTTGTTTAGTGTTGATAAGGAAATATTGGCATGCAAAAACACCACACTACAACAGCAAACATGGTAAACGTTGTACCTTCTGCCTAGATGAACCACAAAAAGTAAACTGGTGAGGCTGTGTTATGTGTGACTACAAATGCTAATATTTTACTGTAATACAGCCTGGATTGAACATTGAAAACCCTCACCCTCCTACCTTTAAGTGTTTCCAACACAAACACCTGCACGGTCAGGTTTTTTTTTTGTTCCATTTATAATTCATCACCATAGCTTAAGTGCTCTAAAATAGAAAGTGCACATTAAAGTATTATTTAATTCCTTTTTTTTTTTTTTTGCTCCAAAACAAAGGCAGCCCTTCATCAAACCCAGCGTATTAAGCACAAACATTAGGACCTGAAGGTCTGTTCTAGTAGGCCACTCAGAGCATGCAGCCATAAAACAGATGGAGCCTCAGTTCAGCATGTCAAGTTATGTCTAAGTGGTTGCAGGAACTGGGGAAGGGAATTGGCCATGGCAAAAGGAACAGCAAGGAAATCAACCATGGTGGTCTGGATCATTTAAAGCTATTACAGCAAGGAGAACAGCATCTGTACAACCAGTGAGTTGCATACCGTGTCAGTATGAGTGAAGTGAGGGATTCAGATCCATATGCGTAAAAAATGGCCTTGACACTGCACTAGTAAGGGACTGGGAGGATTTCACACTCTGTTTAATGTTCACTGTGAGTAGACATGTGATGGACACTGATAAAATCTAAAGTAGTCTGTCTCTCTGTGTGATCTTGTCTGGAGTCAAATCTGTAATTCATGCTGGAGGAAAAAACAACTGCTTTCTAGCAGAATATTAAGCAGGTGTAAAACGTGAAATAGTTTAATGATCTAAAGTCTGGTGTTCCTGTTCTAACAATGATGATACAGGTTTTTAACGGTCCTACAAAATAGGTGAGTTAAAAATAAAATCTTTTATGACACTGGCTGCTGCACTGCATAGCTCATCATACCTTGCTCCTCTCTCCCCTCTCTTGCTTCTCACATGGTATATGAAATATTCATGTCAAATTTTCACACATGTGCGCACATACACACACGCACTGCGCAAAAAAACATGGTGTGCTTCACACGCAATAAAAAAGGCAACCAAGCAATTACAAAATAGATAGTAATTATGGACATAAGTGGTCTCTGCAAGACAATGCTCATCCTGAAATGAGTTAATGCCTTAGATTAATTTTGGACTATTCTGAATTAATCATAATCCTGTAGAATGTAGCAGCGCTGCTCAAGTGCAGTCTTTACTCTCATGGGTGGAAAACATAAAGATGTCTGACTTAAACATAAAGAAGTGAGTGGGGGATACCCTGTTTTTCAAGAGATGGCTTAGAGACGCCCTGAAAACACAAGATATACATGCAGAACACATTGGACCGAATCTCTGCTGCACTGATTTAAGCTCTGGCGCCTTCACTTCTGACAATTCCTGCAGATCCCAAGATTACAGCTGGCTGTGCTGCAGACTCATGAATCAATCATCCCAAGATAAAACAGATAAATGCATCCTATGTTAGCTGAGAGGGAGAGAGAGAGAGACAGAGGTAGAGAGAGGGAGTTGAGGATCAGGATGTGGTGTTGAAGGATAAGATGGCTTCCATGGATAATGAAAACAAAAGAGTGCTATTATACAGGTTCCAAGCAAACCTATACATTTAAGGATATAGTTGGGGAGGCGACACTAAAAACCACCCGACTGAAACAGGGAAGCAGATGGATTTACCATCCCCTCCGTAACTTCATTTGGAAGCTAATTGAATCAGCATACTAGCTGCAGGGAAATTGAATAAAATAGAGCAAAGAAAGAGCCATATTGGACAGGGTTAAAATGAGGCTCTGACGATAATGCCTTAATGAAATTTACATCAGGCATGTTTTCAAATTAGTGTGGATTCTTTCTAAGATTCTTCTTGAATTCTTGGATAACGTTCTCAAGATGATTGAATTAGCAATAGCTGTGGGCAGAATTTTTCAAGCAACTTACTGAATTTATGTCTGTTCAAATTAGAATAAATTTTGCAAGATGATGGGAGTCTGTAACTGGGTAGTGAGCATTTAGATATCCGGTATCAGACTGGCTCCATCTGATATGCTTCTCCATAGGAGACTGCTAATGATCCACAATAGTCTCACTTAATGTGATCCTCCATCTTCTAAAAACTAAAGTCTTATAATCATGAACACTGTACATGGCTACATGGCGCAAATTTGACCTTGCCTTTCTGAAACTGGATTGGCAAATCTGCAAAAGCAAGTGCTGGCTGAAGAATTTATCATGGTCATGGTTACATCTGTTATCCTGGCTCCCAAGCTTAGATCAGGGGGCAGTTCCACAGCTTAGCTGTTGCTGCTATAGACCTAGACTTCTGGGGGTACTCCCATGATGCACTGAGCCCTCTCTCTTTCTCTCGCCCACATGCATTTATATCTACAGCATGTCATTAACTTTGTATTTTCGTTCTGCCATAGTTTTGTGCTCTATCTGTCTCTGTCTCTCTCCTCATTCTGCAGATATCTCTCACTCCAGAGCTGCATGATCTAGATCTGACACTTCAGCTGTTATTATTATTATTATTATTACTGGTGCTGCTGTTATTGCTGCAGTTATTATTGATAACAACATTACACCTATGGGTATTACTATTATTATGTTCACTATGACAATCACTCTGGGTGCTTAAATATAACAGAAGCTGTTCCTGCCCCACCCCCTTCCCACCCTGAGTCTGATTCTACGTTTATACCTGGTTGTGCTCTCTACTGTCTCCAAGTGCCTGCTCATTGTGGAAACTGTTGGGCTTCTCTCTATGATATAGTAAGGTATTGACCTTACTCTGTAATGTGCCTTCAGATAATGTTTGTTGTGATTTGGCGCTGTACAAATGAAACTGCTGAATGCCTGATGACAGGAGGAAGCAGGAATTCAACTTGGTGTTAAAAATACAAGAGTCCTAATTGTTTTATTTCTATTTACACTAGCAAATTGAGGGCACAGTTGGAAATCCATCTAAATCCTACCAGCGTTGTGTTGGACTCCTGTGAAGGTTGAAGCAAAATGAAGTTTACATGCACAGACGTGTAGTTGCAGCATGACAGATTAGAAGGTATGCTCAAGCCAGTGTTTCATACATTTCATACTTTTTCCAGCATCACAGCTGTGGCTAAATGGTTGTGTGCTTCTAACTGATTGCAACAGAAACCACCTGGAGACGTTGTCCCTCTAACATTCTGTTTCTTTAATTAGTTCAGCAAGAATACTTGGCCGCAGGTGCTTTTCCTATTGATTCAGCTTTGTGTGTAGAGTAGTACAACAAATAATGATAAAACGCTGAGCAGCTGGTAGAATAAAGGATGTATTTAGTGTGACTACAACTTTGAATAGTCAGATCTGCAGGGACAATTGCCTTTATCTATTTTCGACCAGATCAACATGGTAGGACAGTAATCTAAATGCTGGATTTAAGACGATATCCTCTGTACGCTGCAATTCATGGTTTTAAGGACTGTGTTTTCCATTGGGGGTGGATCAAGCTTGAAGGATACAGAAGACAAAGCACCCTTGAAAGTTCCCTATGAAGTCTTACTGTTCGTTTTCCCATGCAAGTAATTTCAATAAAGTACTAGGCTCTTGTTCTCGAAATAAAGACATGATCATTGCTATTCCAGATGATCAAAATCCCTCTTAAATCCTTTCATGCAACAATGCCTTTACACTCTCCGAGGCAGTTTTTCTGTTTTTAGAAAGGACACGCTTCATCTTTGCTGCATAAACACTCGAGAAGAGATGATAGTTTCAATGGGACATATTAAAGCCATTCTTCTCTGTGGATGGATGAAACAAACACCCTGCTAATTCTATTGATTAAAAGAAATAGAGTTTGCTGTCAGCAGCGTTGTATCTGAGGTAGCCATTTGATTAGGAAGCTGTTCTTGGAAATATTGGTGTAATGATAATATCCGCTTTGATTACAACAAATGCACGCTCACAGGCACTGAACGGGAATCAATCTTGCATTATGTCTACTCATTGTTCCTTCTAGCCTCTGCTCCACATGGGACAATGCTCTATGTGAAGTGTCAACATGCACTGAAGCTTTAGTTAGCATTAGCAAAGAGCTGGGGTAATTCACTTCTTTACTACATTAATTTATTCAATTTAAATTACACTATTAAATAATTATTATTACTTTTTGTAATTATGAATTACTATATTATTAAATAAAACATACTTTTAAATGCTTACAGTTTGATGAATACTTTTTAACACAATTAAACCCAACTGCAGAAAAGTAAAATGATGAAAAGCATTTGAAACACCTGACTGATACTGAAACTGATTCATCATATTAGCTGTGAATAATAATTTCTATGAAAACACCATATTATTTCAAATTGACCATATTTTTACCTCACTATTATTTCCAATAAGAATTATTAAGTGTTGGATATATCAAAATATATTATCTTGTGTATGTATTTACATAAAGTAAAGACAGACTAAATGGGTGCAAGCTCTCTGGTACCCTCCACTACAAAATAGTAGCTTTTATTTGAACTTATTATTGTTTCAAATCTTAGGTAAGTGTAAGCACACTAAAAGCTACAACTAAAAGTGAAATCCATTTACATTGCTCTTTACAAAATTGATTTCATTTAAGATTTTCCCTCTGCAAAAATTAATTTGAGACTTCAGCTGTCCTGAGTTCTGCTTCTGCGTCTCTATCTGCCCGTACCTTTCCTCAACAGAGGGAATCACTGATGTTCACACATTTCAATGTCTCACCTCTCACTGTTACTAATTAGTTCAGTGGTCCTTTGCTAGACTAGTCCATATTCTCCTAGTTGTGCCAAAGTATCTTCATCTGCGTTTATGAAGCTTCTGTAATTCTTTCGATCTGGGTTCATTTGACAGCTTTCCAAACGGAATTGTTACTTACTAATGTTTGTTTACAATGTTGTTTAAAACACATGCATATTTCATATGGACAGCCAACAGACACAAATCTTCTTCTCTCAGTTAAGCAAAATCAAATTTACAGTGAGTAACTACTGATGAGATTATTCAGACAGTAAAGGCTCTGTCAGGCACATAAGGAGGATGTGAGAAGGAGAAGGTGACCCACTGCAGCTGGGCAGTATAAGGCTGATCATCCCAGATCAAGTACTGGGTGGCATCTGTCTGTTGTGCTGCTTTACTGTGCCCAGCCTGAACATGACAAATCTATATTATACTTTACTGACATGCAGCCTGCTGGCAGTCTCCTCTGGTTTATCAAGTGGAAGCCAGTGCCATGGATGAACAGGCTTTAGGGACTATCACACCTCTTCCTCTGGGATTCTTAGTTGGTTAAAGCCAGTGTCACTGTATGTCTCAAGTATGAGAAAGTATCTTCACTTTTGTCCATGACCTTGAGGGATCCCACAAAACCTTAAAATCAGTGCCCAAAATGATAACCATGGTGAAATACATCTAGAAGGCTCTAGCTGCAGAGTTGATCCATCCCTCATCTTGGCAAGCCTGCTGGCAATGAGTTCTCCTTCATCGGTAAATTCAGGTCTCTCAAGACATGTATTGGTTATAGAAGTTTTAACACTACAACCATCAAGAAGCACCGTTCTCTGCTGCTTATCTCCTCAATATTGAGCTCCTGCAGGAAACCCCCATCTCGGCAAAGGTTGACTCATGGATTTCTATCATCTCATGCTCATTCACAAAGGGAACAAGTGGAATATGACGTTTAAACCCCACAGCACTTAGTGATGTCATCTACTGCAGGATCTCTTATCCTCCTGCTGTGTTAAAAACTCTGATAACCAATGTTCTTCATTACATCTTCTAATACTTTGTGTGTCTGGCTCAACATGTCTCCTAGATCTTTCAGTGGTGGTAAAGGAGTTTTTATGAATTCAGTGTCTCAACCACCTCCTTGCGGGGCTCCAGCCATGTACAGGACAAGTGGATTTTGCCAAAGACAGGAAAAAAAACAGGCCGCAACCCATTTCTGTCATACACTTTTTCTTGCCAACTTCTACCAGCAAAAACTATACTGATGTGGCAGCACCATTTATTGCTCGTACACCCTATTCACATTATTTCCCTGGATTCCTGAGGCCAGAGTAGTGTGTATATGGGTGGTATGTTTCATCATAGCACCACTATACACATTGATCCACCTTGACTACATGATGGCAGTGATTCCTTATGAGGGGAGCACCATTTCCTCATCAATCAGAGACTCCATTACTTTGTGTGCCACTCTAAAAATAACTGTCACCGCTGGAAAGAAACCATGATACTGGCAATCAAGAAATGCATGCAGGTAAACTGGTGATAGAGTAATGACACTGACAGGAGCCCGTCGAGTGCTTCTGCCAGTGTTATTACAGCAGTGACTATGATAGGTCACATTACTTATGTCTCTCCACTTGTCTTTGTCCCACCTGTCTTGGTTTATAGTCTCCCACTGTGCTTTCTCCTTGGCCCTGCATGTTCCAGCAGAGAGACACTGTTCCCCCATGCGCATGCAGTGCCTTACCTGCTAAGCTGCCACAATTTACCTCATCAGTATCTGCCTATACAAACCTCCGCTCTGGCAGTAGTCATTTGCCTAATTGTTATGTGTGCTCTGCATTTGTTAGTCTACGTACATTTACTAAAGTTTCTGGGATCCTGTGATTTTATTGCACTGCCTTCAATAAAACAAACAGCTACATTTTAGTCTTGCCTGCAGCTGGGTGTTTTAGGTTCCAACTCTGCTTCACACCAAACAGTGACCACAGTATCACTGTTTTGTGACAAGTCTGTGTAATACTGGGGAATCTTTGTTCACCTATGTAGAACATGAAATGTGTTATTATATTATAGAAACCACAGACCCTGAATTTGTACATTAGAATCCACATATCCCGATGACCCAGGTAAAGTAAAATAAAATAACCATGTGCAGGCCCACTTATCCAGTGTGACTTACTGTGACTGACTGGGCATTACCTGGCATATGACATGTCAGCAAAAAAGGATGTCATGTTACAGCTGCATTAATGCATTAGCCAGATCGTGCACTAATGTGTATTAATGACTGTAAGTTGAATTAAACATTAGCACCAATGTAGCATTTGCACAAGGGCCACAGTTCTTTCAAAGTTTTCATAACAGTTTTTTTTTAGCTCGTTCTGCATCATCAGAGGCGGAGGTGATGATCAGGGTGTCACAGCCACAAACCACACATAGCCATCACTTAAAAGAGATAATTGTGTGTGAAAACCTTGGAGACAGGGCATAACAAATGAATCACCAGAACGGAATTTCTTTCATAGCTCTGAATCTTTGCAGGCTACAAAAAAGTTTAACAAGTTGCAAATGAAGGGATGAATGATAAATGTCTGCACAGTCCCAAACATTGGTATACTACAAAAAAAAAAAAAAATGTACACCTCATCATTATTTATTGTACACTTATACTTTGTACGCAATATGAGGTTTGGACTTATTATGTTGCACATATGTTCATGTTACTGTGTTTATGCCTACACTACAAACACAGTTGGTTGTGTTTGCAGAAACCTAGAGGGGTTCTTGGTCTTGTGAGACTGCACTGGCAACTCCCACTAGGAAAAACTAGGGAAATAATGGAAACAGCGTAAGGCAATAGCCAAAAGTTAAGTTAGATGGCAGTGTAGTTTTACAACTATAACTAAGCTTTCCAAACTGTGAGAAAAAAGAGGTGAAACAAGGATGTGAAACACCACCATGAACTGCAGCTATGTGGGACATATTGTATCTGATAGAACCTTAACACTAACATACACCATATGGTACCTATAAAGTGATGATCGTATCTGTAAACTAATTGTTTAGATGCTGTGTGACAGAAAAAGAGAATTTCCTGATATGAAAGAAAACAACAGTGTGAGGAAAAGAGTGTAAGGAAACATGCACAGTTTTCCTAAATGTAATGTCAGACATGTGTGACCCTGGATATGTGATATTTTCAGGTCATTTTCAGTAACAATACATTGTTATTCATCCAACGTCCTGCTCAAAGCTAAGTATCTTTACATGTCAAGTGTGACAGTGCTGAATGGATCAGTGATGATATAACACCGCAGACTGTGTAATTCAAATACATACTCAGATTATTTGAGAAATGTTCTCTTTATTTCAACGACACATGAGAAACTGAGGTGAAAGGTGTGTATTTAGAGAAGGATAAACATTATAAAATACTAAATTAATTCAAGTTGAGTGAACTATGCCACTCTAGTTCTAAAATGTTTTTCTCCCTGCATTTTTCTTTAGAGTCACTGTGCACAAAGGCATTCATCCCCTGCGCAATACTTCTTTAAGTGTGAACAGTGTCTCAATATCACAGTGCAGCTACATTACAGTGTAAAATGCTGTAGGACTCAGAACTTCAGATGGTCTCAGATCAATGTCTGCACATCATCAAACTTTTGCAAGCTATAAAAATAAAGAGGTTTGATGTAATTTGAAGTCTTATTTCAGATATTTAAATAAAAATAACCTTAAAAAGTCATGTGTCAGTGTAACAACCTGGCATCAGTGGTAGTTATCTGTACCTCAGTGACTAAGTCTAGGTATCTGACTGCAGTATTTGCCCTCTGCAGTTCAGTAGACAGCACAGAACTTATTTCAGGTTTTTCTGTTCTGTCTGTGGAGATACCACCTGGAACCTAACTACACCTGCAACAGAATTAAGAGACGTGAGATGAAGAGACATACTCACTACATTACAAGCTTGTTTATGTCTTTGTCCGATGAATGTTTATCATAATCCACCAAAAATGCTGCATTAGCAGGGACACTGTGAAATAGAAAAGTGGCTACTGTCTCTCTGGCAATTTCTCTTTGCTATGTGGACATGTTAATGTGCACAATTAACTAATCAGCTTATGCCAGCTGGAACTCTTGGCAGCTCAATCTGACAGCCTCAGCTCCTCTCTTGAAAACATCTTGAAAGATTCTGGTTCGGTCTCCCTCTGTGTAATTTTATCTCCTGCCAGGCTAGAATAACTAGCTTGGACAACCCAGAAACAAGTCCAGCTCTTGGTGTTTATTTAGATTACAGTTTACAGTGATTTGTGGGCAGAAATGTTTAATTCTGAAGTATTTAGTCTGCTGATCTCAACATATTACTTAAAGTGATTACATTCAAAAGATTAATTAGATATTTGAGCATTCTACTGCTATGATCGGCATATTCACTCAGCAGATCAATATGCTGAGTTAGGATTGAAGAAATAATGTATAGTCAGTGTCTTGTCAAACATATATGTTCAGTGACTGTCAGCTTAAACTGTCATGAGACAACTGATAAAAAATTATTTGAAAATGACAAAACACCATCTAAAATACACATTTTACTAATAAATACTAATACCACAAAAAATAAAAACACAAAATATAGACAAGGAAAATCCTACTTGACAAAAGTGCACAGAGCAAGACTAAAAGACAAAATAAATGCATCACATGATGACTCCTCTGTTTGCTGTTTAAGTGTGATCCAGTCCTATACATCAAGGAACCCTGTTTGATATTCAGTGTCTGTAAAGAGTTTCCTGCTGCTTCCACTTCAAAGCAGAGCAGTTGTCTTGATTAATAGGAATACTTAATTTGTCATTAAGGCTGATTAATTCCATTAATCTTTAAGGTTTTAAGTCTATCGGTAATGTCACTGAGAATCAATTATCTGCCATGGCAACCAGCATAAAGAAGACACCAATGGTGGGAGTTTAACAAATGTATATAGGACGATCAGTAAATTTTAAAAAAATGGTCAGTTCCAACAGCTGTATCTATATAAATGTGAAACATCACTCTACAGTATATTACTCTTAATGCCTACTATTCAGAAGCCGGATATTGTATATACCTGTGTGCGCAGAAATAGGCCTTGGCAGTGAAAGCCATTGATTTTCTCACTGCGTCTGTATAGCATCACCCCTTTCCTGCCGGCCCAGCATGTAATATGAAACCACAAGTTTTCCTTTACCCACAGCAATCAATTTTGCTTAGCCGAGCTCCCTGGCCTGGATGGGGCCTGGCTAAGTACCTGTCTCCTCCGACACACAGCCCCTGCTGCATACCCTCAGCAAAAAGCTTTCAGCGTAATAAAAAACATATCTGACTCAAGACCCCACCAATCTAATAAAGGCCAGACAAGTCAGTGTGACTACAGAGTGCTAACTGTGTCACTGCTAGGGAGGTGGTGTGCGTGGAGCGCGAGTGCAGGAGAAAGGCCAAGAAATCAAAGAAATCGCTCTGATCTTCAATTCCCTGAGAAGATGATCCACATCACAATTTCTTCAATGCTATCAGTTTTACAGCTTGAAGTAAGATGTGGTTTCTCACCCTAAAAGCAAAGAGCATTTATTGCCTTTTATCTTAAAAGAAAAGGGAAAAAAATCCAATATATGAGGCCATAGATGAGGGCATGATTGAGTCTGATTGAAATGTATCTTAAACTCCCTCAGCCTCGATCAATCTCACATATTGTTAAGCAGAAAGACTGGGTTGTAAATGTTCACTTAGAGACATGTCTTGTCCCTTACAGGATACATTTTCAGCCATCAGTTACTGTAATGAAAACAAATGGATTGGCCGTTTTCGTAGAGATAGGAAGCCTGGGCTGCAGCCAAAGATAACAGGGCTAAACTCTTCCAACAGAGGCAGCGTGGGTGTTGGTTTCAAAAAGACTGGCATGGACAAAAATAAGAGATGAATACATATTACTGACTGTTTCGAAGAATGATAGTGAGAGCTAGCTAATAGAGGTAGGATTTTAAGATATAATTCCATTCACAACTGACACTGTAGCCATCAATGAAGTATTTTGCTATGAAATATCATTGAATTCACTGGCATGCATTACCATGTACACACCATCAATTACTATGCCAGGGAGGTAAGAGCTAATCCTTTAGCAGAGCGAAAGTCAGCTATCTGCAAGAAGAAGGCTGGCTGTTGCTTGTTTTTCCTGCAAATATATTGATCTAATCTCTACAGTATCTACAGCAGATAACAGGTTTAGCTCAGATAACATCTTACCTGTAGCCACTGTGACTGATCACTGTGTCCAGCTGTCCAAGCATTGACCTTGCCCTGTTTGTCCAAACGGGCCTTCCCAGGCTCCCAAGTGAACATGTCCATGTTGAGCGTCCTGAAGATGCTGGAGGCCATGACCTGGTAGTCCTGGATGTGGCCTGACTTCATTCCCAGTGGTTCAGAACAGCCTGGCAACGACAAACACAAACAGTATGTTTTCAGTGCTGTCAGCACATAAAAAATGCAGCATGAAACAAATGTGCAGGAGGCATACTCCAGTGGATTGTCAAATCATTTTGTGTTGACTTTGTGTTCACACTTGGCTGAATTAAGTTCAGCTCACTCACCTGTTAGCTCACAGCCGAGCAGCTCCATGCGTAGGGTACAGTGCCTCCTGCAGACTTGGGGGTAGATGCGCACAAACTGGGCTTCAATGGGAGGGGTGAAGGAGTTGGCTGATGGAGCGTTGTTATCGACATTTCCTCTGAAAATCTGTTGCAGGGATAAAATAACAGCAGATGGGGGCGGAGAGGATGGTGAAGCAGATCAGTTTTACCGTGATATGGCAGTCTATCTGGAACTGTCTCTAGTGTCTACTCCACACTCTACAAATTGCTGTCATTCAAGGTCAATGAGCTAGAATTACAGGGGAAAACAGACAATTTCTCGCACCATTTGAGCCCGTAATTCATAAGAACAGTGGTGTGTTTTAAATTAGTGCTCCAATTATATTGCCATACCTTCTGAAGTGTTTTATCCAAATGACCTGCAATAGTCTGACAGATACTGTTTGATTTGAGTGACTGATGTTCTGCGTGTGTGAGGTGCTGAGAGGAAGGGAGAGAGAGAGAGAGAGAGAAAGCAAGGGAGAGATAGAGCAGTGTGTTCATGTGATAAAGGAAATAGAAGCTTCCACGGGGTGGCAACAGGTCAAAGCAAAAAAAACAAAACAAAAACAAAAAGCAAAACTCACATTAGGTCAAGGATCAGAGCGTGTAACTGCTTCAAACGCACCACCAGGTCCTATTATACGGGTATTTGTCCCCTGTATGTGCCCATACAGTTACAACTTCTACCTCAAAACTACTTTGTACAAATTTACACTCAATCATCCACATTCTTGATCTTTGAGCAAAACACAAGACAGACTAGGAGAGATCATAGAATATGCAAGTCCAGGTGTATTGTTCTGTGTAATAAATTTGAGAAGTTTGAAGTCAGGGTCATTCGGAGCTCAGCCAAATGGAGGACAGCCGTGGTTTGCTGTCAGGAATGATAGAACGCTGTGTGGCCTATTTGGTGGCTGTTCATCCCCAAATAGTATAAAAATTCAATCTAGAAGTCATAAAAGTGGAGGGGGTAAGGGGCAGCAAGATGGGCCCGGTGTGTGCTAGCTAATTAAAAAGCCATCTCATCACGTCCTCCACCCTGCCCTTGACTGAGTGCATAGTCTCTAGTCACCGTGTGTGCATGTCTACGAGTGTGTGTCTGTGTGTTACAGAGCGAGAAGCTAAAGGGAAAGAGCGGGAGAGATGACAATGGGTGTGCATGTCTGTGTTTGCGTGCCCATGTGTGTGTCTCACCATATCCTCATCTTTGCCCTTGACTTTGTATGTTCTCCAGGTCTTCCCGTCATCACTGTAGGCTACTTTGTAAGACTTGATGTACTCCGGGCTGCCGATACGTTTTGCACCCTGGGTAATTAGGCCTGTGACCCTCATTCTCCTCTGCAGGTTTATCTGTGGGAAAAAGATAAAATAATGAAATTATAGCTTCATTTTCACACAGTATAAATGTGTGCATCTGTGTGCATGAGCAGTGTGTGTATGCAAGTCATGGGAATCAATTCACCCCCCTGTATCTGTTCTGTCAGGGCCATCCATCTTATTCAGAAAGTCTGTGATCAAATGGTACATTTAATCAATCCTCACGCTCCAGATCCATTCTGTCAACCCTGTGCAGACTGTCAATATGGTGCCAATGTAAAGTGGCTTGGAGAGCCAAGAGGAAAAGAGAGAGCTTAGAAAGAGGAAAGTGATGAATGCTTCAATAGATCCTGCTTGGTGCACACATCACAGGATCATTATTATCTAAGCACGATGGATGTGTTTTCACACCAGTGTAAGGTTTGCTTTTCACTGACAGGTCACTTTGATAATGTTTAGTTCATTCTTGCAAAATTGCACCTTTTCCGGACATTTCCCTCTCCTGACTTAGTGACAGCATGTTTAACATAGTTGAGATTTTGCAGTCATTAAATGGGTTTTGATATCTGATTACATGCCAGTGCAATCTCTTTGTGATGCTAATTATCAGGTAGATAACTGAAGTACTGGGTCTTTAAAAAAGTGCAAATAAGACAGTAATATTGCACACTTGCTTTTATTTCTTCATGTCTTTAAACTAAATGGCCACCATACTGTCTGGTCAAAACTAATGGCTCCTAAATGATCCTTCAATACAGTACCACCATCTCCCCGAGAAGTCAATAAATTTAAAACAAAAAAAAAGTGTCATAGATTAAATAACATTTTGAAGAATGCTTCCCTGATTGACTGGAGCCTCAGTCTGTCACACTCAGGGTGGTTGGTGCATCCTCAGTTCCATCCATCCTTTTTCATTCTGGACAAAATTTCAATAGCCTGCCTCCAATTACAGGATTTCAGCAAGCCTTGAGAGACCTGTGAGTAATGTTACACATGCCACATCCATGTTTTTCTGCAGTCTGCTTCGTCAACCTGTCATCACTGCTAGAAAAGTGCTTGCCCTGTAATTCTGGTGAACTTGTTTAAAAAATGAGAGAAGTCTCCAGAGATATTTTGTTATTTTTCTTAACAGCTAATGGCAGCTCACTTCACTATGACAACATGAAGAACCCTGTGGTAAATAAGGAGCAGTACTGTGTTGGGTTACTCAAAGGCACACATACACACGCACGCACGCACGCACGCACGCACGCACACACACACAAGTTTTTTTTCTTTTTTTTACTAATGGATTTTAATATTGAATAACAGTAGGGAAGGTTAACACAAGGCAATTTTAGAATTATAATATTGTGGTGCACCTTTGATAGTCTGTGACAAATAAAATGAAGCAAATAAATTGTGATAACAATTATTCATGAATCGATTTGGAACTACATTCACATTAAACTGCCTTAGTTTTAGGAAAAGAAGGCAATTTGGTTCTTCTAGCTCACTCTCTGATGAAATATAAAAACATAGCCTATTAAAACATTGTCTATTATTCCATAGCTGCAGAACTGAAGGGCAGCAGTAATACAGTATTAAGAAAAGTATTAAGCAAAGGACGATTAACCTGGAATGGCCAAATCCAAAAAAAGAAATACAGACTTAAGACTGAGAGATTAAGACTGTTTCATTTTTGGGATAATGCATTGTTTAACCCTCCTGTTATGTTCATTTGTCAGGAACAGCAATGGTGTTCCTGGGTCAATTTGACCCAATGCATGTTTAATTATCCAAATGATGTCAGAAACCAAAAAAATCCTAACAAGCACTGTGAATATTTAATTACTAACTCCATTACTAACTATTCTATCAATATTTAGTGCAATGGTGTTCCTTACCTCTAACAGGTAATGGTTCAATTAGGATAATTCACTCGTTTTTCATTAAAAAAATGCATGTTCAAACTTTTTTTAAATGTTTCACCACTTTATTGCTTTTGAAAGACCAACATATGAAACACAATAGTTTTACATAACATTGTAATAACCCTGTGCCATGTCGAGCACGACCCTTGTGCCCTGATTCTTCTCTGGGGCTCCTCCAACCGGCTTTCCAGTCTAAACCTGTATGTTCAATGCATAGCTGGTGTTAGCATCACATGCTGCCCAGATTTTTATTCCATATTTAGCTGGTTTGGAAGGCATGTATTGCCTAAATGGGCAGCGACCTCTGAATGCCACCAGCCTTTCATCCACTGTGATATTAGAGCCTGGGTTATAGAGTAGTGGAAGTTGCTCTACCCACTTGTCCCCCACAGTCCTAAAAGCTGCCAGCTTGTCTCTCTCCTGTCTACCAGCCCTTGTCTCGCGATTATCAAATCGGATTACTCTGGAGAAAATGTGAAAAGTCTCCAGAGACATCGTGGCTCGAAATATAGCCCTGCCTGTCTCTGCATCCCACAGACTGGCTGTCGATTCATCCTTCGACTTATAGACCCCAGCAAGGATGAGGAGCCCCAAATATGCATCTAAATGTATTTTGTCTAGCGCCTTCCAATTCTCCCCAAAAACACGCCTCCCTTCCAGATTAGTCATTTCCAGAATGATTTTCTGTATTGAATCTGGCATGACCAGCTCAAAAGTTGACTTGATGTCAGTCACACGAGTCACTGCCATCCTAGTGGGCCCCGGCACTGTCTTGATTATGTTTTCTGCAGGCAGTTTTGCCTGACGCATGCTCATTTTGTAAAAGTTTGCCTGACAGAGTGTAATGTTGATAGGACTCCCATGCAGAGAATCTTTTATATGTTTTGCCCCTCCCCTGTTGAGTGTCCACTGAATGTGGGTGGAGTTTTCCCGCAAGAACATAAATGGTTCTCGTCACACACCTGCACCTGTGTGTGTGTGTGTGTGTGTGAGTGATTGGGATGAAATATGTCTCACAGTTGAAAAGAAAAAAATAGTCTGACATTTCTGAAACCCATTTACCTCCAGTTTGACTGCTGGGTCAAATTGACCCGAATAGTATCTATGTGATATAAACATGCAGGGGGTGGTTGCAAATATGTGAGATGAACCATTTTCACATTATATGTTGATTACACTAATTAAGGCAAGCAGAAGAAGTTTCATACTGAAAAAATACTTAACAATTTTTCCTAGATCTTCAAACTTTAAAACGGGTCAATTTGACCCGGAACATAACAGGAGGGTTAAAACAAAATCCATAACTTGATGTGATATTGCAAACAAACAAGTCTATATTTCAGTTTATGGTTGTAGTGCTGTTGTAAGTACATGAAACATTTTAAGGCTGATCCACGAGAAATGGAAGTCTAACTTGACTCACAATGTGGCCATATTCAGGATGGTATTCTGGGGCCTTGAGCTCATTTTCCGGTGCAGAAATGGTAACATTACTATGAAATAAGGCAATTTACAAGTAAAATATTTGAGAGCAAAAGCTCAAACCGATAGGCAGAGCCCACTAAGTTATACTCTCCTTTCTGTTAATGAAAAAACTCTAAGCTGTGTCTCCTGAGGACATGAGAGATTAGTGTATTGGCTCTTACAGATCCAGCACTGGAAAAGAACTGTTTTCTTCAACCTTGTCTGAACTGTCAAAAACTACTGGAGTTATGTGTAATAATTGTATTGCTGCATGGATTTCTTTTCTAATGTCCATTTGTAGTGACAAGACTCAATTACACATATTTTTCTACATACTTAAGCCATCGTATCAAGTTAATTATACATAAGCACCCCTCTTAAAGCCTCAGAGCTGCAATGACCCGCTCTTTCTCATTCACAGCATTTCTTCGCTCTTCTCAGTTTTCTCCATAGAGATAGATACTTCTCGCACTAATTAGAGGCCCTGTCACTAAAAGGCCACTGCCTGGGTAATTGGGGTGATCCTTCACATTTTTAATGACCACTCAGAAACACACCTCTGTCACTCCAGTGCTAATAGTGATGCATTTATTTGTCTGAGTGAGGCCATGTTGGAAACATCCTCTGTGCGCAGACCTTTGTCTACACAGTTCTATGTGTCAGTTTAAAGGAAAATGTCTCACTGTGAAAGACAATTAACCTAAATCGCTTGAAATGCACCCATGGGTGTATGAAGATTACACTGACACACAAATAACACCACAACAAAGTCAGTACATGAATGTTTGAACCAAAAAACATTGTACATTTATTTCTTGATATACCATTTTTCCAATAAAAATTTCACAACATATGGTGTAATTGTTGGATGTATTGTGCACCTGAGCCCACATTTAGATGACACATGCATAAATGCTCTCCAAGCAAAATCTGATGGCATTTTGCTGATATGTCTTGTACATATTCTCCTTACACTATATATAATCATTCCTGGGTGGTAATTAGAGCGGCTCACTTCAGATTTAGCAAAATCCACCTATACAAAGACTACCACTATGCACACACTGTGCGTATTTTAATGCATCAAGATGCAGAAAAATTTTTTTCTATTGTTATTATAAAGCAAAACAAACAAAAAAAAGAAAAAAAGCACACACACACACACACACACACACACACACACACACACACACACACACACACACACACACACACAAAGAAAGTAAAAAAAATGTGTGTCCTTAGCAGACATATGCACTCTGTAAGTTTGTTTTAAAACTTTGTGCTAAAGAGAGCTATAAAGAACACTGTAAAGACAAAAGTGCCAGGGAAAGTTTAGAGTGAACTCTTACCCTTTCACCCAATCCCTTTTCTCCACACACACAGTATCTTGTGTCTGAAGTGCTCTGAGAAAAATGAACTTCTACATCAAACCATTTCTGTTCTCGAACTTCATTTGCAACACAAAGAAAATACCACTTGTTGCATGGTGTGATTTAACCTGTTTTCTCTCTGAAAAACTGACTATTGTGAGAGAATGTTCAGCATATAACCATCAGAAACATCCTGGAACTGACTATATACTGTAGCTGTAATTCACACACTGCCTTCGGGAAACACGATTTTATGGGAAACAGTATGGTTGTACTTTACTTTTAGCAGCAAAAACTGACCGTAACAAGGCAGCTCTTGAGTTACAGCGAACAAAGCTACAGGCTGCATTTAAGACGGCCAGAGGATTATAGTTTTAATGTTCTTTGCATTTATGTTTTCATCTTGATTTAGAGCCCAGTAACATTGAAATCCATGTCAGAGGCACAATCTGACTTATGCACATAACCAGAACTGAAACAAGTAGTTGGTTAATGGCAACTATTTT
This sequence comes from Trachinotus anak, assembly GCF_046630095.1. NCBI lineage: Eukaryota > Metazoa > Chordata > Actinopteri > Carangiformes > Carangidae > Trachinotus > Trachinotus anak. The sequence continues at coordinate 13,321,465 of NW_027273859.1, read as the reverse complement.
ATCAATTAATGATTTCAGTAAGGGTTCAGGCAAAATGGTTCCAGATTTGAGGACTTGCTGTTTTTCTTCATAATATATGATAGTTAACTATCTACTAATCTACTAACTACCACTAACTAACTAAGATTTTTGGATTGTTGGTCTGAGGAACTGAGCTATTTCAATGGGTCACTTTCAGCCTTGAGGAACTGTAATGGGCATTTTTCTGACATTTGTAGATAGAACAATTATTGCTTAATTGAGAAAATGATCAAAATTATAATCAGTAATGAAAACAATCATTCGTTTCAGCCCTAATCATGACTAAAACTTCTCTCTTCATCTTCACCTCTTCATCTCAAATGCTTATTGGTCTGTACTGCTGCTGTTAGGGACTGGTTCACTAACTTATGTCATATTACAATAAATCAGAAAATAAAAGCACTCTGCTAAACAGTGAAGAACAATGTGGAATAACTTATTTTTTATACTTTCCATTAAATGCTTTCAACGGCTCATTAGGCCCTATTTAAACAGGAGAAAACACATTTATTTACAGCTAGAGCCTCGTTTGAAAATGGAACTGACTACACAGCGACTCACTACCGGACATTTATACTGCCACTGGCCACTATCTACAAAATATAATCATACCAACAAGCAAGACTCCAAACGCACTCATATACAAAGGTCAAGAGCATATAAAGGGAAAAGAGAACCCGTGCAATTGCACGCTGGGATCCAAACTGCTGGGGGAACCAAAGCAGTATTGTAACAATTAAACTGCCCTTGAAACTACCTAAGAGACTGGTGGTACTGTTGTGTAATAAAAATTGCATGGGAGTGCATAGTGTACACACACTCAAACACATACACATATTTAAAGAGTCTTACCCATATGTGGGGACATAAGGCCCATAAATTACATTAGTTTTGGTTTTCTTTGTTCTTTTTCGTTTATATGATGTTTGGTTTGTAAGTTAAACAAACCATATGCTCTGTATCTTGTACCTAACCACAGTCACATCACATGTCAGAGAAAGCATGAGATATAAGCGAGTTCCTGTAAATGTGGCCACTCAACCAATATCCCTCCTAGAGCACAGCAGAAAAAAAAACAGTGTTACAACCCTGGATATGTAAGCATGTTAATATTTTGTTTGGTCCAAGGTTTTAAATTATTTTAAATGGCATGAACAAAAACCCCAAATCTAAACACCGCTGACATGTTGTAGCAGAAACGAACATGGGCAGGCCACCTACTGCCTGCGATCTGAAGCAGCTCTGCTTCTGAATAGATGGCCACCACGCCATGTTAGAGACTCATATTACTCACAGCAGACATCAGTTTATAACTCTCAGTGTTGAAGGTAAATTCTGGAAGCATTAGGTCCAAAAATGTTCTGCAAAAATGCAGAATACACTTTTTTGTTTTATATGTATGTATGTATCCAAAGGCTTAATTCAATTACTGTTGATTGCTGTCATGCTGTGTTTACAAAATAAATTGTGATGAAAAGGCATTTGTCAGGGTCACATCAAAACCATATAACAGACTGTAGAATGTTTGAATAACTAAAGTTGCACTGGAATGAAAAGGGAAAAGCTTCGAGTCTTACATACACACATGCCAGCAAATGTGAGCACACTGATGGAGATCTGCATGTGAACATCATGTCATTAACGGTTATGCTTCCATTAAATTATGTATACACCCTTTTAGCCTTCACAAGTTATTTGGATTGTTTCATTCTTCCAACACAGCCGACTGCAGCTCTATTTTGCTGATATTGGTCAGACCAGCAGCATATTTCCCTTGAGTGTTCAAATGCAATTTTATGTGTGAGCTAGTAGTGGCGAGGCTGTGGAAAACTGATATTCTCACAGTACACAGATGTGTGAACAGCGGCTAGCTCACGTGCACGCTCAATTCACAAGCACACAAACTGACGTAAACACAAACAAACATATTTACAGTGTTTGTATGCGTTGTCTGCAGCCCTATGATGTATTATTCAAAGTATGCTCTATGTTTGATCCATTTGTTGAGGTTTAGGGGGGAAAGAGAAAGAGCTGAAACTGGCTGACATCCAAAAGTTACACACTGCACCAGAGAAAACCTTACAAATAGCCAGAGAAATCTCATCCCTTATCCTGATAGGGTTGTCAGCTGTTAGTGTAACCCGTTTCACATGACAGACATGCAAACACAGTCACGCCACATCACTCCGCACTACAAAAGCACACCACCGACTCCTTAGCATAATCCCAATGCACTGACATGAGTGTACACCTCTGTACTCACGTCCCAATTATCCAGGCCCTCTGTAGAAACACACAATGCCTACAGCATCCTGCACAACATCCCACATGGCATCATTAAAGTCAAACAAACCGGCTGAATGTTTTATGTTCCGTTGTCTTTACCCTCTCCATGTGCCAGGCTCCTCTCTCTCACTCATGTCGGCTGTTTCTTTGGCTCTCTCTCTCCCTCTTTTTTCCCTTTTTTACAAATCCATTCTTGCCCTGTCTTACTCTTATTCTCTTGTTGTTAGGTACAGCTTCACTTTCTCCATCACGCTGTCACAGTTTAGAATGCTTTTCTGTTTTATTTTGTGTACGGTTCATTGTCTGTGCATCATGTATCTGATAACAGCATGCCCCAAAGGCTGCTGTCAGCATCTTTGTTGTCACAGAAGTGACTCAAGAGTAAGAGAAATGGAACAAAGCTAAAAAAAAAAAACATTATTTGTGTCGTAGTTTATTATTATTTACTAGCTACATAATTAATAAGTATAAGTAATATTTATTATCATATCTTTCTATCGGGAATACCTTGCACTCTTTGGGGCAGGACCAAAGACTGTCCTTGGAAGAGAGATGGAGTTAAAGGGAAACTTATATAACACAGCTATACATCATCTGGCAGTTGTTTTATATGCCACAGCTGTTTCAGCTCAGGTTCTTGAGGTATGACTATTTGCTCAACATAAATCCGGAAAATCAGTCCTACACAGGTCTGTGTTCGTACATGGGAGCTTGAGCGATACACGATTAACTGTTTCTGAATCGCGATCTTGATTCACATCCCTCTTCAATCTCATTTTCACATGACAACAATTCTGCCATATTTGCATTAGCAGGGAGATCTGCTGCATCAAACCAAGCACTACCCTTTCTCTCTGAGCTGTTACAGCAAATGACAGAACTGTGTTACACCACGTGACAATCTGTACAAAGCAAAGACAGGAAAGATCTGAAAACAAATCTGATGTGTGTGTCACGGTGACATACAAAGCAAAATGAGTCAAATAGATTATGATATGCCCATTGCTGGTTGCACCACACTATGTGTAGTCTGGGGAAGGAATAAATAAAAATGCCTCCATTCCTGTTTGAAGCCTCAAAAGGTTGATTTATTAGACTACCGGAAAAGGATTATGATCGAGGTTTACAATGTCCTTGGTTGCATTGTCATGTTAGATCATACAGCGTCGTATCTAATGTTTTGTTTACATTTGTCATTTGCATTGTGAGAAGCGCTGTAAACAACAGTGAATAACAATGATTATATTATTTTTCCATCTTGCATTACACATTTTATTCCTAAAGAAAATAATATAATAAGGAGAGAATATGTGGCTGAAGAATCACGAGATAGTTGTCATCTCAATTCTGATAAAAAATTTATATCATGATTCACATTTCACCTATAATTATGCAGCTCTTACTGGAGCCGGATCATTTCAAAAGAAGGAAATGCACAAGCGTCATCATTATCATTTAAATCATTGCCTAATGCAATGCGATCTTATATACAGCTAGGGTTGAAATGCTGTAATACCACACATGGGAAATAATCATTTAGGATTAAAACAGGCCTAGAAATAAGAGCACTGGTATCATGGCAGGGCAGGATTGGTGAGGACAGAAGTTTTGGACGTGACTGAAGAAATGAGTCAGGACCACCAGGCAATCTACCGCATCAGTCTGTCTATGCAGCTCTTTGACAGTAAGCACCCACTTATAGCACAGCATGAAGGTTAAATTTAAGAAAACCTAAATAAGAAGGGAGTTGAAAGTTTCATTGTTCAGCTGCTGTAAACATCTCATTTCTTTTAATTTTAAAATTCACGGGTTGTTATAGGTGATGGCCCCTAGGTGGTCACTGAAACATTATTTTACAAAAGGACAAGAAGAGGCACTGAACGGTTGAGATTAATTTAAACATTTTTTATGAATAACAGGGATATTCCTGTTAATGATACTGCTGAGTGTTGTGCAAATTTATCAATCTAATCTCTCTCAACAGCACAGTGATTTGCACATCTGCATTTACATAAGACATAAGAAAGAGAAAGGATCAGTGCATTGAATAATTACAATAACGCACAGCATAGGTTTGTTGCCAGGAAACTTCTATTGCCGAACTCCATTTGATGACACAAAATACAGCTTACATGCCGACACAGTCACGACTGTGGGCACGTCACAATTAAACGTGTGAACCAGCACTGACACAGTTGAGTAACTCTTCACAATTCATCACCACAAAGTGAGACACACAGCCACTAGCTGGAAACTGTTATGCCCTTTCACATTGCTCCTCACACTTGACTACACCTGCATCTGTTCTACCCCCAGCTCAGACTTTTATGGCTCTTTATTACCTGTAAGTGAGCCATCAATTTTACAGTATATGTAATTAATTGTAAAGTTCAAACTGTTGCTTTTTCACAGTCAACAGTTTATACTAACTAACTACAAAGTGGAGTTCTACGACAGGGAGCTTTTCCATATAAGTCAAACAAAGCTCTTTAAAGTCACAACAAACAAGAGAATAAAGTGCATCTATGATTAATATTGTGTCTGTGTCTTAATTCATTTGTATTTGGCCCTGGCCTGGCATTGTGTGTCACCTATCTTGCGACTGTGCTTTACCTGGATCCATGGCCATCTGTCATTTTCGGCAGCAGTCCAGGCATTGACCAGGCCCTTCTTGTTGAGGCGTGCAAAGTACGGGTACCACTTCTGCAAGCCAAAGAGAGCACGGTGGGTGGAAGAGGCTGTTATCTGTTGGTTGGAGATTATACCGCCCTCCATGCCCAGTGGTCCAGAGCATCCTGAGTGAAGAGAGGGAGAAAGAGACAGATGACCCTTCAAAAATGTGTGCAACTCAGTCTATGGGATGCATACTGATTTTTTGGGGGAATACAGATAATGTCATTTTGTCCTCCACACCTTGTTTAATTTTTCTTCTCAGTATCTCCACATCGGAGTCAATATCCTTGTTTATCTCTCGCAGACACAAAAACCTCAGTCTCCTCTACTTGTATTACAACCAGACACAGCCATTACAACTGTAACTGTATCTGTTATATCTTTGTGACGACATGGTTCTTTGAGGTCATCATCGATTTGTTGTTTGACCCTGACTCCCTTTTCTCTTATTATAACTGTTGCTTTGAATTATCACAAGACAATGGCAAAATGGTTTTGAGTCAGAGCTTGAGTCAGATCTTGTCCACTTCCAAGGGACTAACAGGTCACTCCTCCATCAGTAACAAAGCCCTCAGGCTTCCTCCCAAGGAGCTGCGGCCCCTTCTGGACAGCATCATCCCCAAAGTCAACAAGCTTTGTAACACCTTTAAATATCCTGCAGGCTGCAGCATTAAAGTGGGAGGCAAGACAGAGACTGTGAAAAGCACTGTTCTTTCTTCTTCAAGCAGCTTGTTTTCCCTCTTAATCCTAATTGGTATGTCCAGGCACATCAATAGCATTTTAATAGACATACCTGTGGTGAAAGGGATTCTGGCAATGTTTATTCAATGGAGAATTTATTGTTCTGCAAAACAAGTACTTCTTTGTGTTTCCCTTTAAAAAAAAAAGCCAATTGGGAAATCAAGTAATAACAGAAAACACATGAGAAATGAGAGCACAATGTAGAAATGGATTGGAAGGGAACCACGCATCCGTATGGTATGTTAGATAAATATAGCATATGCCACAATATACAATTTTATTGCATAAAATTGAAAATCCATAAGTTACCACGGCTCCCAAAATTATATTTTCCTAATTGCTCATTTACAGACAAAACATCTGGTTTTCTATCAAAACATGTCAGAGTTTGAGAGATTTAGCCAGCACCAGGTCGGATTCAATTAGTATGTGAAATGCATGCAAATCATATACTTTGCTTCTACAATTATAAGCCAACTCAGCCTGTGGAAAGACATCATCACTGTGAACTGTGTGAAAACAACAGTTTTGTTGTTCAAAACAGCTATGGGATATTGCCATCAAAAATGAATCAGATGTCACTGCAGGTCTTCAGAATCCTTCAGCCTGAATAAATTGTGCTACAGAGTTGTGCATCTGCAATGAAATTGTCTCTCCACTGGATATTATTCGCACTTTCGGTTGTAATAGGCATCTTATTCACTTAAAAATAGCTAAGAAAGTGGTTTCTGAGAGGTGACACAAAGCTGGTTTGGATTCTGCTCGACAGTCGGGATGCAAAGACACCCGCATCACTACATTTCTTCTAGCCCACAGTGTCTCTTAAAAATAAACTGCATTGCAGCCGTTAGTGTGCTGAATTAGTTATGACAGATGCTTAAGTTTTAATTAGTCTTTAACTCAAGCACATAGTCGACATAAATACAAGGAAATACAGCTGTGCAATTTTTTGTTTTTAAATAGTTTTCCTAATTGAACATGATTGCAGTGAATAGTGTATAATTCTGTGGCTACCATCTTTTAACTGTGTAAGGAAAAGTGGCTTGACAGTATTTTAGTTATTTATGGTCTAACCCAAAAAAGATAATGAACATCCATCACAAAGTATGCCGAGGATACTTCCCAGAGAAGAACAGCCAACACTGGCTCAATAGTCTAAAGAAAAATACTTAATGTTTACTGGGCATCTGTCTTACACAGAAAAAAAAACTACCTGAAACTGCAGTATGGGGCATTTAATTCCATAGCAGAGTTTAAAGTCATGATGTTAAACATAAAAGCTTAGCAAATGGATTGTTTCCCACAGCTTTCCTTATTGTGTAACAGCAGAAAACAGGGAGGGATTCTGCCTTCTCTGTTGTTGGTGTTCATTTCTAATGACAACAGGGATAAAATTGATTAGAGCAATAAAACACAGGACACAAAAAATACACAATACTTCTTTGTGTGAACAGTGGTGGATCTGATTAAAATTTAATCTGCCCATTGGATTTCTCCCGTTAGCACATGTCTGGTTACAGATGATGAAATAGCTGTGTGTAAAAGACTAAAAACCACAGCTGAGTGAACTTGGAAGTGCCCCAAAAGAATGAGGACATATCAAGCGATGAGTTCAGCTACAGGCACTGCTTGCTCATGCTGGATGAACTGTAAGTGTCAATGTAAGCCAGCCTTCGGGGGAAGCCTGGAGCAATGGTCACCAGAAGGCTGTGATGCCTTCTTTGCCATTTAAGCAAAACACCTAAACATTTCAAACCCAGCACAGACAGACAGACAGACAAGAAACACACACACACACATACCAGCAGATGATGAAACTGGCAGCACTCAGAGCTATGAGATGACTTTCACCACACAAGAAATCCAAGAGTGAGAGAAGAATGGAACAACGAAAGCAACCCTAGCACGACTTATCCAGCTGGTAAAACAGTGGGGTTCTAGTCAACAGGGAGCCAGGGAGACAGTGAGTAATGTCTGAGGATGGTCCAGGGGGATCAAGTGGTGAAGAGAAGAGAGCAAAGAGTATATCTGTGACTGTCTGTGTGTGTGTGTGTGTGTGTGTGTGTGTGTGTGTGTGTACTGACAGTACTGACAGAGATGTTTTTATATATTCCACTATGGTAAATTACTCTTGCTTCACTGGTTTTTTCCTTGTGTGTGACTCATCGGTTCCAGACCTATGAGGGGATGGTGTAGGTGGCTGCGGTAGCCTACTGCTGAAACAAAAGAGGAGCTTGGATGAACAGCTTTTATCTTGAGACATAGTAAACCACTTCAAACCAAAGGCTTGGAAAAACAGAGAGTGTGAGAGTAGGACTTTCCAAAATAACCAGTCTGTTGGACGTACAGTGATCCACGTTACATTTGCATTTCAGCACTGTAGCTCTAAACCCTGTTATTCACACACAGTGGGCATCTGTGTATTTTAACGGCTTTCTCTTTGCTTCACACAGAGTAGAAAAACTGCCATAGCTGAGGAGGTTTGTCCATCAGCAAGATATCTAAAATTCAAATTGTTTGAATGGACCTCCACAAAATTGGACATACACCTTTATCTCCTCGGTCAGGGGGATATTTGCAGACTCGGCAATCAATAGGAACACTGTGTTGCAGTAAACAGCACTATACACCAATTATATTTTCCTTTTTCTAACTTAAAGTAAAACAAAACCAAGAGTGTATAATTGTGCTAGTGCCTCCAAGCACAGCAGCGCTTTGGGCTAAATGTTAATGTTGGTGAACTAACATGCTGATGTTAAAAAGGTGTAATGTTCACCATTTTGGTTTAGAGTATTAGCACGCTAATCTTTGCTAATTAGCACTAAAAGTACAGCGCACAAAAGTAATTGTCTAAAACCATGAATGTCTGCACAAACCTTTATGCCATCCATCTTGAAGATGTTTAGATATTTAACAACATGGGTAAAAATATGTTGATGGACCCGCGAGAAAAAAAAGACGTCACCAAAGTCAGTAGGATTCGTCCACTGGGGACCAGGGATGTCTGTACAAATTTGATGGCAATCCATCAAATACTTGTTGATTTTAAGCCAGAGCGGTGGAACGAAAGACAGATTGACACCACCTTCCCTAGAACCATGCCACTAGCATGGCTAAAGACATGTTTCAAACTGATTCGCAGACAGCAATAGTGATCAAAATATCATCATGTTACAGAATTTGCCTTGTGCCTTTAGGCATACCTATACATGGCTAATCTGAAGAGTGTTAATTGAGTTGAGGGTGACATTTCCTGATCAAATGTAGCAAATGTAGAGAGTGCAAATCAGTACCGACTTTCAGTTTGTTATGTACCCTGTAAAATTGGGCACGAGCACCAAATGGAGTATCACCCTGATTTAACTCCTGAAAGTGACAGAGAATCTATTTTTCTTCTCTTTACTACGGCCTGATGTTAGGGCCGAGGTGCAAGGTTGGATTAACACAATATCATTTTTATCTAGATGTTGCTCTTCCAGGGCAGCTTTCTTGCAAGATATTTTATGTGGATGTTGTGGCAAGACACTGTTGCAAAGCTGCGGTCCTTCTCACCTTGTGGCAATGATGGGCCACTCTTAACGAGCTGCCTGCCAGCCGTCCGTCAGAGCAGCAGAGGCATCCAGCCCCCGGGCCTTGGCCTGCTGGCCCCTGAGCATACATCAACCCTGCGACAGCACGCATCACTAACACCAGCACTACCATGATGTGACAGCTGAATCCATCTCCCACAAGCCCTACCTACAGCCTAAACAAATTAGAGCCCCACTGAAATTAATGCCAGCACACCAATACTAATGAGCATCTGGAACGAGGGAATGATGAAAAGAGGAATAAAAACACAAAACAGACGTCAGCCATACAACAGAAGTTCCTCAGGTGACAAATGAGACTGAATTAAATGTATTTATACGTATAAGAGGTAGGTGTCTGAGTATGTCAACACGTTCATGTGCAGGTATTTAAAATATGTGCAAGACAGCGATCAGTATTTTAATAAGAAAAAAAATATATTGTAATTCAATAAACAGTAACAAACATGAGTAAACAAGTTTTCACATAAATATACCCACTTACTCATATTGTATGGCTGCTGTGTAATTCATTACAGTGGAGTCTGTGTGGTCCACAGCAAACTAAATAACTAGTGCAACCATGTGCTTAAAATAACAACAACAGTCCCAAACTGGCTGCTACAAGGACAAGCCAAGGTTGCCAGTTGTCAAAGCAATGCATGGGTACATACAAGTCAGAAACACTGACTGTTAAGACCAGATGGAAGTAAGGCAGACTTGGTGCACTTGAATCGATTTAACTTCTGCTGAAGGCAAATGTTTCTACAATCATGTTAGCCTTAAGATGCTTTTGTGAAACAGGGCTCAGAACAGCCACCATCGTTCCTCAATATTGGATCTTTAACTTACCATTTAACCCATATAAGTGTCTGAAAGTGTGAATTTCTTTGGACGATTATAGCTGTAACAATCCCAAATTAGTTTCAGCAGAAAGACTGAGGCAGCTCGTTCCAAGTGTTATCTCACTGTATTTCATGCTTTCGTGTATATTTTACTGGGATTCATGTTGGCAAGTGATAGATATGATTCTTTTTCTCACTTCTCGCTTTCCATTGGATCATGGGAATCAATACTGAAGGCACTGTAATTATTTCAGTAAAACAGGATAATCACTGAAAAGGCAGGCACTGGCCAAAACTCCACTACCGCTTTCACATATTATTCTCACGCTGATTTCAGGTATAGTGTGGCACAGCCAGAAAATGTACAGTTGCTTAATCTGCGACAGCCAATGTGTGTGCGGGACCTTCAGCCCACACACACAATGTGGGCTGAAGGAACAAGTCAGAGGAGATGACGAGTCCTCGCATAGAAGTGCATTCCAGGCATTCTACTTTTTTCTGTGTGCACTGTATTCACTGGAGACCCGACTGTACTTCTTATGATAAGGCTGCAACATATTCGACAAACACTGAATTTAAATATGAAAAGTCTAAATTTAGATTTAGATTATAAAGGGGCATTTCACTGCTCAGTTTATTCATCACAAGGAGCACTGGAGGAACTCTTCAAAATCTGGTAAAAAAAAAAAAGAAAAATAACAATAATAATAATAATTAATCCTGAGTGATGTGGCAGTAAAGTCACCAGGTTTGTCTCAGCTTGGAGACGACAGATTTTTAGCTGAAGGTTTGTGCAAGTGAACATGTTACTCTTACATTACTCATACAAGGTGTGGGTATTGACCAGGCAGGGAGGTTGTATTCACTGTGTAACACAATGGGAAATGTAGGTTTCACTGTGTTTTGGAATTTGTATCATACCAGGGACATAAAAAAATCTGGATTTCCAGGTCACTGCTGCTTCAATTATGACCATTTTTTTTCCATGTGCCACTGACAAATCTGCCAACTTCATGAGATTGCATTACTAAAATACTGTGGTCGTATACTGCATCAAATGAGCCTTATAATAACCTGCCAGTTATCAATTACAAAATTTATTAATTTCAAGAATGTAGCTGTGGTTTGGAAGTTTTGATAGACATGGATATTAGTTAGAATAGCAACTAGAATTTCATTGCTTAACTAACACATTTGTTTTTGTAATGTTTTCAATGATATGAATATTCTGCAACCAAATACATTTTTTTTTTCTTTCTTGCTCCTAGAAATCCAGTCTCTCAGTTTCTGACTGCTTTTTGACATGAAGCACCAATGTCAGAAAATATACCGTGGAGTGTAGTTCAGTCTGAAAGAATTAGGACTGTGTTGTGTTTGGCTCAGCTCCAGCACACCACCCGTGTTTGGCGTTGTTAACATTTACATTAGGTGAGCAGTGTAGAGCGACCCTTATTTTACCTTGTGGGATATGTTTGAAAAGGGCTAAAATTTCTGCACAGTTCTTCTGCTGTGGATGTACACACCATCGAATTAAAGGTGAGAGCCAGCACTTTCAAAGTCATGGTCATTGTTTCATTTCCAATGTAATGTGTAGAGTTACAGACTGCACTACAACTTTAAAATTACAGGCTGAATTAATGGTTGTGTAATATACTGTACAAATATCGAATTAAATGAGAAAATGAAAATGAGCATCATTAAACAAATAATGGAGCTTAGCATATGTTCAATCAGCAAGGCTAAATCTTCCTTCCATTGTGAACGCTTCACTCACAACATCAACCTAATCAGCTGGGGTGTGCTTCTTGACTCCTCTCCATTCACAATATTTCCCTCTGCCTTCTGTTGTTCAGGTTTGCAAAGTAAATACCAAAGTTTTTCCCTCCCCAATGCAGACTTGTTCAAAATTCCTGACTGTCTAGCCTGTTGCAGAACTGTACTGCACCAAAGATAGTAAATCTGTGCAGCGGTGGCTCAGGGCTGAGTCCACTGATACATTAATCCGAATGTGTTCCTCGACTGAGCAGACAAAATCCCCACAATAGCATAATAAACACATGAAGGCCTTTTGAGCTCTCCGGCATCTTGCAAGAAGAAAGCCACTTCTGATAAGAGAGAAACTCGCTCTCTCTGTTAAATGAAACGAGGGCATGCCTGCACAAAGTGACTTCTCAGCATTCAAATATTTTCATTTATTTATCTTTATCATTACGCTTTAGGGTTCATTGTGTTTGTCTGAACATGCAGAATTTTTCTTGTTAGTCATGTTTTCTCCTAAACAAATAGAAGGAGAAAATTGGATTTATTATCATGAAATTTTAATAAACAGACTGTGCATAGTTTTTCATATACTATATTGCTCAGATCTCACATTCATGTTGTGTTGTTTGAACATCAGTTAAACAGAATCAGAGTAATTCTGCCTTTTTGGCTGATAACTAATCTCACTGGATGGATTTGAGGATATACCTGTGGTGTCTTTAATTCAGAATGCATGAACATGTTATAACACCAGACATTCATGTTTTAAACAAACAAGAAATGATCATACTCCTCTGGCTGTAACCAAAAATATAGCGGGAAATTTCAGTTTATGTGTGTACTTTCCCTGTAATCTGTCCTATCTCATATCAGTTAAGATCAACTCATACCCCATATGTATTTTCACATATAATTCAGAGATTATTTAATAAACATGCAAGATTTCCCCTTATTCTTCAGATAAAATCCTGAAGTATGCCCCCTCTGTCTTGGGTGCTCTTATTTCTCTGAAACATACTCTTTACCTGTAATGTTGCACACTGAGCACATGGTGGCTCTTATACAGTGCCCTTCACTTGATAGCTCACCCTTCTACCCATTTGAGATGTAATGCACAGTTTATTTACGACCTTATTTAAAACATGTGGATACCGTTGAAAACAATATAAGATAAATTGTGGGTTGCATGCAACCAAAACAATCAATAATAATAATAATGGACGTTATGAAACAGCAAAAGCAAAGGAATGTCCTTACAACTTAACAAACCTATATAACACATTGAAAGTTGTCATCACAGGTTGGTGCACTACCCACTGAAGCATGGTTGGATGTTCGATCAGTTTGCTTGTTTGCTAATACTACCCACTGTGCAATTACCTGTAGCATCATGTGTGTTGTAACCAGTGGGAAGTTGTAAAAGAGTTAAAAGACAAACATTAAATAAAAAAGAAACGTGACCACTTACTGTATTGACAGTTCCTCCCCATGTACTCCCCCGGGCATTCACAGGAATAGTTGGCAACCAGATCTGTGCAAATGCCTCCATTCTTGCATGGATCCCTTTCGCATTCGTTAATATCTAGAAGAACCAAAAAACAACAACAAAAAAAAAAGGTGCATTCATTTATTTAAAGCAGATAGTCGGCAATTAGAAAGACCTCATCCTCATTAGAATGCATTGGTAGGGAGCATATATTGAATTTTCCCTGTGTGTTACTTGATTCTGTCTGCCCTGAGAAGCTCTCACAAAGACACTGGTTTCTTGAAAGTAATAAATCAAATTGCTCCTTGGGAGACCATTAAAGCTAGAACGTAGGCCCAAGTTCTCAAATGTTAAGAACAATTAACCCAGTGTACTTTCTTTGTAGTTTAAAGTATTATCATATGTACAAGTGAAAACTGCACAGAAACTAATTGCTCAATTCTACAAAGAGTTTTTGTTTGATGTTGGCCAGTTTCCAGAAATGTTGACTTAATGATAATGATAAATTAATGATGTGTTTGTGAGAGTCAAGAATTAAAATTGCATTCTTAATGGTGCATATTGGGATATTTATTATGGTTGCAGCCCTCCTAAACTGCACACAGTCAATTCAAATTTTTCTAAGTTGGCCTGTTAGATTTCACATCCATTGACACCAAATCTAGCCAGAGCAGATAACTGTGATGTAAATCTTTAACATTAATTATTTGTAAATCAGAGAGGCCTTTGAATTGGGAGTTTTTTTTTTAGCTGACTCTCTGACTATTACTTCCGCACATGCAGTATTTGGTGTAGGAGAAAGAAAATTGTTCTGCTTGATAATATTCCAAGTTCAGCAGCAGAGACAGTTTTTGTTCTCCTTTATTTTCCAGACATGAGCAAGTCTTAACCAACCACCATCATATTTATTTTACTTAACAGTGGTTGTGCACTTTTAAGCAAATCAGCCAGACTCCAGCTGGACTCAGCCACATCGGAAATGTTACTGAACACCTACTGTACACCACACTGAAAAACAACATTTTGCACCACTGACAGTCATTTTGCAGTAAAAGTAAAAACCCTCAACCTCTTCACTCAAATGCCACAGGCACACAGACAAGAGGAGAACCAACTATCAATATGCCAAATTGTCACAAGGTTATCATCTACTGTACGACCACTTTTGCTGTGCAATTGCTCTGTAAAATCGCTCTTCTCTGATTGTTTCATCTAACCAGTAACAGAAGGTGACAGACCCCCAACCCTACCCATCGCACCAATTTGCACACCGCTCTATTATAGATCCAGTCAAGGGAAATGGGATTATGGGGATGGTTTTGGAGGGGAGGGAGGAAAAGGCTTTTGAACAATTTTTAACAAATTTCTAATGATTTCCAAACTTGCCTGTGGCAGCCCCAAGACTTTTAATCCTCTAAAACATACCCAGAGCTGCCTGTGACTCATAGGTATATTTTGGCTTCATGTATATGTAACTAGGGTTGAGATTTGGAAAGCTTAAGAAAGTGAAACATGATTAAAGCAAGTCTGTTACAGTGCTTTATCTCTCTGAGGTTTTATCTATAAAATCTATAATAGTCACTTGAGCACATTTATAATATCTCAAAATACATCTTTTTCGGTGAATATCTTATGCTCCGGGGAAATACAGCATGGTCTTCACACATAATGGTCACTGAGGTACTGTGACTAGAGGCAGTAGCATTTTTAATCTGCAGCAGAGCAGAGTACAAAAAAATAACTAAATGAAGAGAGTGAAATAAAAGTGAGAGAGAGAGGCTCTGAGATTCACCCAAAAATCCACAGGGGATCCGTGAAGACAGCTCTATTTGAGTGAAAAGATGTTTGATGAAACTGAGCTGTAAAACCTTTCCCAAAAGATGATAAAAAAAAAAAAAAGGTTGAATCTGAAACACACATCTGTTTTGTTTTCATTTATGTGGTATGCATGAGGGGGCATTTTGTTTGTGTCAGTCTGGATGTGTATATAATCTTGAATACAATGTAACAGTTTTCATTTGTTTATTTCTGTATTTTGTGAGCACGTAGCTGTCACAAAGCCTGCTGTTTCTTTTAATGTAATGGTTACCTCCCGATCCTTGTTGGACAGACTGAAGAAAATACATGTACCAGCCAGCACCTGGTGGCTTCTAAGCACGATAGAGCTGATTTTCAGAGTTGGCACTAAAAACATCCAACCCCAACTATGTTGGAAGAAAAGTAGGTTGATGAAAGGCAAACTGCAGCATCCACTCATGTTTGATTAAGATGAAATGTGTAAATTAAAACAGAGAGAAGTGAAACATGTTTATACAATTATTTTGATTGTCAAGCTGTGAGGATTCATGCACATGAAAATTTGTTATGAGGGGTGTTGCATTGTGTTTGTACTTTGCCATTGCACAGATGTTTGTGACTGTCTATTTGACTGTCTGAGCATGTTTTCAGGATCTGTTCCCCAAGACATTTTCAAAGCCATTTGGTACAAAGCCATTAAAGCTCCAATTTACAGTTGGTGCACAGTCCCCGCCTCCCCCAAATTACATCAGCGTTTGATCAGAATTTGTCTACAGTCTTGCTGGGGATCATGTGGTTGAGTCAACGTGGAGACTAAACCAATGCAACAACTGGAGAGATGCACTGTATAGTAAATATGGAGTGGGGTTTCAAACTGAAGCTTGGAGAGGGACAAAAATGATTTCATGATCTTACTCAAACAATAACAGCATGGATTTGTGTGTTTTTGAGTCTTCTAACTGCTTGCTATAATCAGATGCAAACGATTCAGTAGTCAGTTGTTATTGTACTTCTCCATAGCTGATTCCAGTTACTATCATGTTTCAGATGTGATGCTGAATCATGCTTAAAGTCATTCTCTGCATGTTTTCCAGAGTTTTTTCTGTTTTAAACTTCAGTCGTGGCTGTAACCGTGCTTTGAATAGCTAGTAGAGGACAATCTGTGATAATTACACATCTAAAAATGGCCGGCATGACTAATACAAGAAACTAGTCTCCTACTGATAATACATTAGCAGCACACAAATGAACAAACAAGCACTTGTCAGAAGGAAACATCTTGATCGTGGAAGATTACTGCAATCAAGGGGGGATTATGTTTTAATTAATTCCAGTTTAAGGGGCCTCACAATTCCATTAGCAACCATTACCCTGAAAAACCCACTGGAGTCCGCCTTATAAAGAACAACAATGGTCAGTCCTCATTCAACAATTCAGCTTTTCAGTTATTTTAATCGTTGTAATCCTCAAGAACCACTAATTGTTTGCAACTGTGACAACATTAAAAATACTAATGCAATTATTAATTAAGGGTACAGCATGTCCGTATCAAACATCATTCATGTATTCCACAGCAGATTCATTTGCACAGGGAATATCTGGTCTTTACTAATTGCCTTAGTGGAACAATCAAATGGAAATATGATGATGAACCACTTGTAAACATCATAATATAATGAATTCAATGCATTAACTGAATGTAGTTCCAAACAAATGCTGTACCATATGTACATCCATAAGTGAACGGCTTAAGTGAAGTGAAAAGTATGCCTAGTGCAGAGATGGCTTCCTTAAATGTCATAGGGACAAGTAGGTAGCACAAAATTTGAAAAAATAAACAATGCTAAGGTTATTCTGCACACAGCACAATATACTGTTATTTCACAACAGCTAAAACGCTAAGATACGTAATGCTTCTGTTATCCTTTGAGTTCATATCCTGCTTTGTTGTCACCAGTAGGTTCAAATACAGAGGTGAGCCAAATGGGCAAGCCACTCAAATAGCCTGCAGCACAACATACCACAGAAAGAAGAAAACACAGCCAGCCCATCTTACGATTTGCCTCTCTTTTATGAGAGGCCATCAGTCCCTGGGAGATCAGCGCAGGGAAAGTGAGACTTAAAAGTGACGCGTTGCCAGCAAATCAGGTGGGAGAAAAGGGATTACTTCAGGGAATGCAGTTAATCCACTTGGTAAAAACTAAAGAGGAAGGGAGAGGAGAAGCATGGAGAGGATGGTAGGATGTGAGACAGGAACTGTGAGAAAAAAAAGGGGGGGGGGGCAGAGATAGATGTGCTAGCCCAGTGGTCAGGTAAATGAACTGTGTTTACACAACTTCTTTAACACAGTCACTGTTAGAGGCATGCATCCAAGGAGTTCCCCTCATTGATGGTAGTCCAGAACTACCAATCTGCATTTAAATATATTCATTAAACCCCTAAACATGGTGAAACAACATTTTGCAACTGGTGTCTTCAGTTTAATGAGGATGGCGCTTCATTGGTTATGACGATTTAACAAGCCACTTTGAGAAAAGATTTCCACAGTGGATGGAGACAATAAAACTACCAGGCGTACAATTTAATGCAATCCAGCTCGCTCTTCAATAATACTACTTTAGTCACGCTTATAATTCTTAGTTTTTGTTGAAATGGTGCCAGACCGATGCTGATTCATCTGAGGCAGTGTTCAGTCACATCCCACTA
This sequence comes from Trachinotus anak, assembly GCF_046630095.1. Classification (NCBI taxonomy): domain Eukaryota; kingdom Metazoa; phylum Chordata; class Actinopteri; order Carangiformes; family Carangidae; genus Trachinotus; species Trachinotus anak. Next base: position 13,303,580 of record NW_027273859.1, on the reverse strand, counting down.
GACTGTAATACTTGGCAAGGTGTTCATCTTATTTTGTCCACATACACTGCAAAATGCAAGGCTATACAACGTCAATACTTACAGATCAATAAATAATGAAACAAATCTTATACTGTCTAAACAGAAACTGCAGAGAATCATTAAAGGGTACTTCAGCATGACTGAAGACTCAGGTGTTTTACTTTGTAATTCTATGTAATGACTATATTGTACATCACTGTGCAGTTTTATAAATGAATTGGTTGTTCATGTGTCATATTAAGATCAATAAAAAAAAGATAATTGAATTCGATAGACTTATTAATGTGATATCATCATCAATCTCTAACCCATGCACAATGTCCGGCCCTGAAAAAACTCCACCCCAAAATATATTCCTTCAGTGTCTGGTCAGACTCTAATCATGCTCTCATCGGTTCACTGGCATGTCTCGGTCCTTCGCTTTGCTCCTCTATTGCTCTCTAAAAAGCGTCTCAGTCAGACAATAATGAGAGCGATGAATAGTGCTATATGTCAGAATTGATACTGGCTGTAAGTACTAAATTAGCTATAGTGTGTCCAGGGAGTGAGAACAAGGCCTGCAAAAGGAGGGGTCACCTGTGCCCTCTCCGCTGGGCTGCACTGACCTCTGCAGCGCCTGCACCTGCTACAGCCACACAAACACACAGCCTGATGAATCTGCTTTCCAGTTCATTCAACAGAAGAGGTATTGTGTCAAATTTCACACAAAGGAAGGTTATTGAAGACATATACATATATATATATATATATATATATATATGCTATAAAGTTGAGGAAAAAAATGATAAAATTCCATCAACTGTATTAAACCTTTTCTGAGTGTAAATAATTGTGCAGTAGAGAACTGATACCAAATAATATTTTTTTCTGCTATTTTTTGCAGTAAAAACATAAAATGAGAGTATTTTTTCCATTTAAAATAAAACATTTTTGAAAGAAAGAAAACAATATCTTTGGGACATATTCACGGATGTAACCTCCAAGCTAAGAGTTATGTGTTTGTCTGACAACTGATCCAGTAGGGGCAATGAGACTCAATTTAATCCAAGGGACATGTGCAGACAGTGCAATGTTAGCAGTGGTTTTAACAAACAACACAATTTTAAGTGCTTACATTTGTAGGTACGTTTTTTAATGCTGTTCAGCCTGCTAGAGCAGCTAGCAGTTAATGTAGCCTGCAAAATGATGCCCACAGGTACGCTTTTCCCTTGTTTGCTAGTTTGTCCAACAAGGGAAGGTGCAAAATAAGACATGCATCCAGGCTTGTAACTAAGAGACATTAGAGGTAGACATCTCATTGTGTTCAAAGGTGAACCACTGCATGCACTCTGAAGCAGGTTTTCTTTAAGGACCTCTCTGTATTTGGCTGTCTTCACCCTTCCCTCAATTCTAACCAGTCTCTCTGTTCGTACCATCGAGAAGGCCCCCACAGCATGATGCTGCCACCATCACAGTTCACTGTAGGGATGGTATGAGCGAAGTGTTTGCCAGACACAGTATTTGGAGTTCTGCCCAAAGAGTTCAATTTTTGTCTCATCAGACAGGAGAATCGTTTTCCTCATGAGTCCTTTAAATGCTGTTTGGCAAAGTGTCATATGCATTTTGGCTTCTATAGTCACTGTACCATAAAGCAGTGTTTCCCAGACATACATTTACTTGGGCAGGCTGCTGAGGTATATTAATGTTAAAGTATATTTAGCGACCCATTTTTGCATTTTTTTTAGTTTTAATTTTTTTATCAATCTGAGAGAGAGACTAGTGGACAATCTCCCTTTGCTCTAACCCTCCCGTCCATGCTTGTTCGCCCACCACTGTCTATGTTGACTGTGGAACTATTTTTATACTTCTCGTAATAACATAAAAGATCTCTAAAGTAGTGTTTTGTGCTGTTGCTTCTTTGTAGAGCTGCAGCACATTGAGCAAATCAATACTCAGCCCTTCATTGCCCTGCTCTTTCTCTCTCTCTCTCTCTCTCTCTCTCTCTCTCTTCTAACACACACATTGACAACGGACCGTCTGTCATAGTGAGACTGGCCATTGTGAGCACCGGGAGAAATCCCACCACACTGGTGGACGGGTGCACCATCAAAACATCCAACACAACACATAATTGTACAAAAAGTGAAGTGGTCTGTATACCTGCTGAAGCCACAACAACAATAAAGACGGTTGTTTTCCTCAATAGAGAACAGAGGAAATTTAATTCACAGAGCTGGTTTATATAAAAATAAGCGCTTTAATTTCAGTTGGACTTAAATATAGATACAATAGCATCAGTCTAAGCCTAAATTGGCCTCAAACAACAACATAAATCACAAAAATCATTGAAATAAATGCCTGGTAATAGCTTGTAATCCTCTCAAACTTGTAAAGCCCCCAAATCTAATTAGGAGAATGAAAGGTAATGTCCCTGCAGTATTGCCCCTGCATTTCACCCACTTCCTTCATTAAATTACAGTCAGATGTTGGGTAAAACTGGTTAAAGCCTTCTTTTTCCTCCGCCAAGACACAGTAAACCACACAATTGGAGGTTGGTCAAGACTTTGCTTTCAAAGGGAGATGTCTCATCATGTTATACCTCTTCATCTGGACTTAATTTAGTACTCATGCACAATTTCCCTTGGGGAAGGTTCATCTTCTCTTACTGGTTTTTACGTCACAGAGGCAGCAGACCTACAGATGTGTGGTAAGCAAGCTGGTCCTCTCGAGCCCTCTGTCTAGGCGAAGTGCAGTGGTCAGACCTCTACAGTCAGTGATCGACAGAAATGAAGTGGACAACCAGTTGTTTATGCCTACCACATAATTAACCCCTGACCTTGAACACTCGTACTTCCTTGAAAGTAATCATCCTTTTTTTTATAGTGGTTTCCCCTGAGACATACTGCTGCTGTTGCTGATGATGATGATGAATCCCTGTGATTCATGGTGCAGATGTTGGTTTGATACTGAAAGAAGGATTTTAATCCTTGGGCACATATAATGAATTCATGAGTGAAAACACACAGTCAGTGATTTACATCACTTGGATGCTACTCTGAGTAGGCATAATGTATATCATTAGCTTATAAGATCAGTGACAGAGCTATTTATCAAGAAAGAGTTTTATGCGTGAAGATAAAGATCATTTGGTATATTTATATGGGGTCCACCACAAGGACATAACAGACAACAATAGTTCTAGGCTAATACATACCCTACATACTCAACAACACATGATGTTATCATTCAGTGACCACCCAGACGCATCTAAGGGAGCACAACATTGCATATGATAGAGTGTTTTTCATGCTCAAAAATAGTTTAAAAACAACACAGCACGGCGTTTTCTGCTGCACATGCCACGGCATACACCTGATAATACTTGATTAACTCCATGGGACGACATAAACACATGTTCAGCTGATGAGAGCGTTGCAGTTTTGATGAGAAAAGCTCATATCGTGCTGTCCCGTCTTCAGGTCCCTCTGTGATTAGTGTGCTCATCACTCATGTGATGCAATCCTTGCTCTTATTTATTTCTTTTGTGAATATTATGTCCTCCCACTCATTTTTGGCAGTTTTGATGTAACACAGCACCCTCTTGAAGGAGATGGAGGAAAAAAGAGCCATCTGTCCATATCTCAGTGGGAAAGACAGGACATCTCTGCAGGTTGTGTATAAAGTGAGGCTTTTCTTACCAGTAAAAGTCAAGACACATGCTAGTGTTTTCCACCTGCATTTCATCACATATCTAATCACGTATCTCCTGTACAGAGTCTATGTGAAATAGATTATTGCTTGCCCATGTGAATTCCATTCGGCATATTTCTATAATGTACTCGAAGAAGTGCTGGTATATCCTCAGAGCCCCATCTCTGTATATGGGCTATCAGCCTTGGATGTTGTGGTTGACAGGCCCTGGTGGAGTGAAATGTGCCTCGTCCACACTACACAAGGCCAAGACAAGCTTTGTCTCTCTAAGTTGAGTCAGAGATAGAAGATAGAACAAGGAAGTGACTGTCTCCTCTGTCAATCTATCTTGTCAATCCTCGCCTCACCCATGCCTCTGAAGTGACTATCAGCGCATAAGACAGGATTCCTATCTGCAGTCTGATGAAGTCACAGAACCAGCTGACAGAGAGATTTAACATCACCTGATGTATCCTCGACATGCATTTTCACAGTGATATATTTGAGCCTTGGTCATATGCATCTAGGCTTAACATGAGCATTGATTTTATTGATCCCCTTCACAGAACTTCTCAAATCTCATCTCATGTGCCTGTTAGTTTTCACAGTGGTACATGCTGTATGTTTCAAGGGATATGATGATGCATGAAACAGTGAATGCAGGATTAAGAATGCTGCATTCCAAGGACATGCTTTTTAAAGTGGGATTAGCCCACTGAGAAGTTATTCAGAGCTGCACTCCAGAAGCCCTTGAAAAGGTATCTTAGGATGCATTGCAGAGAGGTTTGAGTATCTAAGAAGCAAAACACTCATCATTTCGAAGACATGCAGACCAGGGACTCTGCCGATGCTGGGATGTGCAGAATGTGAAAAGCCCCAAGCTCACAGGCAGAATGACACTCGGAGGAAAGCCTTAAGTGTCATTTTAAGCTTACAGATGGAGCCTCCGCAGCAGGTGTGTGAGGAGAATACTGATCTAACTCGGAACAAACAGACTCTGATCCACAAGCCTTTTAACATTACTAAGGTACACTTACGAGAAGGCTTAAATGGTATGAGGTGCAGATGGAAAGTGGAGGGAGGTGGTGGGGAAAGTAAGGGCTTGATTTGGGAGAAAATATGTGTTAATAATGTGTTAACACACAATAAATATGTTGTGTACAATATGTTGGTTTTAACATTACTGAGATACTTAGTTACATTCACGTGATAAATGTCAATGAGGTTCTTGAAACATTAAAGTGCAGTGCTGAAATCTGTTTATCATTTTAAATTAGCAAATATCACATTACCATGGTAATATTTGCTAATTAGCACTAAACACAAAGGGCAGCTATGTTTAATGAGAATGCCATTAGTTTTGTGGTTTTTAAGTCATACTACACTGAAAAAAAATATTTTTTTCCCTAATGATGGCACAATGGGATGACCAACTTTAATAATCACTAACAACTTATTGCCATTCAACCTCTGAGGAACATTTAATGTATTTACCAAATTCCACAGCAATTCTATCCAATAGCTGTTGAGATATTTCAATAACAAGACTAGGTAGCACTTAGTGTATGGCTGGACATAATAAGCGAATTCGAGGACATAGTTGGAAACTGTTGTAGAACCACTGTAAAAATCTACTTTCAATGGAAAGTAGCTGAAGTCTGCTGGAAAGGGCACTAAAGGTTGCTACGTGACATTGTATGCTAATTAGCATATTCATGATGTCATCATGTTTGCCTTTCTCCTATTCTCCATGCTCACATGCACAGTACTTGAATACAGCCGAATCCCTAATGAACCTGTTTCTCATTTACACGTTTTTCTGTTTCTGTTGTCAGACAACGGAACAAGTTTGAAATAGTGACTGAAACGTGGCCCAGTAGAGCAACATGTTTACTTCCAAGCCGTTTCCAAGCTACTGGTCTGCTCTGGATTTTATAACACTGTCTGACAAAATCACATACATTAGAAAGTAGCTAAGGTTTGACCAAAAAGTCACTGGATTTATGGCTAGGTGGCGGTTGGTAAATCTAATAACAATGGCGTTAATTTGGTAACACTGCCTGTAAACGTCCCTGACCGGCCAATAGTCACTTAGTTGGTCACAGATATTTGCGTTTATCAAAAAACAAAAAATGTCAATCTCATAATTGCCTTATGGAAAAAGTATGGGAATCACCAAAATCATTAGTGTACATTGTGCAGAATTTAATGGCATCAATGGCATTATCAGTCAGGACTAAGATGGTGGATTGATATTGCTATTCCAGAGCAAAGCAGCTAGCTTGGCAAAAAAAGTTCTTCACAATCAAATAAAAGACTGCAAATACATACTTCTAATCCATCATATGTCATGGCACTATAGGGCATGACATTAAAAAGTCAGACATAAAGGATTTATGAAGTTAAAGTTAAATCATGAAGATGCAGTAACAGCCGAAAGAAAAGTTGCATCTGAAAGTTGCAAATATTTAAAATCATATCCACTGAAAAAAAATGGTCTTGATAAAGGTCAGATTCTGAATGACTAAGGCAGAGTTTAATATTGATAGTGCTGCCAAATTAAGATGCATCAGTGGTTTCGGCAGTGGGTGATTTCACACTGATTTTATTAATGCATTTCCTTGCTGACCCTCTCTCTGAACTACCCTTTTCTGTGTCTAATGAACACGGGATTCCATGAATGCTTAAAGCGCTATCATCCCCATAACGGACATTCACCCATCTATATCATTGCTTCCACGCTGAGTCATATCTATGATTAAATCAAAGGTGGAGTAACATCTCCCTGCTGGGCACCAGCCAAAAACCTGTGTTGCGGTTTACAAACTGCACATTACCATGACCATAAACCTCTCTTTTTTTCTGTCACACTGAATGAACTCAGTTTGTAGTAAAAACAAAACTGATAGTAATTTGGCCACACACTGACCATCCTGAATTAATGCAGCTCTGTGTAGTCAAGATGAACATTTATCAATGCTCTGTTTTGGCTTGCAGTGCCAGCCAAAAGCCCTCGGCAGGACTGAGCCTAGCTCTTTTCTGCCACCTGGGATTTAGAAATGCATCTCTATTTATGCTTTGGCCATCTGCCAACAGGTCCATCCTTACTGCAGAGGCCAGGGCGCGACAGCACAGCTCAAGTGACCGAGGGGGCCTTACACAATTAGGCCCTGGTAACAGCTCGTTCCCTACAACTCTTCCACAGGAGGGATAAGCCATGTGACTGGGTACTCAGGGACTGGGAACAAGGGAGGAGAAAAACCTTAAAAAAAAAAAAAGAAAAAAGAAAAAAAAAATATATACACACTTAGGTGAACAAATATACAGGCTCCATTTTGGCAATTCTCATCTCATCATTTTCTTGCTGTTTTTCTACCTAAAGTACACATTTCTTTTGTTTTTTGTCACGATCTCTTTTAATCTCAACAAACATAACGTAAAAAATCCAGGCACAAACAAAAACTCTTCTGAAGCACTTTTGCACATTCACATTCTTTCAAAGCAATGACCTTTCCATAGAAGACTAAGTTTTATGATAACAAGAATGTACTTAAGCCACCCCTCTGACCATTCCATATAGCAGCAGCTTTCTGATGGCATTCCGTGCCTTTATTATTAGTTTTAACAGCAAGGTTGCACGGTGCAAAAAAAAAGAAAATTGTCTCATCTGTAATTTTGCTAGCAAAGCACCACCTTGCCAAAGAAGAAAGGTCATCTTACTCAAAGTATGTTTCTACAGCAGTTTTTCTTTGGCAGGATTTGCAGAACTGAGTGCTTACTGAAGGCATATGGAAAAGGTGACATATCAGTGATGGGCCAGAGCACTGACAGATGAGGTTGTGAAAACGTGCATGAGGCTAACACCAACAAGATCAGGGCCAAGCACAAATGTATCTTGGTAAACAGTGAGTGTTGTCATTCTTTGTTTTCAATAAACTTGAGAAAATAAGGTCAGTTCTGATCTGTCAAGAAAAAGGCTCCATCTAGAAGGCTAAATAAAATATCTATGTCAGTGGCACAGAAAAAGTGACCAGAAAAACCTTTCAGCTTGTTATCCAAAATGTCCCCTGACAAAAGGTGTGATGAGGTCAGCACCTCCTGGGATGGAGAAAGGGCAGCAGGATACCAAAGAAAATAGACATTTGAGGTACAACATTGATCTTTGACCAGGTCTCTTTCCCTGTGTGGATGTGCAGTATAAACACACACACACACACACACACACACACACACACACACACACACACACACACACACACACACAGAAAGCAAACAAAAACTATATATAGCTGACAAGAAATATTGCCATTAATAGATATATTATTAAAGGCATACTATTATTATTATTGTACACTTTACCAGACTGTAAACAGTAAACATTGGCCTGGTTCTAACAGATAATGTGCAATACCTACATTTATGCTGTATTTATTCTCAAGTAAACAAGACATATCCTTATGGCAGATTCAGCCCATTGAACAGTGGGAATATCCTAAAATATCACTGCCTTAGTAAGACCAAATATAAAAGACAAAGAAAAAAAAGCACAAAGAATTGAACTTGCATATAAATGAAAAATCTAGACGTGTTTCTTTGTACCTCATCTGTATGATTATAGCTTTTGACATATTGTCAATAGAAAACTGATTTCTCTACTGTGTACAGAGGAGGATGGTGGCCCAGTTACTAAAACCTTCTTTACATGTATCTGCATATTCTGTACGTATGGAGGCCCTTTGAGACACACTGCAAGGAGACATGAACAGTGTCATCCTTTAACAAAGTTGCATTACAGAACTAAGACTTTCAAATGAGACAATGCCACCAGGCTCCATTGAAATGGGGAAATGCAGATTTTACTCTAAAGTGTACAATCCATGAACTAATTATAAATGCACACCTTATATCTTTTCAGCTTTGCAAGACACTAGGAGTGAATCAAAAAGAAAAGGTGCATGGGTACAGCTGACTGGAAAAGGTAGGTGGTCATCCTTATCTGGCACCACTGATTTACTGTCCATCTGAGAATCATTAAGGATACTGAATCTCCTGGTGGAAGCAACAGAGGTGGTGGCTACGGCTTCAATAAGCAGACAAAATGGTAGTGATGCATATCTCAGTAAAAGTGGCACCACACCACAATGCCTGTGATGCCACCACGACACAGATAAAATACTGTAACTATAACATCCCCTCCAGAGGCACAAGGGCACCCATGTAGGCCTCCTGCATCACATCCAGAATCTAGGTCAGAAATTCAGCCCTCTTTGCTTGATGCATGTTACCTATTGTTAGTGCAACATGCCAGACACTCCTTTACTGGTCTCCAAAAACCAGAGGAAGGAACCAAAAGCTTGCAATAACAGACAGCAGTCAGTGTAGGTGAGAACTTCCCTCGCTGAAGTCTCCTTACTTGCAGAGTACAAACCCCGAGTCAGAGTAATGGCCTATGCCAGGTACGCCTTCACTCGCCCAACAATGGAAATTATTATGCATCGGACAAGTAACCTAATGCTGGCTACATTCTGCAAACAGCAGTCACTGATGCCCCCGAGAGTAGCCAACTCACCAAGAGCCAATCAGTCACCCAGCTGTAGCTCTCTGTGAGTCTAAGGGAACACTAAAGTCAACAAAAGGCTTACACACATACACACACACACATCCATGTAAACCTGCTCTTTTGAAATCATCAATGAGGGTTAAGTGAACACCGTCTGCAGCCATCTCACAGTCTTAAACTAATTATCATATCATCCAGACAGCTGGTCCTTTAATATCCTCACAACCATAAAGGGCTCTAATATACAGACTTCTCTTACTATAAATTGAAAATACTTTGCCTAAAAAAAAAAAAAAAGTGACCAAACTAACCAAATAAGACAATTTGAAAAAATCAAATCTTTTCTGTTTTGTTTGAAAGCTTTTTGGGTGAGATAAATTGATCAAATCAAACTATGAAACTACCACAGTAACTTCATCAGAGTCACAATGAAGGAGAACCATTCAGGTATGACATGCTGACAAAAACAACTTATTCCGTTCTTTCTTCTGTCCTTTTCGATCTCTTCCTTCCTCAAATATATTGATGAACACAACAGTGACAGCAGCTGAAGCTGTTTTAGACACCAGTCTCTATTTCTGCACATAGAAGAAAAGCAAAAACATAAAAATCTTTTTAAAGCTGGATTGACTGACCAGCTCATAACTGAACCACCACATGCAGAGGAGCTCTGCTGTTTCCAGCGACAGAAATGTGTGGTGCTTTGAAGAAAGAAATACCAAATGTGCAGTGAGTTTAAACAACTTGACTGCTGGCCCACAAGCATATCCATCTTTCCCATTTTGATCTGCAGAGGCTCCTGAGAGACAGAAAGAGAAAGTGTCTCTCCTCCAGTTGTTGATCGTTGCCGTCTGTCGGTTTGGCTGTGTGACTGTGGTGGCTTCTTTGGATGTTTGGTGGACGATGGACCCTTCCCCCAGGATTCTCTACACTCATCTCTTCCTGTAAATGCAGCTTTGTAGCCACAGACTGAGAGCAGTGGGTGGGCTGTGGGATTGTGAATGTAATGCTGAGAAGGTGTCTGGAAATGAGGGCGTCCGCTTAGCTCTACATCACAGTAATGGTGCAGTGGGGAGAGCCTTGAGGCAGCCAGTGTTCACAATAGTTCTGAGGCCACTTCAAGTATTGGGGAACATTTTTAAATCTGTGATACAATGATGACCTTGGGAAACTCCAGCAGGAGTGAATCTATACTCACAAGATAAACAATGTGAGCTTTTTGAAGAATTTCACAGTACCACACGGTGAAGTACATTGGAGAGAACAGTCTAAATAAAAAACATGAAATGTTGCTGTTTTGACATACTGCCACTACAAACTGTCAGCAGGTTTGTGTGTAAGTTTCGTTATTCTGAGAAAACAAACCAGTTTTAAAAGTTATTCATGTTAATTCATGCATATGGAAATAAAACTGGTGTGCAGATTAGTATAATTTCAGTAAAACTTCCCAACTCTTGTAACCCAGAGGCTGTTAAGACGATACAGATTTTTACCTACAAGAAAAGACCTCAAGCACTATGACTAAACCGATGCCTCTTGTTTATTTTGAAAATAGGATGACTCTATGGACAAAGTACCGCTCCTGCCTGTTTACCATGGAAAAGTTTTTCAACAAACTTTGTCAGCAACTTCTAGTTGTGCTTAAATCTATCTTAATCCATTTAGCTAAGCCTGCCCCCAAAACTTAGTTGTTTTTTTTGTTGTTTTTTTTTACTCAAAGTGAAAATATGCCCCAAAACCAAATTCAGCTTTACTGCGTAGATGATCTAAGACAGTTAGTGGATTTCTCTGCATGAACAACTTTCGCCCAGAGCTATGAACAAAATAGTGACAGCGCTTTTTGGAGCTTCAGTACCGAGATGAATAGGAAGCTAATTTTGTAGACACAGTGACAATGTGCAAGATCATTTGCGGGAAATATGGGTCCATTTTCTGCTTCAGAACTGTTATCATTCTACAAAATAGAGTTCACTGTGGACAGAGGGAGCAAACAAACACTCATTTAGTCCACATGTTTGGTATTCTGGACGTTTTGTTTACCGTCAGGGGAGCAGCTCCAGGTGTGATAGCACTCCCAACATACATATACATAACCTTGGAGATATATATATATATATATAAATATATATATATATATATATATATATATATATATATATATATATATATATATATATATATATATATATATATATATATAAATTGCAAGCATTTTTAAGGCCCATTGAGATGCTATTAACATTTAACAGCTACAAAAGGTGAAGGGAATCTTCATGGTTCATCAAGATCTGGGGTTACTTTAACTGTGCAGCCTCACAGCCAGAAGGCGATAACAACTGCCTCAAGTCACAGTGAGAGGGAGCAGAAAACCACAAGCCAACCAATCTCTGTCCATCTCACCCACTGTCCTCTCTTGGTGGCCTCCATGGGAGGAGTGGAGGATATACCGGATAACAAGCGCTACCTGCCTCCCTGCCATCATAACATCCTGAAGATATGCTGCCGCAAAGTCACCTCCTGTGATGCAGTGGCAAGTTTGAGAAGGGCGAGTCATTTTTCGCTTGAAGAGGAGCAGGTAACCACTCAGGGGTGTGATGGCACAGTGAAGGGGTGGGTGTTCATGGGGGCGGAAAGGGTGCTCGGAGAAACTGTCGGACCTCTGCCTCTGCCTTGTGCCTGACTAATAGAGTCTATTGTTGCAGTCAAATGTTTAAGGGTTAAAATGGCCTTTTGATACTCATTCATTCTGCCTTGGGCTGTAGCGTTATTGTCTGTGCTATCATCTTGCTCTGAGGCAGTAAACTGAGCACAACAAACAGATGAGAGTGGAAAATAAGTCATATGTTTATTTCTCTTGCTCACAATCCACAATCCATGTGAAGGTGAGGAGTCAGAGGGCCTGATGAAACATGAGGGAGGAAAAAAAAGTAAGAAAAGGAGATGGAAGTGCCACTGGTTGCCTCCTAACCTACTGCAAAATACACTAAACAGGTCACTAATGTAGTCCTACATGTGGTATACAGAAGAGTAAGCACAGAGTAAGTCCTTATGGAATCACTTTCTTTCTCTCGAGCTGATGAAAAGCAGGCTGTGATCTGGCCCAGGTGAACTGACGAACAGTAATGGCTCCTTGTGGCTGCGAACCAGCCATAAACACTGGTTGATTATCCTGTGGTATGAAGCTGTGGAGGCAGCAGGGCTAATACAGCATGATAGCAGCTGTCAATACATGATCAAATACAGGGGCCATGCTTTAAAAAAAAAATCGCACACATCCCACATTTAGCCTCAATCAATTCTGCGCTGCTGGTGTGTTTCTGAAAGAAAGGCAAAGACATGTATTGATCAAAGAGCAAGATGGAATCTGGTCAAAGGACTTGCAGGTCATGGGAGGATGGAAAAAGACCGAGCTAGAAAATGAAAACCAGTCAAATAAGAGAAAAATTAGCCAAATTAACTTTTTAACTCTTTTTTTTTACATGGCAGTATGTGTTTCTGCACAAATAACCATCAGCCTAAAGACACTGGTTCATACATACTCATACTGGAACTAGCTTCTTTATTAGCTTTAATTTTCTCTTTGATTTGCAGTGAGCTCCACATACAGCATCACTGAGTGAGAGCGTAGAGAGATGGAGAAGAGGAAGCTGCAGAAGCTTCTGATCAAGCTCCACTATTCAAAGAGAAAAGAGGGCAGTATATTCTCATCTGATCTGACAACTTTTCAAGAAAAGGTTTTAGTATTATTGCATCAAATTAAATCATGGTGTTCATATCAACCTGAACATAAGGTGGGCCCGTTACACAAGGCTGTTTATGGTGAGACATTACGGTAAAATTCAGTGCAGAAAAATAAAACACTCCAATGAGAATCCCAAGAGTTTATACTTCAATTGTCCTTGACAGACTAAGAATGCGTGACCTAAAAATGACGACTGAGGCAATCAGTCCCAATCTTCACACTGTGACAGTTCATTACAATGTTTGGCTGCTTGCCCAGTAACGTGGCACTTGTTCACTTGTCACCACAGGGACGTGACGCCACACTATTCAGAAGATGAATGACTTTGCTATAGTGAGGGCTCTAACAATAAAAGCAGTGACACTCGGCCAAAGTTAACTCTAGTTTACTGATGTGGTCTTGAAAGTTAGTCCTGGTACAACAGGTATTAAACTGTGTCACTGAGTGGGTCTGAATAATAATTCAAAAGTTAAATCAGTGCTTTGGGATAAAAATGAAAAAAAAAAAGCACATTATTAATGCAAAGGGCAAAACACGTCATATGAATTGAATATTAAAGTGATCTTTCAAAAGTCTGAAACCACATACTGTGAAATTTAATTTTAGGTAAACATATAGTGGCACGTAAAGTGGCTGAGTGAAATCAAACTTTCACTTTAATGAATGCTTGCTGTGACTGCCCACATCCATCACCTTCAGCTGTGATTGTCTGAAGTCTGACCTGAATGTGGAAATATCAACACCTCAAGTTGAGTCACTAATGGCTGTGTTCCAAAAAAAAAAAAAAAAGAAAGAAAAAGAAGTCAGAAACATTAAGTACTTACGGTACCTGCCCATCAAAAGAGTCTGAAATAGCTTGTACTTATCCTAGCTGTCCATGTGCAACATCATTCCTGGCTGTGCTTCATAAAACTGGTCTAACAAGCGGGATATGTAGTGCATGTATTCAGGATAACATTCAAAGGTATGAAATTGGATTTAGCTCTGACGGAGCAAGGACATGGTAAGAGCAGGAGTAAAAAGCCAGGGCTGGCCTACACATATTTATGTTACATCTGTATAGTACACAGTACACAAAGCTAAACATCGATCTGGGGCAACACTGATTTAAAACACTGGATTAAATATCACATAAATTGCAGGGTAATCCTACTATCCAAGACCATCCAGAATCCAGCATCCTAAATCCAACCTAAAAACGTTTTGTAAAGATGCTGACTGAAGGGTTTGTTTTCTCAAGTATTTGGTTTAATATTTTATGATGAATAGCTAATACTCCAAGCAGCAGACTTCCATTCTGTCACAACAGCTGTGACCTTATTAAAACAAAGACTAGTGAGTGTATTGATGAATTTATAATATCGACAGATGCAGTACTTAAAAGTTATGTACTAGTTTGAACTGTCATTAGCAATGGAAAGACTTACATCATTATCTACCCATAAAACTGGGTGATATTCATTAAAATAACACACAGATTAGATGACAGATTGTTCACCTGCTGCCTTGTTTTTGTATTATTTCTTACACCCTGCAATTCTCAGCCAGCTTGCCATCCATTAAATGCCATCATCATACCAGCAACGCTGTCATTCTAAAAGAGCAATTATTTATGTTCCTTTATCATTTAATTGCAGGGACTACCCAGATGCTAGATTTGATTATTAATGTCTTAAGGTACAGGATTCTCCCGCTCTCTCTCTCTCTCTCTCTCTCTCTCTCTCTCTCACCCACTCTCTTCCATTCGGCTGTAATGACTGAGAGAAATTGGCAGACATTAATGTGTATTCAGCCCATATCAAATCAGTTTCTCACTACCCTAAGGGCTTAATAGGAAACAATAACTGAATTATGACATAAATGCTAGCCAATGGCTCACAGTTCTGGCTGAAGACACACACAATGACATACTGTTGATATAGTGACTTGCTGCATTTCCTTTTATGTTTTGTGCGTTCTAATAAAAAAAGGAGGGGGGGGGGGGGGGGGGGGGACAATGATGTGGAAACAAACAAATGGCTGACTGTTCAAAAACAAAAGCAAAACAAAATAACATCTTATTTCTATTTTCTTGTTTAACCTTGGTGTAAATGTGGCAGTCATGAGACAGAATCAAATGATTCACGGTTTGTGTCTCTCTCTTTCCCTCTATCCCTCTTTTTCTTTCAAACTAAGTAAGGATCCATCTCACTACACAGTTTGCAAGATGATACATTTAATCCATTACTTACAAGCACACCTGCAATGAAGGACAACCATCTAGTGCAGACTAATACAATGCTCAGCCAAGCACACACACATGCAGGGCAGCCACAGGCCTTGGCCTATATATCATACTGTAGGATTAGCAAGATTTAGCACTTGACGTCAAAGCTACATGCTTTTCAAAATGAGGGATATTAATGTAAAGGTTCAATGCTACACTTGTTTATTTGTACTGCCGGCTAGCTAATGTTGATTCCACCTTTTTTTCATGACATTCTTGCTTTTTCAAATGAATAATCTTGGTTTCACTTGTCAGAAATAGGAAATAAGAGGTGCTGCAAGTAATATTGACACAACCAGGCCTTGAAAGCAACTAATATTTTCTGGGAAACTGCTGAGAACAATAACTACTACAGTTTATTACTTTACACTGTTGTTGCTGTGAACAGTTATCAAAACAAACATGGCAGTTGTGGAGTTTCAGAAGAAAAGATGGAGAAATCAATAGAAGTTTTTGTTGTTTTAGGAAAAGTGATGTTTCTCATTTCCCGGTACTTTCATTTCTTTCATTGTAAAATGCTGTCAATTACATCAAAACACACTCGGAAGACCTCTGATTTACACACTATTGCAATGCCAAGTTTTTATAGTTGCAGGTGTTGGTTGCAACCTTATGTGTTCCTTCAGTACCTCTCGTTTGCAGTTCACAGTTTGCAGTCTGCAGTTTGCAGTGATTACCCCTGTGTCCAGTTTCAGGGTGTCAGAGTTCAGAGAGTCAGTTTAAAGATAGAGCATAAATTGTACTGGGGTTGAGAATGATGTTCCTGGACTAACATAAAGTACAATCTCATAGGCAGCAAAGACCTTCTGACACTAACCTTTATTAAGAGCATGCTCAACAAAAGAAAGCAAGTTCAGCACTTCTTTTCTCTACCAAACCCACCGTCATTTTGCTGAACTCGTCCTTTCAACAGCGATTTACTTTCTGTTGGCTTTCCAACATTTATTCACTGCTCAAGGTCATTATTCGTGTTGGAAAACCTTTCAGATCAGACAAACAAATCCTACTTCATGGAAATTTGTAAAAAGTGGGGCATAGATTTTCCAAAATCTTGCATGCTTTTTGATTTAATACAGTATTTTATGAGAATTCGAGTTTTTAAGGTTCTTAGTAGCATAGCTTACTGTGTTGGCAGTGAACTCCACTGAATCCTGGTGGACACTTGCAGACGTAACCAATGAAGGTGTCGCCCCTGTAGGTCTCACTGATCTCACATGTTCCTCCATTGTGGCAAGGGTTTGGATGGCAAGGGCCTGTGTGGAAAGGGAGGAAAACAGTGTTAAGAAGTTAAGACTGTGAGACACTGATAACGGTCTGCATCTTTTACTCTCTCATTTACCATGTATACAAGAACACAGTGTTCTAGGTAATAGATTCAGTCTGGTGTAACACGCTGCTTTTCAGCGAGTGCATGAATAAAATGAATATCACCATGGCAACACCAATAAAAACATTCTCACAAAACATGGTGATTTAAGAAAGGAAATAAATCAAAAGTGGGTATTGGCTGTGTATTTGAACACTTTTACAGTAAAAAAAAAAGTCAAGTCAAAGTTTGTGAATTAATTAAATTGGGTTGGACCATGTGAGACAGAGTGTAAGTAAAACAGTTTGGAAGGCAAAACTGAAGATGACAGCAGAGTGGGGAGAGGCTGGCTTTCAGTGACTGCTGCTGGTCTCCATGGTCTGGAGGGCAGCCCAAGGCACCATCTAAGAATCACTGAATATGTCCCCTCCAGGCAGGCAACATTCTCGCAGTGCTCTGTGGAGAGAGCAGGCTGGCTCCAAGGTAGAGCCCTATCACCTATATGCACTGAAAAACACTCATGCCAACACACATACACATTTACCAAGAGTGGCAGGAAAAAGTGAACTGCTGAATACTGAGTGGAACAACTTTGATGAAAACAGACAACCCCAAAGCAGAAGAAGCAGACTGGTTGTCAGGCCAAACATGTGCTGACCGGCAGAGGTGCGAGCAGGGGTGATCCACCAGCATTTTAACCTCTCCCTACAACAGGCTGCATCCCCTGCCTGATTTAAATCCACCACCATCGTCCCTGTGCCCAAAAAGACAGTAGTTTATGACTATCACCCAGTTGCTCTAACCTAATGCCAGTTGCTATGAAGTGCTTTGAGAGGTCACTATCTCACATCAAGGTCATCACCCCTACTGATCTGGATAACCACCACTTTGTTTATCCTGAGAATAGACCAGTTAAGGATGCAGTCTCAGTCGCACTTCATATAACCGACCAACTGGAGCATCCAAACACATATGCCAGGATGCTTGGATGTTGACTTCAGCTCCACTTTTAATCCTATAATCCCCCATAAACTGGTAGACAAACTCAACAACCTGGGATTAGCCACTTCACTCTGTTTATGGATTATTGACTTCTTCAGTAGCAGACCACAAAATGTCAGAATGGGCAAACACACATCCTCAACCCTCATCCTGAGCACAGGTGCACCACAGGGCTCTGTGCTTGGTCCAGCCCTCTTCACGCTCCTCACCCATGATTCCTCTCACACTAGTGAAGTTTGCTGATGACACTACTTCAGGCGCTGGTATCCGACAATGAGGTGCACACTACAGAGAGGAGGTCCAACATCTGGTCAAGAGGTGTTTGAACAATAATCTGGTTCTGAACAGAATGAAAACCATTAAGACCATTGTGGACTTTAGGAGATCAAGGAAGCCCACACACCTTGACCCCTCTTAACATAAATGCTGAGAAGGTGGAGAGTGTCAACAGTGTGAAATTGCTGGGAATCCCTTAATCCTGTGGGCCTGTCACTGTTTACCTGTCTCATTCAAATGCCTTTATTTACTATACTATCAGACAGAGGACGCCACCTCATCATAATTATCCTGTTTATTTATCTTGTTTTATCTTGTTTTCTATTGTTGTTGGTCTATGAGAGTTTGCTTACAATGACAAATTGTCCTATATCTTATGTCAACAACGCCAACCCACAAAATAAGCAATTAGTACATTTTTTTTATAATGCAAAAAAGCGTTGCATTTGAAATAAATATAAATAAATTAAAAGTGGACACTTACTGTGCACAATTCACCAGTTAAACAGGTCTAATTGCTTATTTTTGTCCTTTCAGAGGGCCAATTATCAATATCAGAATCAACAAAAAACTTAACTGATCCCTGCAGGCAAATTGTGTTGTAACAACTGCTCAACATGCAGTTAGAAAAGAGAAACAGTAATAATAATAAGCACACAGAAAATGTAAAAAAAAAAAAAAGAAAAAAATATACAATGCAAATGTGTAAAAAGTGAAAATTAATGTGAGAGGTAGAATAACAGTGTATACAAAAGTGCAAAAATGGAAATGTACAAAGTAAATTGCCAGTAATTTAACAGCAAATTAACCTTAATGTAAAAACTGAATGAAACAGTAATTTAAACATAAGTTAGCAGTAGTGGCAGTACAGTGTGGAACATTTCAAAATTCAGCAGTTCAAACTCAGCGGAATGAATAGGAACTGTCTATCTGGTGTATTCAGTGTATTCAGAACCTTAAATCACCATGAATACCAGCCCACATTGTAAAAGTTTCCACAAGCTGCCATTCCACACAAAACACATTACAATGGTTCCTCATTCTTACTGAAACTCAAAGGGTGCTTATGCTCCAAGGGTCAGTACTGCTCAGTACAGAAAAGGCCTTTGTGCGTCAAACACTAATTTTTAAGAGAATTCATATTCACAATATGTTCTGTTGGCACCACCACATTCATCATTACCAATGTTTATTCTTCAATTTCTGGGTGTAGTGAACACTGGGAAGCTCTGCAGCTGCTAGTGAATTCATACTTTGAGGATTTAACAAACATAAGAATTTCAACTCAAAAAAATAATTAATTTTGATGGTAATGATTAATAACGACGCTGGAACAATTTTACCTCTGTCGGTGTGCTGTTTCATTCTTTTAAATTTTAGCAGTTCGTTCTCATATTATTTCTTTGGAACCAACAATGATAACCAAGGCCTTGACTCAACGTTATTATATTCAAATGCATGACATAGCAATTTATTACTCCATTGGCAGTGCCCACGACATGGTGCCATATAACTGCCATCTAAAATCTTCCTTGGACTAACCTGCAGCGCGGGGCCAAATGAAAATAACGAGGCTTTGACCCATGCTTATTGGTTTCATAACTCAAGGGCCTGCCGATAGCCGTCTCATCTTTTAAACATCGCATTGTACAACTGCACCGAGGGTGTCAAAAGTTTGTGGATTGAGATTGGATGGGAAAACTTTAGAAGTCTCCCTTTGGATATGCAAACTTGGCTAAACCTCAGCATGTGTTGAACATTAAAAGACCAACGTGAAAAGAAAGTCTAGGGGTTTATGTGCTAGCATACGGTCAGTCCACAGCTTGTAAAGTCTGTTGACAGAAGAACCAGAACAAGCAAAACAAATTTGCTTGCATGAGCCTTTTTTTAAAGCTTCCTGTCCCTTGATACAATTTCTATTCTAGTGTCTTGACGGTCATATCTTACAGTTGACAGATGAGCTGTGCTTTGGCAGGCCTCTTATTTCATTTTAAGTGATGAGCAACAAGAAGAAGTCTCAAGGGTGAGACTATCATGCCCTCTTAAGTCGATTTGACAAATGAACAGCCATAAAAGCAAAATCTGACAATGTCAAGAAAATGGGTGCAGCCTCGAATTGTATTCTATATCATCCCAACCCAGAACATGTGTGCGCTTAAAAAGAACTCAATAAAGAAAAATAAATAAATAAACACCACGAGCAAGCTTATTATTGTTCTCTCATTGGAATTGGTGGGCCTCTGGATATGAATTACAAAACGATGTAATCCTATCGGAGTCATGCCATTTCAAAGCCAGGACCTGTATCGGTAATAATGAGAGCGGTGGCTAATCGGTTGAACAGAGGAACGAATAATAGCTTTCACAGAGGCCCTGCTCTCTGAGGGAGAGGAGGGGTGAGGTTTCAGGGCTGTTTTGACGTGACGATCTATAGTCGCAGCAAAGCGTACTGACAGCCTCCCTAATGGAGAGCGCATAAAGTGGAAAGAAAGCAGGGAGGGAAGGAGAAGGGGAGGGAGAGAGAGAGAGAGAGAGAGAGAGAGAGGGAGAGAGAGAGTGTGTGCAAGAGACACACAGAGAGTGTGTTGTGTATGACATTTACGTTTGACTCTGAAATTTGTGTTTTTTTTAAAGACATAAAAGGCTCCAAAACATTACAAAGACAAATTTCAAAAATATTGATTTACCGATACAGTGATTTATGAACCCGGATGATAATTCTGAGGCAAGCGACCTTCAAGGTGAGACATTGCGTATTTTCATACCCTGTGTGATGAAAAAAAGTCAAAAGCTGATGAACTGCAATGATGCTGGGAGTGAGGATCAGACGCCACAGCCACATTATCACACACACAATATCTGACATTCACTCAGCATTCTCAGCATCAAAAAATGCATTCCTCAGAGAGGACGCAAACTAGCCTCAAACTAACAGCATGTAATTGCTATTGCTACAATCATGTCCTCAGTGGGATGATTTAAAATTCTTTTAAAACCTACTGTAAAAATAAATGAATAAACAAACAATATATAAATATGATGGACTAACATGTCCTCTTGCTTTTATTTCCATTTTGGGAAATGAATGCTACTTTGTGCTCTAAAGAAAAAAAATCACTCATTCACTGCACCAGCTGACCATTTTTAGTTAAACATGAATGCAGATATGACTGACAGGCATGGTGGAGGCTGCAGGGAGGAATGGGCAGAACACATCTAAGAAAACAAAACAAAACAAAAACAAAAAAAAAACAAGCAACTTTTCTACAAAAGGCCAGGAAATGGGCATCGTGTGTCATCTGAGAAGATCTCATCAGGCTGTCAGTTGACGCTCACTTCACCCTGTGTGTGAGTTGTGCGATGCGTGTCTGGAGGAAACATTGGCAGCTTTGGTGTGAATGTCAGCTGCTGCTCTGCTGTACAAGCCAACGCTCGCTCTGTGATTGATGTGAGCCTGTGTTGTGTCCGGCACGAGCGTTGTGATTTCTTTTCTGGCAGCAAAGAGAAGCCGATCAATCAGCTGTGAAAACCTGACCGATGGTTAAACACAGGAAAGCATCCTTTGTTTCCTTCCACATCAATCGCAACGGCCTGACATTTTCAGGGTTAAGGCTACATACAGTATGTGTATGTTACATGTTAGCTGACAGCTGTCACAAACAATGGCTCGATCCAAATGTACAAATGTAGAGCTACTCATTTCATTAAGGAGGAGGATAATGTTGTGTGTTCTGTATCTTATACATTACGCAGCCCTTTAAATGGCATTGTTTACAATACAACAATGCACCATTGAAGTTGAGAAGCTTGAGGCATTAAGACTTACTTGACTTTGTAAGAAGAATATAATTAAAGACTGAGCCTCTTGTTCTCCAGTTTTCTATTACAGAGACTCAGAGAAAATATTTCTCTATGAAAAATGTGAACACTGTATTACAGGTATTCACTGACAGCTAAAGACAGGGAAAAGAACAGAAGTCTTGTTACAGCTACCCTTTAGTATCCATTTAGTCTGAATAGTTTTAACATGATTGTGTAGGGTCATGAGGAGGTCAGATGAAGCTTTATTGACCG
Source organism: Trachinotus anak (assembly GCF_046630095.1). NCBI lineage: Eukaryota > Metazoa > Chordata > Actinopteri > Carangiformes > Carangidae > Trachinotus > Trachinotus anak. The sequence goes on along the minus strand of NW_027273859.1, from coordinate 13,281,664 downwards.
TTCCTTGACAAAGATTTCTGCTGATCCCAGTCAAGTGGGTCATGTTGTGGGGCCAGCTGACCATTTATTGTACAGCAGCAGCAGAGGGAGTGCCTTTAATCTAATACCCACAAACAGGCATCTGCGCACAAGATTTGATCTTCCATTGAAGACTGCACTGAGCAACACTACCCCAGTTACAACCACTCCCTCAATTTAAAAAAAGCCTTTATTATCAAGAAGATTCGCTAGACTCAACTGAAATGACTGTCAATGAAAAAACAAACAAACAAACAAACAAAACGGCCCTGTAAATGAATACAGCTCTGACTTTCAGTCCTAGTGTCTCCAGCTACCATGGTACCGAGATAACAGTGACAAGCAAGCCCATCAATTTTAACTAAAATCTTGAAAGAGAAAGACGAAAACACTCACATTTTACCTGCCTCAAGTATGCCTCGAGTATGAAATTTACATTAATGCGTCTTCACTCTGAATGTGCACCCAGCCACATCAAAGAGAAATCTGACATGGCCTAATTGTGTCAAATCTATTTTAACCCAGCCTCTTTTTCCATGATGGCTTCACTGGTTCACAAGCTCATGGTCACTGCACCCATCCTTCACCTCGACTTATGAAAGCTGGCACTGTACCAGCAGTATTACATCAGTGCTCTCAGCGTGAGCTGCCGTAGGTTCTTGCTTTCAATAAGTCCTTGGACTCCTATTCTCCTGTGCCCTTCCCACTCTGCCATTTCAGCCCATCAGCATTTGACAATGTCAGACAAATGCACTTAGAGTTCAAAGTAGTAAGAATCACACAAAAACAAAATGGTTTGGAATATGTCAAATAAATATCTGAAAGGAGAGGTCACACTGAAGATCAGCATCATTCCAGGAAGATCCTGAGACAGGCAGAAATGGAGGTTGTCTTGTCAGGGTCTAAATGCCATGAAAATGTCAAAGCAGTGTCCCTGCCTCCTAAAGGTCTTGCCTAAAAAGGCTTTCTCCTGATTGTAATGGTTGTGAGCAATGCCAAATTGAAAGAATGGATCAGCTGTAATACATTAAGATTTCAGATAATCAGACAGAGGCTATCTCTAACTAGTTCAATAAAGAACTATTTCTCTGTGTTCTGCTTGTAGACTGAGTTAACCACTTAACCTGAAGGCTGAGTTATGCATTTGTTTCCCCTCTTAGGGCCATCTGAAGTATTTTGAGTGCTAATGCCATGGCCATAGAGCTTTCGCATTTACATTGTTAGTTGAGGCATGTAGTTGAAATTCATTTCAGAAAGTCTACATTTTCCAATTACCTCATCCCTGACCTCTTGTAATGAAATGTGTATATTTGTGAAAATGTGCAGCCTCTGCAGTGCTTTAGTTTGTGATTGGTTTGTGGAAGCCAGAGCCCGCCCCTCCTGGAGTTCCCTGGAAGAACTGCACCCTGAAGAGTTTGCTTCATCAATACCAGGGACAGTGTTGACCTGAGAGACTGACGTTAGGCCAAACATTTGATAAAGAGTAAAAGTCTTCAGCCCGTGAAACACATTTTGCACCAACAAAGAAAGCGCACAACAAAGTAACCCTCAATTTTATGGAACTGAAAGCAGATGCAAATTAAAAGGTTGGGATGTTTATTTACTCTTTCATTCAGTGTAAACTTAGAATGTGGCTTGGTGATAGAAATTCAGCCTAAAAACAACTTATCATGCGTGCATGAAGCATAAAGTGCATTGGAATGCACAATAACAATATATCAAAACATACCAAGCTTATGAAAATCTGTAAAATGGACAATCGGTATGAGAGGACACAGTTCTCGCTCAGAGTACTCTCTGTCTCTTTATCTATAATTTTTAAACTTGGATTGTCAATATACTGAAAACTCCGCTTCCGACACTTTCCGGTGCACATGATAAGTTCGTCTACTGCTGCTGAAAAGCCTCTGAAGAGTTTTGAGCATGTGACAATCTGAGAGGAACAGCTGTTGAAAAGGAACATTTTTCTTTATGGAGATATGTGATTATTAGAAACTCTTTACACATAATGAAAGACCACTGCCCATTAAATCACTTCTTATTTATGACAAGAAAAGAGGGGGAGGATTTAAATGTACTTTCAGATTTCTTTGTGACTGATCAAACACCTTTAAGGGAAAAAAAAATGTTCATTTCACACATTCAAGATTAAATTTAATAATTGATGTAACAAAATCAAAGGGGTAATGATGTGATATTCAGTACTAACATGACCAACTCACACTACACTATCAAACACAACAAAAAGAGTCCCACTGAGCTCACAACTTCCGATTATTTGCAACAAATTTGTGCAGTAAATCACCCATGACCTTCACATTTCTATTTTATTCAAGAATTTTCTGTTTCTTATAATATGAATAGGCTTTCCTAGATGTAAAGAAGATATTTTATCTCACCTTATGTATATAAAATGTAGCCAATTTTAATATTCCATTGAGGAGGCGGGCAAAATGAAATCTAATATTCTATCAAGGTTAGCACACTAAGCATATATTCTCTCTAGACCTCAGAGTTTCAATTGTAATAGTAGCTTCAGATGCCGAGCAGATGGTTGGCAAATGTTCACAGACTATACTACAATACAATCAAATCAGCATGGGCATAGACAGAGATACACACAGGAGCTAAGAAATACAGGCCAATTGTTCTGAAGAATAGTCCTCCTTTATGTGAGCCCAGACAAAGGGTGTGAATATGGATATTAAAGATATGGAGACTGTGAAATGGCAGGCGATATGCTAAATTCTTCAAACCTGTCATGAGTAATTTGGTCTTCCACATCACCCTGTCCTATTTTCTCTCTAAGTCCAGTTCCAGGTCAGTGGTCACAAGTCACACCTAATTCAGGTCATTTTCAAATCCGATAATTATTTCTTGTGCTGCTGCCTTCTCTCTGTTATCTGAAATATGTACAGGGTATAGAAAAAATAAATAAATAAATTGTACGTTATAAATATCTGTTGATCTTTAGCATGTTAACAGCTGGCAGTCTAATTATTTTAGAAAAATTAAGACATTAGGGATGATGTATAATCAGATCTATAGTCTGTCTGTTATCTGACATTTATTCCATTAGTCTAATTTAAATTGTGCCTTCTTGATTTAAAGTTTCCATGTTGACATTTAATTTTCAATTTCAAATTGTTTAGCTAAAATAAACTTTTCAATGTTCACTTTCAGTTTAATTGAAAAAGTCACTGTTGTGGCAAATGTCTATTCAGATATATTAATTTTTCCCCTCATCAATTCTGACTCAATATCCCATCATGACAAAGAAAAACAGAGTTTTAGACAATTTTGTTTTCTTAACAAGGAAAAACTGAAACATCACACTGATATAAGTATTAAGATCCTTTGCTGAGACACTTGAAATTTAGCTTAGGTGCCTCCCATTCCTCTTTCATCATCTCCGAGATGTTTTTACACCTTGATTGGAGTCCACCTATGGTAAATGCAGCTGATTGGACATGATTTGAGAACCATTACTGCAGTATTCCTGCAGTCTGGGCTATATGGCAAAGAGGCCAGACATAAGCCTCTCCTCAGTTAAAGTTTGCAAAAAAGCACCTAAAGGTCTCTCAGAGTGTGAGAAACAAGATTCTCTGGTCTGATGAAACTAAGATTGATCTGTTTGGCCTGAATTCTAAGCGTCATGTCTGGAGGAAACCAGACATGATGCATAGAGGTGGTTGTCCTGGAGGTTTCTCCCATCTCAACACAGGAATTTTATGACTGGAGGTCAGCCAGAGTGACCATCAGGTTCTTGGTCACCTCCCTTACCAGGGCTCTTCTCCCTTGATTGCCCAGTTTAAAGGGTGTCCAGCCCTATGAAGAGTCATACTTCCATTTAAGAATTATGGAGGCCATGGTACACTTGGGAACCTTTTGTAGCCTTTACCAGATTTATCGACACCATCCTGTCTCTGTATCCAGTTGGCTTGGTTTTTGTGTGAGACCTTACATAGACATTTGTGTGCCTTTCCGAATCATGTCCAATCAGCTGGATTTACCACCTCAAACATGATCAAGAGAAATGGGAGGCACCTGAGCTAAATTTCAAGTGTCACAGGTGTTGGGTCTGAAAATGTAGGCCGATGTGATATTTCAGTTTTTCCTTTTTGATAAATTTGCATAAAATATCTAAAACTCTATTTTTGTTCTGTCATTATTTGGCATTGAGCATAGATTGACGAGGCGAAAAATGAATTTGCTACATTTAACATAAGGCTGCAACATAATAAAATGTGAAAAAAAGTGAAGGAACACTTTTCTGACTGCACTATATGTGTGTATGTTTATGTGTATACATGTATTTCTAGTTTTTGTCTAATGGATAAGAGACTGAGATTACACTGCGCTTAGCATTACAACAACAAACTGCTTTGATTTCTGGGGTATTATTGTCTTAGTTAAATTAATCATTCTTGTTTTAACCCATTTGATCTCAAATAATCCAGCAGAGATTAATATTAATGACAGAGGCATAGACAAAAACAAATAGATGCTGAGGATGCATTCAGAACTAGGAAGTTTGTATTCAGTTGCAGTACTTCCCCAGGATGTGAAGTGACATTTTAATTACATCACTGATGAAGATAAATCAGGTTCTTGTTTACTGTTGTCCTCTGTGGTCTTGCTTTTGTAATAAAACTCTCATTACATTAGTTCTCTCAATAATGAGAAGCAGTACATCTGAATACCAAATATGGTCTCTAATAATGATTTAAAAAGGGAGTTTCTATATAATAGTTCACAGTTCTTTACTACCTATTATATGCAGACACTAAGAGCAGCACAAACACCCCCAAAGCACTCCTCAGGGACTGGATACACTGTACATTTAGACTGATATTAATGGCACACATTTCAGGATACAATGCTGGATAAAATACAGTGAGCTTTTGAGATATGGAAATTGCTGGGTTAATGCTACTCTTAAGTTAATGGATTTCAACAGTCAACACTCACACACACTGGGGCTAATTTTCAAAAACAGCTCTACAAATGATGTTAATACTCAGGTATGGAGGATATTTCATGATGAAAAGCAATCAAGCAAAAGCAATTATTGGGCTGAATTGGACTGCGAAGTTCTGAAAACAATCTCAAAACTCTGTCCCAGACAAAGACCAGATATTTCTCTTGAGTCACACTATTAGAGGAGGTTTAAATAGAGCTGCGTTACGAATTGAACAACCAAATGGTATAATCATACGTGCTGCTGACCAGGCATGATCAGCGAGTCGATGCAGGAATTAGAGTCAGTAGTAATGAAGAAAGGAAGGGGCTTGGTGAAGATTTAGAAACTGAAGGAGCGCTCTCCCTCCCTCTCGCCATCTCTCTCTCTCTCTCTCTCTCTCTCTCTCTCTCTCTCTCTCTCTCTCTCTCTCTCTCTCACACACACACAGACATACACAAATGAAGGGAAATCATGTTACCAAGCATAAAAATTTCCCACCTGCTGAAGTTGGTTCCTCACCATCTGCTGCTGTTGAGACACAGATCAGGAGAAAGAAGGAGGAGGGGAAGAGAGAAAAATTACATTAGCTTTATCACAACAATTTCACAGAATTCAGTGCTGCAGCTGCATGTAACACTGCTGATTAGACTATATTATTAATTGCACTGTACACTACCATATGTGCCATAACATTTGACATGTAATCCAATCGAGCGTAAAGTATGTAAGACCAGACACACCTGCTACCTGTAGGGTACAACATCCTGCCAACAGAAACACGCCGCACTGCCGCCATGAAAAGTAACCTGGCACCATGTCAGAGCCCATCCCCCATTCATACACTGTTACTATGCTATGTCCTGGTTGGTGGCCTTTGACTAATATGTGTTCATCATTCTGGACCAGTGTAGGATTAGCCCCTGTGGCATACATACTTGCATGCTGCATCCTTGGCTCCCGCACCCCACTCCAGCTCCGTGGCTGAGATTTGGCCTGTCTACCTTCATTACCACAGCCCTCTATCTCCATCATCACTCATAAAATTGGTTTCAAAAAATGCACCTGAACGCTGGACAAAGTTGCAGAGGCAGAAGATCAAGGGCATCAAATGCACACGATGACAAATAAATTTGGCATAATTTTTGGGGATGAAATGTGTTACAGCATGAACTAAAGCCATTGGAATGGGTCTTTGGATGGATGGATGAATGGATGGATGGATGGAAGGATGGATGGACAAACAAACTCTGAATGTATCAGGATTTTGGGCTTCACATTAAATACTTATTACTTCTGATAGCTAATGATACTGCCTACAATAAATCATTAATTAAAGTATGATTCAATGTCATGTACATGTTTTCATGTACAGCACTGAATACTAATTAGGTATTAGCATATGGAGGGTTAAGGCCGCATAGATCATGAGGCAGACGGTGAGACAGTTATTGATGCCAACTTTTCATGCAGCTGCAAATGGATCCAAATCCATCTTAGAAAACTAATCAAGTCTCATTTCCAGCAGCAACACCGAGAAACATGAGTGGATTTTTCTCCTCTTCACAAACCAAACATCACTGCTCTGTCAGCCTGTGCTCCCTGTGGTGTTTTTGGATGTGAAAATAAAATCGCTCCACAAAGTGCTCTCAGAGGGTTTCAAAAACTTTTATATTGCCAATCTAATTTAATGTGGTACCTTATTGCTGGGGGTAAAGGGGTGGGCTGTATTCAGTGTATCCACTAAATGCCTAGCAAGACAAGCTGAGCTGACAAACTTAACACACCCTCAGAACATGTGATTTCAACAGCCGACACAAATCTTTTTCTCAGCAGCTGCAAACTGAAGGAGAGAATGATTCACTCAGACACCATTGTGATAAACAGATGGAATTAAAGAGTGAAATTCAGCCTTTGACACCGCTTTAAATGTGAGAGAAAGCTTTAATTGAAGTCACAAGGAGCCAAACCCAAAGCACTTTCCCAACCTCTCATCCGTTTGGCAGCAGAAGCTCCCCTTTGTGTTTTCCCATGCACAGGGCTAATGTAATCCCAAAACCAAGCACATTCCACGCTTCACTCAGTGTGGTTTTCTTTCTGCCATTCCCTCTCTCCTTTCTTACCATAGGGGTCGAGACACACATATGCAAGGCCACAGACACATACTATCTTATAGTGTACACACACAATTACACACTCACAAAGAAAGAAAGAAAAACCATCACATGCCTCCAAGTGCTGACAGCTATTCACACCCACACAGAAATACACATGCAGAGGGCATGGAGATACATAAAGGAAATTTTTATTTTTTATTTTTTTGTCTTGTTTTGTTATTTGTTTGTTTTTTGTTTATCCGAGAGCTGGAATGGTGAATCATAAGAATGACTAAAGTACAGTTTTATTTGTACAATACACTTTGGCTGATAAAAATTCTGTCTTTATATCTCAGTTGTTGATGTTTCCAAGAGGAGTCGAAACGCCCACTGCAAGCTGCATCATGTGGCTTATTTTCCATGGAAATAAACATCACTCATTATCTATCATTGTCTGACAAGAAAATGGTGTTTTGGCTCCACTGAAATAGTGAAACAACAAACTTGTAACTTACTCATCCACTAGTACTGGATAAATTCCCAGGTAGCTGCAAAACTGGCTCAATGTGACGGGTAGTTGGCTAATCAGGGGTGTTAGAGACCATCCTCATTAAAAAACAGCAGCAGTCGTTTGCTCAAACTGCATTTACTGTAGCAAAAGAAGAGATAATGTGACACTGTTACAGCAAAACCTCTTAAGGTGGAAGCGTGGATGGATGGCTGGGTTAACAAGGCGTGTGACTGTGACACGTGTGCACAGTTCATGGCCCATCTGGCACCGACAGTCAACGCCGGTTTCTCGTAACCGTGACGGCGATGGTTTCCTCACCATAACGGAATCGTTTCATTTGCTTAACCTTATCCAGACCATATCCACAGAGCAGGCATGCATAGTTTCTGGAACAGTCATAGGGTCTAGATCCTGCCAAGGATGACTTTGTCACTGAGGTATGAAGATTTTTTTTTTTAATTACGTTGCAGCCAAAGTTGAATTTAAAAGTGGGTATTCTAAAGGTGCTCGGTTTTCATTTAGCAGCACCCAGTTTTAAGTCTTTTTTTTTTTTTTAATCTCATTGTTCTGTTTAGATGTGTACTATATTTATCAACAACCATGCCTGGCACAGAAAAAGGATGGTTAGTGAATTAATAAATGGCTTCACAGTCTGGTTTTGTAATTGTCACATTCAGCAATAAAAAAAAAACGAAAAAAAATGAAACAAATTATTTTAGTCAGATCCTGACAACGTGATTTACATCATGTGTGCCCTCATCCTTTCTTTGAACATTGAAATGTTCTGTTCATAAAATCCTTCAAATCTACCAGATCTTAAAATTTCCCTCCCTAATAAAAGCTGTGATCAAAGCTAAACCAGCGTATTTCTTTCAGCAGTGGGACTATAAACAGATCTATAATGAATCTTAAGATAATCATGATTTACTGCTCATGTGTGTTTGCGTCATACTACATCTGGGGGGGGGGATGGATGACATAAACATTAATTGGCCAGTTCAGTTTTATGTCTTTAATGTCCATCATTAAGAAGTGGTGAAAACCAAAACCCATCCACACATTGAGCTGTGACGATACATAACATCAAACACTTTAAGTTAATCTTTTCCGTATTTAGTACCAAAAGTTTTTGGCTAACCAACGAGCTACAAATGAATTTGTGTATTCCATTACTGTGTTACATTGGTGTACTGTAATACTATAATTGCTTCCTTCCTTAGCTAGATATGTCTCCTGTCTGTTTTTATAAGGCTTATGTAGGAAGGTTATACTTTACTATACTTTTTTTTTTTTTTTTTTTTTGGTCAATGTTTGCTGTATGTTGCTTAGAACACCATAATGCTGCTATCTCTTCCAGGGCTCTCTAAAATGATAATAACAATAAAAACTATTACAAGCATGTGTTTTTGGGTTTTTATTATAATTATACCAGGTGGCAAGATTGTAACAGTGCAATCGTGTGGTTTATAGTCCTAAAGTTATTTAGATAGAGAGATGGATATAATCTTATCAACATGTAATGTTCTTGACAGACAAGAACATAATATAACATATTGTTCCATTATGTACAACAAATACCTGACACATGGATACACGTTGAGCCTGCACTAATAAATTTGTAAAACATGGAAGGTTGTGGAGATGACTTATTTAAATGGTCCCTCCTCCTTCACAGGAGAACGTCCTCTCTGTTGCACGATAAGCCTCCATCCTGGGACATATTGGTTTAATCTGACTGACAGCCAGGAGGCAGTAATAACCATCCATAATCTAAATGGGAAGCAGCCAACCTGCCCAGCACAGGGCTGATATGACCTCAAGGTGTTCAGCTGAGATAGAGGGGCTGGAGTGCAGGACGAACAGGTACAAAACCCATACGAAACACACCTACAGTACGTGCAAACACGCACGTCTACACACAGGGAGGAGGATACACAGGCGTATATAAAACCATATAGATTCACATGTAACATGACAGACAAATGTGTTCATGCAATCTTTCCTTTCAGTTACCAGTAGCAGCAGTCTTACCTTAATCACTTTGTTTGGAGAAAGGACTTAAACAAGTGGGTCCACATCAGAAATAAAGTTTATGTCAATATACATGACAACAAAATGCTATTTTATTTACAAAGGTTTAGTTTTGTCAGTCACAAAGAGCTGAAAATGGTGTGCATATCAATCCAATTAACTATAAATGGTAAATTAAATTAGGTTAAATTAATAAATGAATGCCAATGTATATAACTCAGAGCTTATTCATTCAGTTTTACAATGTTGAGTAGAGGCACTTGTTGAGGTTGAGGCCACACAGACTAAATAGTGAACTGGTCATACTGCCGGTATGATGCCTAAGAGAAAATTTGTTAAATGGCTTGTCACGGCAGTGAACACTACCAGCTGAAAGAGCTGGAACTAAGAAGAAATGGTGGGATACCAGAACTGATGACAAAGTGCAATGCTCCATCCCTTTAATAAAATTGCATCTTCAGCGGTGTTGTTTGTGGGTTGGAGGGTGACACAGAGCTGCAATTCATTTTCCCTGTGCATCAAACACAAGAATCAACTAGTTCCAATTTAGATAAACAGTGCCTGACTCACTGTGAAGCTCAGGAGGGATATTCAGGAAACTGAAAAAGACATTAATACCTGAGGCAGCCTCCATGTAATATATAGTTATGTACTGTAGTTACTATATAGGGCGAGTTTTTTTCTCAGCCAAACTTTCTGATATCAATTTCAATTTACAACAAAACTCAACTAGAACATCAGTAATATCAGAACCTATAGAGCCCCACCCTTGGTGGAAACCTAATGACATGTCACATCTGCACCGAGATTTCTGTTAATGCATCACTCATGATTTATAGAGCTGATGGCAGATGTGATAAATTTGTATGAGGTGCCGAGGAGAAAGTGACACACTTGAAGTAAATGGGAAGGTGAAATGCATTTGGATCACTTCTGATAAACCATGTGATCACAGTTTCACAAGATGACAGACACTTAGAAATGAAATTACAGAAGGTGACAGAGAGAGAGAGGAAAAGAGAGAAAGAGAGAGGAAAACCTAATCACAAAAACTAAAGTACGTTCAGTACTATATTGTAATGCCATTCTATTAGTTAATCAGTAACAACTTACATGAGAGGCATTCTGTTCTATTTTCTGTAAGACTTTCACAATAAAGTGCTTTGTCTGCTCTGGTTGTGTTCAGTCTCTTTAATGTGGCAATCTTAAATTTTAACAAGTGAAAGCTCAGCCCTACTTAAATTCTTGACAGCTGCGAGTGTCACAGCAAATAATGTAAGAGTAAATGATTTTTCCAACAGTGAATACAGACAACAAAATGTCTACTTTTCTCCCAACATCCCTTGTTGAGATCACAAAAGATTTTTTCTGGATACTTGTTACCTGCCTAAAATGCCAGAATGATTGGAAGGCTGAGTGATGAGATAGGGTGAACAATGAGAAGAACAAAGTTAGTATAGTCAGAGTTTTATAAAATGTCTGTGGGTGTGTGATTAACATTGTGCTTTATTTGTCAATTTTCATAAAAGAGATAAATATATAGAATTTTAAGACATAGTCCATTAGGTTTAACGTGATGAGGTAAATACATTTGGATCGCTTTGAGTGGGACGAGGTCGCATGAAATATTTTATGTACTTTTTCCACTGCTGTTTCCTTAGCATTAGTATTAACCCTGTAACCCTGTAAGGCTTTCACAATGAAGACAAAGTATTGTTTTGATGTATCAACACTTGATTGGGTGCAAGGTCAACACAATGATTGCAATTATTGCAATTATGATAGCAGTCCATTACAGAGTTGTGGGTGCCAGCGTCTGTTCATAACATATTATGTTGCCTTTGATGACACTGACCTGGTGGTTGTTTTGTACACTGGAAAGGCTGCAGAGGAACTTTTTGTTTTGAATTCTCTGTTTTAATGTTTAGTTATTTATAGGATCAGGCTTTTTGCTGCTCATTAGGAGGCGTATACTGTATGACCTGTTGCCCACAGTGTTTTCAGATGAAGACAATACACCATCTAGTAAAATGTTTTTAAGATGTATTTACCAAATAGTCTAAGACAGCAGGTTATATTGTAAGTGCTAATGACACAATCACAGACATCAGACAGATAAATAATTGTCCTATTAAAGTAGAGTAGTTTTTTAAAAAAAATTTTTTAACAAACTGGTTAAATTATGTGCCTGAAAAATATCCAAAAATGTAGTTGCTAGCCGCAGTAAACTTCTTTGTTTTGATCATATTTCCCAGAATTAGTGATTGGTTGGCATTTACGAACTGAGATCCCTCCAATATTAGCTGGCATGGCATGATGGCTTTGTAAAGCTTATCACTCTTACCTTCACGGCCAGTCAGCCCATGACAAAGTCAAAACCAATCCGGGTTATGGATTGTATTCCCATTTAGCAGTGTAGCATCAAGAGTGACAGTTGGCTGTCAGTGCTAATGCTGGCAGCCCAGACACCACTCTCTGGGGCTGACAAATCCTGTTTGTGTCTGTCAAGTGTCTCTTGTTATGAATCTCAAGCAGAGAAACTTTTGTTGAAGTTTTCATGTATCTCTCCAGCATTTGGCAGTGAGTACGAGAGATGAGCTGTTTTAATCAGGATAAAGTAGCTTGAAAAACACTGAATCCAATAAATTATCACAAGAACCAGTTTAATTTGCCACAGGACTGCATTTAATTACTATGTGATTCAAGTCACAGTTTAAAATGTTCCATGTGTTTTCAGCCATAAATGAGCAGTATTAATTATCACTATCAAGTTGCAGGCAGCTGCAGAATAAGAATGACATAAACTGTAATAGTCTCGCTGAAATTGTAAATCTCAGTAAGGATTATTATTAATATAAGTGACACAATTCAGCAAAACAGCATTTACAAGTTTTCATGCCACTAATATTAGATTGCCAGAATACTTGGAGAAGTAGACTAAGACTGTTGAAACTGTGTGAACAATGTTTGTTTGTTTGTTCAAAGACAGTTACAGTTGGTCCAACTGGCAATAAATACTGTCAGAATTCATATTGTCTCCTTTTTTGCTTTTTCTGACAAAAAATAAATAAATAAAGAACGACTGAACTGGTTTATCGCAAATGATGATTTAGTTAGCTGTAGTGTAGCACATATGGCAATCTGTGTACATGTGCTACATTAGCACTACAGATATTACCTTTCCTTGTATCCCCCAACCCACACACACACACACACACACACACATGCGTGCTCTCTCTCACTCTCCAACCTCCAGCAGATGCTCAATGCACATCTATCTCCCACATAACATCACCCTTAAAAGTGCGCGTTCCATCATAGCAGTGCTTATTACCATTAAATAAATCATCTTGCTGTGGAGTGGGAGGCTAACAGTGAAATGACTCACAAACACAATCCCAACAATGATTAGAGAGGCATTGTTGATGTTGTTCCAACTAATGACAAGGAAGTGCAGCAGCACATCCCTTTTTATCAAGTGGAGTGGTAAACCCCATCTCTCTGTACGTAAATAACCCATCCATCCTCATTTTACTTTTTTGTCAGTGGAGCAAGAGTGCAGGGTAAAGTCCTCCATTAACGATTGGCTCTCGACATGTGAAAAAATAAATAAATAAATAAATACACCACACTCCAAACTGAGATCAAGGATTTTTTTTCCTTACAACACATCAGATTTGTGGCTGCTTTACAAGTTATTTCAATCTCTTTTTAAAGTATTTAATAATACATGAAATAATGAATATTGTGAAAAAAACACAGCTGTACAATATGAAAAAAAAAAAGAGTTGCAATGCTCCTGAAAGATACCACAGACTGTGGTACCTGTCAGCAACATATAATAGTTTTGCTTTAGAGCTGTATTTCCTAATGCCGTGGTGAAAACAGTGCCAAAACAGTTTATAATAGGATTAAAGACATGATGGATGATATGTGTTTCAAAAACCTGATATTAGTTTATTAAATTTTAAAATTGGCTGCAGTAGAGTCAGCCTCATAATGTGCACTTCATACTGGAGGAAATGTTACATAACACCAAATCCCTGTAGTTTCTGTAGCGCTGCAAACAGTAAATACAACTTTATTAATCAATTAGGCATGTTTTAAATAAAACAAACATGAAGAAAGGAGTTCTCTCTTTACAGGAAAATGCATTTGCCCACAGTAATATATCAAATTATATACTTAAATATATGACACTGTAATACTTATCTCTCTTATTCACATGTGTTTTTGGTTGTTAACATGCTAGTTTCATTAGCAGGTAAATCAAAAACTAAAACCTTTGTGATGTGCATACTGTATTATTCTTTCACAACATCAACATGAATTTAACTCAGATATGGGCTAAAACAAGGCAGTGATCTTAGAGAAATGTTCTGTGCCTGAGTCAAATAAAAGAAACCACACAACTGTTTAAAATCCATAACATCAAAGACGATATACTGTATGTGATTGCTTGTGAATGGGACGCTCAGTCAAGTAGAGCATCAAATTGCTATTCCAAGCATAACAAAGAAAAATGCATTGGCTCAGACTATCTACAAGGAAGTGTTTTTGTAATGTGGTCAATATAGACTGCAGACATATCCAAGGCCCGATTCATATGGTGTTTTTTCGACACACAATCAATGTGTTTTTTCCAAGTATGCTCCTCAGTGTCAGTGCGCAAAACCAAATGTCATATGTTCTCAATAGTGCTGTGGTCAGTATGGATTGCCAATACCCTATAGGAGGCTACCTCAGGAATACAGAAGTAGACAAAATTTACAATTTACCAACAAGTGCCGATAAAATGAAATCCCTGATGCTGTTAACTGAAATTCTGAGATTTGACAGATCCCTCAGCAACAAATCAAAACCTCAGAGATCCAGTCTGATAATAAAAATATTTATAGATTAATTGTTGCTGTTCTTCCACAAATAATTCCAAACTGAATGACGGTTGCTGCTCTTTTTAATGAGCAACAACCAGATGTCTTGGGAAAGAGGCTGCTATGCATGGCAGTGCATGTGCAAGTGTTCAGCAGGGAGATGGTCTTTCTAAAGCATGTTTTCTACATCCTGTCTTTGCTTCACGTTCTACATGAAGCAAAACTGATCTTGTAGCTCACAAGTCTATAGTTTATAAATAATATATAAATTACTTAAGCCTGGCACTTTACTGTGATGGACAGGGTGATCTGGGTGAGACTTGCTGAATTGAACATATTGTGTTTCATGTATTTTGAAGATTAAAAGACACACACCTAAACAGTAAAAAGACCATTATTGAGGCTATTACAAAAAAAAGTTGTTTCAATATGCAAACCCACAAACTGAAATACTGGGGTTTTGATCTGACCTTATGTATATACAAATTCCAGTTTGTGGACTTACATACATCAGGGCGAAGGTAATCATGACAGCATTTTAATTTTGTTGTGAACTATTCCTTTAAAATGGTGGCCGTCTCTGGCTTTTAAAACAGTCAATGAAATATAAAGAAAAAACAGTGTCTATACACAGAGAAGGTAGGAGCACTCAGGAAGAATCTACATTTATTAGATCATATTCAAATGAATAATGCAGAGGGGGATTATAACTGCAACAATGCCAAGGAGAAGAAAAATGGAGGAGGGGTGTATAGAAGAAGGAAGGGAGGAAGAGGAAACAGCAGACTACAGCAGCACAACTCCAAGATATTAAGAAAGAGACGGCCACCATTTTAAAGGAATAGTTCACAACAAAATAAAAATGCTGTCATAATTACCTTCACCCTTATGTATGTAAGTCCGTTTCTGCCCAAGTGTGTACGACCAGTAAACAAAAGCAAATAAGCTTCTGAGCGCTAGAGCACGCTGACATTATGCCCATTATGCAGTACAAGCTGTTTCAAAAAATGTTATGGTAATTTTCCGCCCCTTTTGGATCACAAACAACAGTTTAATTATCTGAGGGGAAACTCTAAAGGTCAACTCCTATTGTCTCAGAAAAAAAGATCTACATACAGATTCAACTGACATAATGAGGATTTCCATTTTTCATTCTTAGGTCACCAGTAAAACAGCAACATTTTATCACCTGTAAACACATATGATATTACACCAAACATCCTCCAGCTTTATAACTTGTTGCACAGAAAGTTGTAGTCATGGGTTTTTGGATTCACTGAATGCAAATACCTACAGGAGCTGCCATTTGTTTTAAAGGATTTAATTCTCACTTTGATATTTGACACTTCACAGTATCATGCACAACACTAAAAAGATTGAACAAAATTATGTTCTCATTCTATTTCTTTCATCAATATAGACTGTAATAACAGTGATGGTATGGGTCAAAGCTTTTTGATTTCTTAAGTGCACCTCAGATATTTTAGTTGAGAGAAAACCATCGGATGTTAAAGTTTTTTGTCAGCGAAGGATTTTGCAAAGGAGGTGTTTAAAGTCATCATGTACTCTGTAATACGCAGCCCTGCTATATATTCAACTGAAGAGCCTCTGAAAACAAAGGAATTGTTCATGCAGAGATTTAGCTAAATCACATGTTCAGTAGAAGGAAAAAGGAAAGGAAATCCCATAACTGTAATTCGGCATAACTGACTTGATTAGTATCAGAAAAGCTGATACTGTTCATGGAGAGGCTGGAAAGAGTGCTCGAGGAATGGGGCTTAAAAATATGATGATCACAGTTTCTCAACCCCCCAAAAAAAAAAAAAAAAAATACATGTGTATTTATATTTTTATTATACATATCCAATTTCTGTAATCCAAGAGAATAGTGGAAATTAAATACGCCATCAGTCAACATCAAGTGATCACTTCTTTCATTGCATGCTTCATTGTTCACCAAATGAAAAAGAATCCCAACTTGAAAGCATAAACTGCATCTTTGTTTCCTTGCCAAGTGTGCATCTGAAGTGTAATTTGTTCACATCAAAGAAGAGAAAACCCTGACTCATTCCAGTGTATTCCACATTGTTAGTGTGGAAAGAGAGGCGGGGTGAAACTCTCACTCCTCCTAATTGGATGTAATAGCTGGAGGGAATAAGCTCGCTTTGGCCTCAGGGAGGGGAAAGCAAGGAGACAGGAAAGATGTTTAGAGAGGGCTGAAAATGCTAAACATCCATGGAAGAGTAGAAAGACAGACAGTGTGGTCGTAGTTAGCCAGACACATACGCAGTCTGTTGTTCAGAAACAGCTCTATAAAGACACACACACATAAAAAAAAAAAATGGCCATGCAGAGTTGTGGAATGCAGAGATTTGAGAAGCACATCAAACAGCTGAAATGGGTATTGATAACGGAGAGCATACTGGCAGCTAAACCTGTGAAAGCTTTTGGGAGGACCTGGTCCAGAAAGAAGAGATCTAGGTCTCTCGCTGCAGGGACATTTGAAGATGAAAGAAACCTTAGCTCCTATGAAGTCAGTCAATTGCTGAGGGCGGTCCTTTAAACTCCCCCTCCCTCACTGAGTTAAAACACATTTCTACAGCTAGTGGAACTGAGGCAGGATGGCCCAGTATTAGTGTTTAGAGACGTAAAAAAAAACAGTGATTTTCTTATTTCAAACAGATCGAAATCTATTTACAAAGGAAATTTCACACTGAAGTAATTTCATTGCAGTGGAATTCATTGCGATCAGTCATTTTGATCGTGGCTGACAGAACCAATCTGTGCTGAGCTTTTGTGTAGAGAGATCGTTTTTGTCAATTTTGACATGCAAATTCAAAATGCTGACCGGTTGCAAACTATCTTCACAGTGCCAACCTTTGAGGGACCGGAGACCAGAGAGTCCAAGATGAAAGGAACATCTAACCCTGCAATGATGGGAATATAAAAAGCTCCTTAAAAGAAATATGGCACAGTTTGTAGTCAGTCACAAGACAGGAGTGTTCCCTTGGCCCAGTTAGCTTATCTTAGCACAAAGGCTGTGTGGGGGGGTTATGTGCTACATTAAACAACACATTTGCCATTTTTAGACTTCGGTTTTTGCATTAATTTAATCATACATACACATATTTATTAGTGAGCTTTAAAAGGTGCCAGTATACTGACTACCTTTGGACAAAGCCAGGCTAGCTGTTTTCCCCCCGTTTCTGGTCTTCATGCAAAGCTAAGCTGACCAAGTTAATGTAATTCATCTGTTGTTGGGCATGAAACAAACTTTTGTTTCAACTCCATTACTGGTCCCACCACCATACAATATGATGTAAGCTCTGGGCAAGCTTAACTAAAACCTCTGGCTGTCATGGCCCATAATCAGCACTTATAATCAGTATGCTGTGGTTGAGCTTTGGTCACTGTGAGGTTATAGGCTTCACCCAAAGTAATCTTCACCTCAAAGACTTGCACACACAAAGTCCTCTCTTTGGAGTCCTTGTCATAAAAACAACTTCTGTTGCCACAAAAGCCCAACCATAGCACTCAAAGGAGTGGAGAGCTTTCTTCCCAGCCAGAGGTATCCTTCCTTCTGGGTAAGCTCAAATCACTTTCTCTGAGAAATGCTTTTAATCGCTTAAGACCACCTCCATTGCTCCTGTGACTTCATACTTGGAGTAAACTAAATTTACTTTTCAGACAGTCTGTGCTGAGATATATTCCCATGGGAGTCCTAAAGTCCAGATAAGACCACCAAGGCAACAGTGCATGGTGTGGTTAGGACCTAAACTGTGCTCAGAGTGAAAAAAGAAAAAAAAAACTGAGTGGCTTGAAGGGAGGGGTTAAATAAATACAAAACAAAAAGAAAAGGGAAATATGCCCATCTAGCTCCTTTCTTTTCTTTAGTGTAAAGGTCTCCATCCTTGTTAGGAATAAGCTGGTCCCCCATTCTGCCCTCTATTGCTCTCATTACTGTGCATCCTGCCTCAGCCATCTCTAAGTCGTGCAGAGGAGCATAGAGGGCTTTTGTCTGAGGATAAGATCGATACTTCTCCTCATTATGGGCCAGGGGAAGCAATAATGCACTCAGCCCAGGGCCTGGAGGGTTCACAGGATTTTGCAGCAACCTGGGACCAAGGACTCTCACTTTCCTGAGGTGAAACCATCACCCATGTAGAGTATGAACCATGAAGTCACAATGGAATAAAAATGTGCAATGGTTCCAAAACTATGGCGACATTTTGGATGAGCACATTTTAATATATAAAAATATATATCAAGGATTATATTAACTCACAAAAGTTGATTAAAGGGGATATTACACCCTGCTGCCGCTATTAATTATGATAAAACTCAATCAGATGTAGTAGCAAGACCTAATATTAATGCCACAGGGTTAATTATTCACTGTGTCCATTATGCCCCTTTCATGAATGCCTAATACATCTAGTAGTTAAAAATTGTATCGGCTAACTTTGGCACCCAAACTCCACAGGGAAAAGCACAATAAAAAGTACCTGAACATTTTTTCTTTCATATACAACATCCTGCCAAGACACTGCAGGCTCAGTAAAATTTACTACCATCTGAGTCTCTGACCACAACACCAAGTTGAGGCATAAGCTGGCTCACCTTTGACCATCCTTAGTAAAGCCATTTACTTTATGTGACAGCCTCAGCAGGTAACTGATAAAAACTGCTCAGGAGCAAGTTAACTGCTGGGGCAGTATTTCTTCTACATTTACTATCCCTTCAGGCCTATAGCATAGAGGATTTAATGAGGATTCTGCCACTGTTTATATTGTTGCATGTGTATGTGATGTAAGCTTTTAAAGTGTGGCTAGGAATGATAGATATAATAATATTAATAATAGACAGACAATATATCCCAACCTATTAGGTAAGTATATAAAAAGTATTAAAAAAGAAATGTTTAAAACATAAACATGTTTTTAAATTCTTATTTTTACACTAATTGCTCACTTTAAAGCCAACAATAGAAACATAATCAGATCAATCCTAATCTTAACCAAAAACAAATAGCCAAAATAAATAGTGTCTGAACCTCTGCTCTGTTGTAAGTCACAGCCTGCAAGAGAAAAATAGCATCAAGGCCATTTGATGGATGGTGTTAATTAATTCATAAGGTTCATAAACATCCCATTTCAGGTTCTTGCTCATTAAGAGCCAGCAAAGCTCATTTGGTTTAATAAACATTTTACAGGATTTGCAATATTATTTTCAATATTCCAAATACATGAGGAGAGTAATGTCATTTTGGTAACGTAGTGACAATCAGTTTTAAATGGTTGTATTTACCACTGTCACTATCACTGGCTGTGATGTTTGCAAAACAGTTTTTTGTACTGTTATCATTATTTACATGTACAGTAGGTATATGTCAGTATACCAAATGATAAACATGAATTTATGTGTGTGTAGGTGTATACATATATATATATATATATATATATATGTATATATATATATATATATATATATATATATATATATATATATGACACATGTACATGCCAATGCAAAACTGGGTTCAACAAATCATATATTCAGCCTAAATAATGGGCATATGCACAAAATGTTTAACCTCCTGTTTATAATAGTGTTTGTGCTTTCTTCCACAGTGACAAGCACTGTTGAATCTTGCACCATCCATCTAAAAAATCTTTTAACATTTTATATCCCCTGTTAAAAAAAAATTAATAAATAAACTGCCTTTCTGAAGAAACACAATTCAGGTCAGAAGGAACTGGTAATTATCAAATTCTCTCAGTAGCTCTGCTTGAGTGGGAGCTATGATTGACACCTTCTTCCTCTGAACATCCACTGGGCAGCTGATGATACAGCTTGTGGCTCAGCTCATGTCTGTGACATGCCTCCCTCTGTTTTCTCTGGCCCCTCCCCACCACATCCCTCTGCATGCTCATTACAGATGCCCTAGTTTGCTCGTGAGCCAGGAGAGCCTTGCTAGCCTCATTACAAACTTGGACACCTCCCATCTTTTGTATCTTTTTTTCCCAGACAAGATCTCCCACATTCATGCTTGTAACCCAGAAGTAGTATAAAGGGATTCATCAAACATGTATAAAGAAGTGGAGCTCACATCTCATCTGAATCTGCACGTTGAAGAGGAAGGTGTCTGTGATGCAAAGTGCCACAGGAGATTAATGGGTGAGGAAAGAAAAAATGGGCAAAGGGAAAATGCATTTTAGTCGAAAACTGTGTCACTAATTCACTGGATTAATGCATATTCAGCAGCACATGAAGGCATTTCTGTGACCCTGTTTGTTAAATGTTTACCTCATTAGCTCTCTTGTTGTCAGGATGTTTTCCATGTGGCATTTTGGATGAAAGGGAAATTATGCCACACAAATACACTGTGACTGAGCAACCCTCAGATTCAGATTTCACAAAAGATACACTGGTACAGAAAATTCAAATGTTTAGTCTTTTTGCCATATTTTTGCAAGTGTGTGGAAGAGACAGGGAGACACTGATAACTTCAAAGAATAAAATCACAAGTTTGATAAATCCAGGAAAGGATTACATCGAATATTTTCTCATTTTTGTTTCTTGATCATTACATTGAAGGAAACATTTGCAGAAAATACGCTTGTATGCTTTCTTGTCATGAGTTACAACAGAAGATCAATGACACTCTCATGCCTCAGACTGCAGAGAAATTTCTGGGTGAGCCTCGTCTTTCTAACCAATCAGAGAAGTCCATAGTCAGGGGCGGGAGCTCAGGCTGTCAGTCAATACATGGATGTACTTGTGGTTACTTCTCCTCTTGCACCAAGGGTTCAAGCTAGTATTAGCTTTCAAGTCTGAAAGATGTCAGAATGTGCATATCACAGCTTTAAATGTGCTTCATCACAGCTACCAGCCCAGTTAGTTTAAAGCACATTGGTTTTACCAAACCCATAAAACTAAAAGACACTGCACCAGTTCTCACTGTCTCACTATATGGCAGGTCTTTCACATGCTACTAGTATTTGTTTAAGGTTGTACAACAGGGAAAAATGTTAAAGTGCTGCATAGCACTATGTTAGAAGAACATAAAGAAGTAGTTACAAAATATCTTCTGATCCTTGTTCCACTCTATGTCTACTATGCTCCACGCCCGCTGGCTTAAGCTGTGCAATGTGTGTACTGAAAAGGGCAGGTTTTGACAAATTGAATTTTTTCATCCCGCTTACCCCTTGGTCAGTGAATTTCATGCAGCAGGCACTACTTACTCAGAAAGCCTCATTGCTGAGCAAGACAGGCTCAGTGGACAGTGGCTTTATCAGTGATAATGTACAGTCATGGGTGATTACTGAACATTAATGTATTATACTGCAGCTACTTCACAATGATTATTTTGAGTCTGTTTAAATAACCTCTCAGTTAATTTCAGTGGTAGAAGCAAAATTGACCCGGAGAACACAAATAAAATATCATTCATTACATCTTTTCACACATAGTGGCAATGAAGAACTGACGGACCAGCATGGCACTGCAAAATAAGCACATACTGCACAATTCAACACAGGAGTCCGATACACAGTGAGGGGACAACCTTTCCAATAGTTTAATTCATAACATCAAACCAAATCTTCGCACAGCTGCAGCAGCCAGCATGGTCTGATGTGTTATAATTATAACTATTACAATTTGTGTGTGTGTGTGTGTGTGTGTTTGTGAAAGAGAGAGAGAGACAGAAAGAGTGTGAGATATCCCACAAAGATTCCTCTTCAATGCGCTGAACCCTGTTAAAAATACACTGATTGTGATTTAAACTTCTGAACTTCCACAGCTGCTAATTTAACTTGTCACACTCTTCATAGCTTTACAGATTTACAAGTACAGCATTCACAGTCTACTTCAGCATGATTTTGCCTGTATCTGCAGTGGAGGACACCTGCAGAGCTGAGCTGAGGCAGGTTAGGAAAGATCACATGGTAAATATTTCATATACCTCAAACAGTGGTGAATAATAGAGACTGTCAACTACCAGGTTTAGAAGCAAAAAAAGAAGTACGACAAGTTGAGCACGGTGAAAGATATCAGTAGAATTAGTGTGGATGTACAACATGGAAGTTAAACAAAATGTGAGCAATATTTTTTTTATAATACTCGCAAATAAGTGGTTGATAAGGTCTGTGTAGTTTTTCAGTTCATGGATCCTTTTCACCTTCATGTGACAGTAAATGTCAAGTAGGTACTAAGACTGACACAACCAGTGGTGGTGAGAATGTGCCCATCTTTAAGTGTGCTGCTCCTTGGACAGACAATGTGGTAGGGTGTACCGTAACTCATGCCCAATGCATGCTGGGGCTGGCTCCAGCCCCCTGTGATCCTGAACAAGACAGGTGGATATGTATTGGAAACTGTTGGATGGATGGATGTTGGTGTCATGGAGTGATGACTTTAATGAGACAAACAATTATCCGTATAATCACACATGCAGCATGCTGCAAGCATTGCAGACTAGCAGTGTTGTTTCACCACTGTGTCTGCTTTTTCTTGTGGGCTTTGCTGTCCATAAGAGGACTCTTCCAGTAAATACACAAAACAATTATTAGTTAAATTGCTGATAAATGTTTACCCACAGACATTGTTATCTTTTAATAGAGTAATATAATAGGATCTTATTAGCCCTTATGTTCGTTTTTCATTATAATAAACCCTCCACATGTTTTCAATGATGTTCCTGTAAACAGGCAGTGACATAACCTGGCTACAAAAACAATCAGCCTGTTCTTGGTTTTGTTAATGAACTACAGAAAAGAAGTTTCACAAGCAGAATACTGTCCAGTGTTCCCTGCTTTCTGTGCTAATCTAGGGCTTCCCTGTCACTTGTTGTGGCAGCCCCAGACTCGGAGGAGCTTGACGTCAAATATTCCAGTTTTCTGGAGTTTCGGTCAGCCTATGATTACCCTTACACCCCTAACAAGAGAATTTGGAGATAAAGTGTCATCTGATCATCAGTATTATACCTGTACCTAACAATAACTAAAATGGTGCAACTTGTAGCAACCCTTGCCCTTTTTATAAGTGACAATGGACCATGATTACACAGCAGAGAAGATGATCCTTTTTTCAGTTTTCTAATGGGCTATACTTTGAAGTTTGAAGGTGAGTGGTTGCTGTTCAGTGAACTTCACATTAAAGGGGATTTTCACTCTGGCTCTCAGCCCTCTCTTTCTCTCCCTCCCTCTCTGTCCCCCTGTCTGGTACTACCCATCCCAAGGGTAATCTAAAACATCTGGACGGGTGATATTCCACTTTAAAAAATTGCTCTTCAGTTCTCAATGGATGGCGTATATTTTATGCCATCACCTCAAATAACCCTTTTGAAAAGTACTTGGCAAAAGTCCAGCGTAGTTTGCTTATATTTGAATTGAGGCACAGGCTCTCAGTAGAAATTGGGTGCGTACAGATTGATGATATCAAAGAAAATATCAAGAACTTACTATTTCTTTCAACTGATATACTCCTTGTTCATAATCAGTCACTCATCAAACACCTCCTTGTGGGCATTCAGCACAATTTAGCATAAAAGCAGGCAGGCTGACAAGATAAATAAAGGGATGTTGTTTTGTTTTTTGGCAAATGAGTGAAGTATAACTGCACATTCACGCTGCGCAAAAGAGCCAGAATTGCTGCCTAGACTTAGTGTGATGACATTTCTGGGTTACCTCTCCAAGCATCAAGCACACAAACCCATACATTTGTGCAAACACAAACACAGTAAAGCACACAGCACACTCAATACAAAACCAAATATATGTTAAAATGCCGTAAACTAAAGATCTAAAGAGTCTTGAAATGAGAAGTGAAGTGCACAAAGAAATCCTCAGATCAGGCATGTGTCTACCACTGTACATCTCACCAGAGAGAGAGAGAGGAGAATGACAGAAATAATCAGAACAACAAATGGATGGAGAGAGAGCAGTAACAGACGGCAGGCACCTGATGCCATAAACTTTTGAATTTGACTATTAATTGTCAACATTGACATTTTTAATTAATTCAGATGAACACGCATCTCTTTTTTTTTTTTTTGTTACTGCAGCATCATTTACTGCACATTCATGCAAAAAATGAAAAGTGTTAATGATTCAATTTAACTTTACAACCCTGGTAAGTGGACTGTTAGATAGGGCTCATGATTTAAGTATGTCTCTAGAATAGGAATGAGTAGCCCACATCTCCTTAGGGCTTGGTGGAAGTACGAACTTGGGCCACCTGCACCCATCTGATCTCAAATAAGTGGAATGTATTGAAAATGCATTTGTGTTAAGAGCCCAATGGCAACACTTTATCAGACCAAAGCAAAGCTCATTGCTGTAACTCAGTCTTATTTTCGCTAAAGCAGGCTCAGCTTTAGTCCACAACAACTAAAGCATGCTTGTCCAATAAAATACAGAGCAATATAATAAATACAAACAGAAACGTTGCAAGAAATTGATAAATTACCCACAAAATCTCCACCCATTATAAAGTTAAAGTCTAAATGGCCTACACACACAAGCACGTGCTCAAAGACTAAACATAAAAGAGACTTTATATCCTCACAGAGAGCAGATATTAAACTGCAAAAATGTGTCAGGAGCTGGCTTTTTGTGTAAAGATAAAACATTTAAAGATTCAAAGGTCTGTGTATCGTTCATCTGCCCATGTTCAGGCTTTAAACTTTGAAAAACGACATTTGAATTTTAATCTCACTGTCTTAAAGCTTCGGTCTCACAATAAAGATTAAAAGAGCTGGACCTGCTCACAGGTCCTCAGATTTACAAGCTACTGCGGTTCCACACCTAATCCAAAATAATTTATTCTGTTCATTGATCTGCTGTGGAAAGGTGGACTCTTTCACTCATGGTCAACAGAGACAATGAATGGCTGATGCTGCTCTGACAAGTTCCTGACAAGATGGGTGGGTCCAGAGCGCTCAGTTGCCACTCCCACTAAAATACAAAAATTGTGCTTGGCTCGCATGAGGAATGCATTGAAATCCACCCTAATGCTTGTCATTCCTGTCTCCTGACTCCCTTCCTAAGCACACACACACAAACATGTACAAGCCTAGGAAATGTATTAACAGGTTGACTCACATTACAGCCAGGTCTTTAGAAAAACAAAAGAATGAAAGAAGCAAAACAGATTTATTTGCATGATAAATTACAAGGCCCTATTGCTCCCGCTGACTGCAGGGTTGAACTTGAGGTGCTTTATCGTTTGTTTGCAGTAAAAATACTTATGGAGCTCATACTTTAGCTAAGTTGTACCTGATATTGAAAACTTATACGGATATAAGCATTTTGCAAAGTCTAGATTGACTGATATCAGACTCTTCTCCATCAAGCTGCAATGTTTTACTCTGATTGTTTTACTCTGATTCCCAAATTAAGTAATAAGTAATAATAAGTAATAGTAAGTAATAAGTAATAATAATAAGTAATTTGGGCTCCTTCATAATAATTAGACTCTGTGAGCTAACAAGAAAAGAGAATGATAAAACGTGTGCTTTCCCATCATATGTACAAACAAAAGAAACACAGTGAGAATTGCTGGACTATTAGTCAATTATTTGGGCTGTATTTCTCAGATTAAGAGCTCTAATCTTATTCTAGCTAAAAAAAAAAAAAAAAAGATGACTAATGGTTTTTCTAACGCAATTAGCAGAATGCACTCTGACCAGAAGCTACAGTAAAAACATACACTGTAGTACTTATTGCAATAAGCATTATGAAGGTAATGCACTGTTGACACTGTAACTGAACATTAGCCCAAGTTTGTGTTCATATTTAAAATCATTTGAGTCTAATGAGTATCTACTCTGCCCTCTGTATAAAGCAACAGCACACAGTGATAAATGCATATAATTATATTATATGCATTATATATTATTATTATATATATATTATTTCTGCCACATTTCCCAGGTGTAGCCAGAAGCACATGTGATGCTCATAGCTTAAACTGCAAGTTGAATAACTGTGTAATCATTACCTTTGACTTTCGGATATCAAGATGAATTTCAAAGCATGCTGTTCAACGCCTGAAAATGAATTCCCCCCCCAAAAAATTTCAACACCGTAATAAGGTCAGTTTGTCCAGACTCATACCACTGTCTCAGCATATTATGCAACTGTTATCCGGGCCAAGTTTCTGAACGTGTGTGGGTAACACTTTACTGTAGGATGCTGGGTAATACACATTTCTGATGTTCAGCATGAAGCTTACGTACTAAGCCACAGTTCTACCACATGCCACCATATTGGAAGTAAGGTTAGCTACTGTTTGGTAATATCAAATAGTGCTGTACTCTAGTATATATAATACTGAAACAGTTTAAAATGTACTTGCTGCATATTGCATAATGTTAAAAATGTGCCATCTACTTTAATTTAAATGTGTCTGTCTGGATGGCTTTTCTTGTTCCATAGTATTTCTTTGAAAAAGACCTGAATCAAGAAAGTAATGAGCCTCAGCAAACTCCTGAACAACCCGAAATAATATGTTACAAGACATCACACAACTTCATTTTCTGCTATTCTGTTTTTGCCACACACGCACTGTGGGCCCGTTTGAGCCTCCCAAAGTTGAGTCATTAATCGTGACCCAGTGGGATTACTTAAAACCAGCATGCAGTCCTCTGAATGTTCAAAATATGAAAGGATGGGCTGCTGCACGTTCTCAGCTGAAAAAGTGAAGTACACTCTGCATGAACTGACACTACAAACGAAACATTCATATGATGTTTTTCTTTTTCAGAAGGCTCTCTCTGCTCCTTCTTTTTATTGTTTTGGTTTTTTTTTCCTGGCACAGTCACGGTCTGAATTTTTTGACACTGGCTTTAATAGAATGCTAAGAAGATCACTGCTTTAAGCCAGCCTTCCTTCATAAAGTTACATGCTGCTTTTAGTAAACCATAGACCTTTAACATGGCTGAGAAAATTCGGAATCAATGTTTCCAGAGTTTTGTAAATAGAAACATCGGATATTGATTTAAGGATTAGCGAAAAAAAACAGGCAAAGCCTTGTGTGAGAGAGGCTATTTTTACTGCTGATCAGTCTTTGTGTTCTGTGTGATGTCTTTAAACACTGTTCCTTATCACTCTCTGATGTACAAACGTAGGATTGATGAGCCTGAAGTCACCCAGAAAATGTAGAACTTGGCCTAAAGCAAAGCGCCCTGCCAACACCAACACTTTAGTTAAGTAAGACACTTATGACTCCACAACTACATAGATATAACAACTGTGACACATTTATTTTGTTTCTATCTGAAAGCTTATGAGTGTGTGTTAGCCCAAACAACTTATTTTACCACTGTGCTGCCCATCCTCATTTCAGGGCTATATTAAAGTTCCTTGGTAAGCACTTACTCAGCGTGTGTCCTTGCAACCTCCATAAACGTCCCTCTAGTGCCCTCCCAATAAGTCAAGCATGAAATGTAGGCAGGACAACAGAGGCCCGACTACAGCAAAGACAAATAGCACTGTATCCATTAACTTGTCAGAATAGGAGACAAATTAACTCTCCTTCAAGTATTAATGGGATTAAGGAGCGTCTGAGCTGACAATGAATAGCGCAATCAAGTTCCGCAAACACGGGAAATATAAAGACAGTAGCCAATGTCAGCACAGCAGCAGGAGTACTGACTCCTATGTTTTGATTTCCCATGTTGAATTTCCTTATGCGTGGGTTATCATCCATTGAGTTGCTTTCATTCCATTGGTTATCATAACTGTTTATCTGACACAGGTGTGACCTTTCTTCTCCACTGATTGAAGACTGTGCCATTCAAAACTGAAGTGAAGGGCACTGTAGAGGTAGTTTGCTAGCCATTGTTATTAAAAGTCACCTGTACATCAACCGTAACCTTCAGTGGCCACTGAATGTAATGAGCTTTTAGATAGATTGCCTTCATCTGAATCTGCATACATTCGAGGAGAACATCTATCTCCAGTTGTTTGAAAACCAAAGCTCGAGGGCCTTTTTAGACTTGTGTAGAAAATGCCAGTACTAGGGCTGCAATTACATAATTTTAATTATCTATTATTTGACCAATTATTTTTTCATATGTTTTGTCTATAAAACATCAGCAAATAGTGAACGGTATCTGCTATAATTTCCAAAACACATTTGAGAAGCTTTAACCAGTGAATAATTGGAATTTTTGCTTTCAAAATTAGAAAAATCAAGTGTCAAAATAGTTGTTGATTACTTTTGTTGTTTAACTAATACTAACTAATTATTCACCTAATCCCTGCAGTAATTTGTTTACAAATCAGAGGTTATATATCTGTAGTGATCATTACATCAAATAATTCATTACAATTATAGTCCATTGTGCATAAATGTTAGTAAGATGGTGTGTCTGAAATTGTAAATGAATTAGTCTTTACTGTGTCTTAGGTGTTCCATGGCGCCATGACGTCGTGAGCGGTATCAGGTTACATCCAGCCTACATTTGCATCCCTCTCATTTCCAGCCAGGTCTATTGTTTGTCCAAAAGCACCAGATGCCATTCCTGCTAGCAGGGAATTAGCCTTCTGTCAGTCTGTCCCTCAAGTTTTAAACCAACAAATCTACAGTCTGTGAGCATGATGAGCAGCTGATCAAGTCCATCTGAAGCCACAATCATTCTAGGAATCACAAAGTTCCTACGCCAGTTTTGTGTTTGACAAACTTCTCCAACTGTGTTAGGCCAGCGAAATCTTCAAAATCAGCAAAATGAACAGTGACCAATGATATTAACACTAATCATGATTCACCAATAGCAGACAATCACATCGCCTCTCCAGATGGCTGTCCATTTGCCTAAAAGGTTCGAATTGCGCAGCCATTATAACAAGACTGAGACTAAAATTAAGATGCATAAAATTCATTAAAACAGACTCTCTAAACAAGGACAAAAGCTTCTTACATTTCCATACAGAGGGGCCCATGAGCCCGGTCTTGTGCTTTGTCCAGGCAGACAGGCTGGATCCCAAACAATGTGTGAGCGTCAGCACCAGTAACCAACCAGAGGAAGTGATGTATTGCACACTGACTCGGAACAATGCAGTCTGTTTTACCTGAAGGCGAATGTTTCTACCCCATCAATTTGTTTCAGTGGACAGAGGCGCCCCGTGACACCCTCAATAGAGTGTTTGTTAGTAGCTGTCTCTGAAGACATCTGATGAGCTCGGAGAGGCAACCCAGAAAAGGGAAGTAGAAATGTAGCTTTTGTGGAATTCAAAAACATTTCTAATCATCACAATACATTCTTCATCTCTCTTTTTTTTATGGCAGGGAGTTTGAATGCTTTGGAGCCATTTTCAGCTTGACTGTGGGATGTTCTTGTTTTGTTTTTTTTTTTGTTTTTTTTCGTTTTTTTCTCCAGAAATCCCAGAGTCAGACTGATGAAGCTGTTAACGTTGCTAAAATAGCCACCAGGATGACCACAATCACTAAAGGCATGCTCACATACAGATCAAATACTGTTAACCCCTCCATCTTCTCCTCGAACCAGCTCCTCACTGTGATAGGGTTACAGCTGTACTCAGTTTGGAAACAGACAAAATCCTTTTTACAATACCACAAATTTAACTGGTATATGATTAATTGGGGGACGAGTTCAGGGTGTATTTTTAACTCACTGAGCCTTGAAACAAGTCGACCCACAGCACCACAGCTCCCTGCGTTTTCTCTGCATTCATTATGCCAGCCTACTGGGGAGTATTATGTCTTGTATGACTCTGAGTTGACACTGCAAGGCTTAAGGAGCCTCAGAAACTCTGCTTAAGGCACACTCCTGGTTTAGAGACTGAGGTCTGGCTGGCATGTGTGACTCCTGAGGCAGGCATGCTACTAAATGAATAGAGACAGGGAGGATGGCATGACCCACTTCAAGGGCTACACTGCCTTCCCTACACGATTCCCACAGGTACCATTCATGAAAAATATACAGTGGCCAGAAGCTTAAATACCTCTATCACCAGACAAATGGAAGGGAAAAAAGGGGGGGGGGGGTCATTTGAATGCTGATTCATTTGATCAGGTGAAGCTACGAGCTTTCAACAGTCTCCTCTCCACATAAAGCTGCTTGACAGTTTCTGGAAAGACTACATTTGACTTGCAATGCGCAATTAACCTTCTCCGATGTCATCCTAGTCAATAATGTTGCCGCCGCGATGCAACTAATACAGGAGGCACTCTAGCGTATCTCCTCTTGGCGATAGCATCTGGGTCTATCTGAAGCCCACTTTTGCGTAATTCGGTTTGTTAAGAGGGAGAACTGGCATTCTTTCTTTCTTAATAGAGCGGAGCCATACCTGGACGCACAGCTTCATTTTCTCTATCCTGTGGAAGCCTCGGAGAGGAGCAAAGCAAACAGCCGAAGATTATCACTGTGAGGGCGCACAAAATACTGGGGCAGTGCACATTTCCACCTTAAATGTGCGCGTCTGATGCTCGGATTGACCCCCCCCCCCCACCCACCCCTTTACCACAGAGAAATTACGCACGGAAAAAAAAACAAACAAAAAAAAAAACACTGAAATATCATTTTGATCGATTCAAACAAGTGTCAGTTAAACACAACAAATTAACTAACGAGTCGTGCGCATATCGCAAGCCGTAGTTTCCTGTTGCCAAAACGTGCTGACAGACTGCTATAGGCTAATCCGCGAAAAACCCAGGCTCTCCACAGAAGCACATTGATAATCTATTCCTGGATCACTTTCAGTATGTGAAGATGCCCCGATCGCTATGGATCAGTTTGTGGTACAACTCTCCCGCTAAGGGGGTAATCATAAAAAATGTTTTGACAGCCAGTCACTTTTCCACTCACCTTTCACATGCTGCGGGACAGCGGCGCTCACACACAGGGCGATGGAAAGGAGTAGCGGTCCCATCCTCTCTCACAATGAACAGGTCCGACTTCCAAGGTTACGGAGATGTGGTTAAAAAAAAAAAAAAAAAAAAAACAATTCGCGGAGCAATGGCCAAAAGTTCTCCCTCCTTCGCTCTTGCTGGGCTGCAGGGTTGACCCGGGAGCTGTTATATGTCCTCTCAGGTAAAGTCCACCTCTTTGATAAAGTCGGCAGAGAGACGCACTCGCCTCCTGGATGTTGTCGCGCAGGAACAAGTGAACTGTCTCTCTCTCTCTCTCTCTCTCTCTCTCTCTCTCTCTCTCTCTCTCTCTCTCTCTCTGCTGCTGCTGCTTTCCCCGCTCCTACCGCAGTGGTGCGATGTAGTGATGGGAGCGACGTGTGAGCTCAGAGCTCCCGGACAACCACCGTGAAGCCTCCCGGAGTTAGAAAAGCCTGTACTTCCTGCCTGGGCTTCCAAAATAAAACCTGTGAATTAATCAGTTTTAATTCCAAATACGCCACATTTGATTCTGATTTTGGTATTTTATGGTGGTATAATCTTACTTTATTTTCCGTATAGACTTTTTCATGTGCACACATTGCAATGCCATGTCCGTGGAGGCGTGGATGGTTTAAGTTGAGACTGAAAAATAAATAAATAAATAACCACAACAACAACAATAATAATAATAATAATAATAATAATAATAAACATGGCTATGTTTCGTTTTAGTTTTGAAACTACAATTTCCTCACATTCCGGTTAGGCTGTTAGGCGGTTAGGTCGTGGAGTGACACGGCTTCCAGGACAGTTTTACCGGGGGATTCGCGCTTCACCCTCGGTCACAGTAAACCGACTGGAGGCTGTCTCGGTGGTGGAGACAACTCCTCCTCTTCCTCTCTCCTCCTCCTCCTGAAGAGCACATCCAAAAACCCCTGCCGGGT
Organism: Trachinotus anak; assembly: GCF_046630095.1. Classification (NCBI taxonomy): domain Eukaryota; kingdom Metazoa; phylum Chordata; class Actinopteri; order Carangiformes; family Carangidae; genus Trachinotus; species Trachinotus anak. The sequence goes on along the minus strand of NW_027273859.1, from coordinate 13,249,373 downwards.
TGGGACTTTGAATTGTGTATAATCAGCCACTTCAGCCTTTCCTTAACCTCTTTTTTTCATTCCCTATTGCATCCTCTTCAAGCCTTAGGAAATGTGATGCTGGCTGATGAATTTAGCTGTTTCAAGTACCCTTTCTCTGGAAAGGCTTGTTGAGTTTTAAAGTGCGGGCCCTGAACCAGCATCCCCATCCCAGAGATAACATTTTGCAATTCTGTAATGTCAATAAGATCTTAAGTAAAATTCAGCTGTTGCTTGATTAAAGCCAGCCCTACAAATTCCTTGTGAGCTATAGGTTTTCTGTGGACGTCCTGCATAGGCTACATCATCTCATCATAACATTAAATCTCCTTGTTTTTTGTGTTTGTCTGTCTGTTTGTAACAGCGGTGGGGTGCGATGGTCAACATGTTGAGTACTCAATAGGGATGTCACAATTCCACGATTCTCAATACCAGATTTGTTACCACAGTAAAAAACAGAAAACAACAGTGGATGCTGCACACACGGTATGTGTATGCAAGTGGTAGCTTAAACTGACTAACAAAGTGACAGACCCATGATGTGAAAATATTAATTTCAAAAGTCAGTGTTATGTTTTGACAGACTGAACAGTAATGACAGTAGTCTACTAATGTGAGCACCCTGCTCACGTTATAAGCCGTCACTACATTAGCCTATATAAGCTAATGTTAACATTTGTAAACGTGTGTGTGCGCTACAACTGATACCAGCAGTCACAATTCACATTCAGGACATGAATATTCTGACAACATGTTTTTCTTTTTTTTTTTTGATTACATGTTCATATAAAGTTAACAAATGAAACTCACTCTCTGTACAGATCCCAGATGCCTGTCTTTGAGCTGGTTAGATAAGTTTGACATTTTTCCTCAAATTTTCATTCAACATGCTCTGTGGAACCGTTTGCATACTGGCTTTTGGTCATATATAACTCATTCCTGCTGATCTGCAATACAAAATATCTCCATCCAAGAGTCTTGCCATGTTGTTTTTTTTTCCTACAAGTCACAGCAGACCTGTTGATGCATCCACACATCAGTGCCTGCTTCTTCTTTTTGAGTTTGATGTCAGACCAGAACGCTTAAAGGGTGATTATACTGCTGCCATTTGTCCTGGAAGAATCACATCTTCAATACCTATGGAACATTCAGTACCAACTGCAGAACAACAAGCACAGTCACATTTTCAGAATTTTAGCATCGACTTGGTGCCAAAGTATCAGTTCTCATGACATCCCTAGTACTCGGTAGTCATTGTTACATTATTACACGAGGACTCAGTACTCATGGGTTGGACCAGAGACATCTTCAAACTCAGCCTCCATTTTCATCTCAACTACACACCTGTAAAGCTTCGGGACTTTGTCTTGCATGTTGGCAATGCTATTATGGTGACAAAATCTGTCCATAGACATATAAACAAAGTACTCAAAATTGCTTCTGTGGTATTTCCCGCCTAAGTAGGTGTCTCCCAAAACCACATTTTGCCACAATGACACACACACACACACACACACACACACACACACTCCCAAGGTGAAAAAAAATACCAGCCCTGTTGTCACAGCAGCTAATGCATGCAAGTTACTTTGCTTTCAAGGGTATCAAAGGTAAACTATTTGCCCATACTGCAGCAAGCTTATTATGATTCCATGAATGACAATTACACCCATGTAGACAATTTCATGTCCCAGACCTTGCTTTTCTAGTTGTCCCTTCAGCTCTATCCATTAATGCACCACTGACAAAACACTGATGGAACTGGAATGTAAACTGCTGTCGGTATCTCACTCGGCTGTGGCATTTTCAAAATTAGATTATTTTGCACGAGGCTGACGCCACACTGATGCCATGTGTGATATTTCAGTCACCACTGATTGGATTTTGATGAAAACTGGGGTTAAATGAATCTAACAATTACACTTCCATGATTTCAAACTTACACCCATGGTGGGGACTATGATTATAGGCCCAATTAAGCACTATTTTTCACTATGTGTTTTGCATATTTGTCATTCCATTTGAACTATTAAAATTGATTTGATTGAACTACTAAAATTGACTATTTTGATAGTCAAAATAGGAGGGTAGAATATTTTTTATTGTGCACAGACTGTTGATTGATGGTTAGAACAATGTTCCCCACTTGTAAGGGCAGCAATTTTGGATTTGAATGTTCTCCTGGTGCCATTAACTGCAGGTCAATGGTTGGTATCTTTTACCAATTACTGATCTACAGTAAAAATGCATCATTTTTAGGGGATGTTGTGTACTCTGTTTAATACCATACTTGTGAACTCTGTTTCTATTAGAATTTTTCCACAGCTGAAGAAAAAACAGGGCAAACTCAGACTTTAAGCTGATGTCATCATCCAACATCCCATAGTTATCAGTCTGACCTTGAGGTGTTTCTGAGCTCCTCATCATGAATCATGAAAGATATTAAGTGTCTTATGGTTTAATGTAGATAGAGACCTATAACTGTATGCACTTGGTCAAGACTAATAAATCATCTGCAGCAGCCACAGTAAGGTCTGCGATCATTTTAATGAGATGCTGCCCTCTGTTCCTATGATCACAGCACCTCCCATTGTTTCAGGTTACCAGGCTCCATATACATGACAGATCAGTCTTGGTGGTGAATGTGATCCCTTCAAAAGGTATTATCATTAAGGAGGATTATTAATGAGAAGAAAACAATAACTGTGCACCGATACGTCTTAAAAAACACTGGTTACAACCTATGAATCAACAATATATCTCATGCTAATCCTGCATATCAAGACATCGATAAACAGGTGTTAATTCAGTGGTATTACCTTTTGTTTGGAGTTGGATTAAGAATGTACTCTTTAATCAGATAAACATAATATCTTCTTTTTCATATGACTAGCTAGTGTCCATTTATAATCATGACATTACAAAAGTGTTTATTAGTCTTCAGTTTCATCTGTGCCAGAGAGAGACGGAGAGACAGAGAGAAAAAAAATGAAGATCAAACAACAGAGAGATGATCAGAGAGGTTTGGCCACCAGCACTGAGGCTTGCTGGTAAATCTGTATCACACGTACAGGCCCCTTGACCTCCTCTCAGTTTCTGCTACCAGCCTACACACTGAACACAGCTTCCACAACTGTATTCTGTAAATCCACCACAGTAGTACATCTAAACCTCGCCACAGCCAGGCCTCCAACTCAACTTCTCTCGTCGCTTTTGCCCTTGGCTTGTTGAGAGGCTGAGCTCAGACCAGTGAATCCTCTTCAGCTCACATCCATCCTCATTTAGGCCATGGGGACCCATTTAGGATGAGCAACGGGCTGGAAAACACAGTGACCTTCTCATATTTTACTCATTTACTGCTGTTTTTATTTCAGCCACTAAAAGCGGGCACCATGTTTTTATTTCTGGCAAAAGTTACACAGTCGGAGAGGAGTAGCCAGTGTTTCTCTTCAGGCAAGAATCCAGACCTTCCGGGGAACAGAGATTTTATCCTTTTATTCAAATGGACAGAGGGGCTAAAGCACCTTTAGGAAACAGAAATAATCTCAAATTGAAACATAATGGGTGAAGAATCTATGAATTCAGACTGAGCATGTACTACTGGCATGAGGCTCTATTATCTATCATGCCCTCAGCATTTCCATAACCGCAATTTTAATGAGGTTAACCTCTTTAAAATAGCGGATAAAAGGATAACCACTTTTTTTTTCTCCCTTGCCCGTCTGTGTTTCCATCAGTATGCTCCCTCTCCTTTCCCATTCCCAGTCTCTCGCAGGGGGAGAAGAGGTTTTTCATATCCTCTCGCTCCCTCTCTCTTCTCTCTTGTCTCTAGGTTCTCGTGCTCTCCTTCCCAATCAGACGACTTGAGTGTCATGTTCAAGGCCTCCCTCTTTCTCTCTGCACCCGCCACAAAGACAGTCTAACAAAGGCCTAAGGCGGAGGAGGAGAGAACGAGACAGCAAAGGGAAAGAGGTGGCGATGGTGGTTTGGTGGTGGTGGGGGGTGGAGGAGGGTGAAGGGGGGCTGAGATAGTAAAGGAGATGGATGAAGAAAGTGGGAGAGACAGAGAGCGAGGGGCAGCGTGAGACAGTAAGAGAGGCAAGCAGCACTAAATTAGATGCTCTTGGAGAAGAGACAGTGAATTAATTCCAAAGAGTATATTGCATTGTATCTTCTTTTCCCTTCCTCTTTCAGCGTTGGGACATAGAGCGGAGTTACGTTCCCCCAGCAGGCTTCTCCATTTCTCTCTTCTCGCTTCTTGTAGTCCCAGGCTGTTGATACCACTGGCGTCGGCTTGTGTTTTGCCTCTCTTTGTTTTTCTGCTTATTATTATAATACTTTTTTTTAAAAATTTTATTATTCTGCAGCAAATACACTGAGTGCTAACATTACAAATGCACAAAGAATGAAAATTTGATTGAGCTCTGATTGTAATGTTCAATATAAAAGCATTTTGAGCATTAAGGCACAAATTGTGCATCTTCAATAATACCACTGTTTATTTAAATTATAATACCAAAAGACAAAAAACAGATTCCAAGATATTGCATTGACATCAAGAGTATTTCTTTCTGTATTTTAACAATGTCATCCATTGTTTTTTTTTTTAGTTTTCCCGAGTGAATGAACCATGATACATTGCCTCACAAGGAACATTTTCCATAACTTGCCCCCACTGTGTGACCATAATAACAATGATCTGACACTGTGCACTCTATTCCATCTGTTTCCACTATGAATGTGTCCGAGGCAATAATCTGGTGGTTGTCTGAAACAGTGGCCTGAGCCACCACATTCAGAAACCTGGATTTCTCATCTAAATTACGGTTGGAAATCATAATATTTAGCTGGTTTTGCTGAGTTGTCAGCTCCTCTCAGACGTTCCACTCTATGGTGTCTCTGTCGGCTTGTGCTGAACGCATTATGGAATGACATATATCAGGTTTAACCGTATGAATGACATGAGCTTTCACACTATTCTAAACTCTCCCCTCTAATATCATATAACATTGTTTAAGTAGTTGTTAAAAGTTTAACCAAGATTACCAACAGAATGTGAATGAATAACAATTCAATTCAATTCAATTTTATTTGTATTGCGCCAAATCATAATAAACATTATCTTGAGGCACTTTACAGGGTAAGGTCAAGACCTTACTTTGTTATAGAGAAAAACCCAACAGTTCCCACAAAGAGCAAGCGCTTGGCGACAGGGGGGAGGAAAAACTCCCTTTTAACAGGAAGAAACCTCAACAGAACCGGGCTCAGGGTGGGCGGCCGTCTGCCTCAACCAGTTGGGTTTAGGACGAGAAAGGGTGGGTGGGGGTAGGACCAGGAACAGCTGTATAGGTAATGGTGTTATCAATAATAATGACAGATAACAGTGGTTCATAGTAATGATGAGTAGTGGTATTAACAGTTAGATAATATGTCAAAGATGTCTATGTTTTGTGTTTTAGAGACATCTGCTGAGGTTATCGTGCTAATAAACTAGGACCAGCCCAGCCCGTCTCGTAATACCACTTTGTACCTCAAGAAGTCAGTCTGGCCTCAGTGCAACATGAGAGGATGAAGAAGTTCTCCCTCTCCCTCACATTCCTCGACCTCTAATCCTGCCACCACTGCATCTTCCCTGTCTCTCAGGCTGGGCATGAAATACTCATTGTCAGTCTAAGAGTAACCGAAGAAAACAACCTACCAGTTACATAATCAGATTGCAAGGTAAACCTGTGTGGAAAACATGTCAGCAACTGCCCTATGCTGAGGTTAGGTTTATTCAACCTAATGTTAGCTCAACATGAGGGTGAGGGTTGAATCTTGGTTGTGAGTAACCAGTGAGCCCAGTCCCAGAACATGCACACAGAACACTCTCATGTGCACCATAAGTGACAGGTGCACAAAGAGGGCTGATAAAAATTTTAGCGATTTTTTGACAGGCCACCGATGCAGAAGCTCACCAGGATTTGTCCTGGTATGCCTGATGGCCAAGCTGATCATGGCAGAGTGGAAAGGGAGGGGGAAGTAGTGTGCAAGTAACTCTGTACTTAATGGTGCTTCAGAGGCATATTCAGTGTTTGTAAGTCTTAAATTCAGTACAGTCACTGTCAGTTACTGACAGCAATTAAATTTCATACAGCTGAAGAGACCAATAACCACCTAATTTAGGATGTGAAGACATGTTTCAAGCAAACCATCAATTATTCTTTGTCTTGCTCAGAAAGGCTTTTAACTAAAGTCTACAGATTCCTCAATTCAAGAGAACTTAGTAGGGTGTTATTTTAACAGACTCAAATTCCTTCTTGGGCTTTATTCTGCTTTTAATTGCAGATAGTTTTATTTATTCAGACATTCAGGATTCAGTTTTGATTACAGTTTGTTATTGGTATCCCTTAAGTCTTGACACATTCCAGATTTTGTTTGTTACACTGCTGTTTGTTTGTTACACAACTGCTGAGATCAAGGAGAGACTTCACCAGCCTGTAAGTCAGAGACTTACAGTTGGTCCTCTCAGAGTGAGCAAATATTTTCTTCACCTGGTGAGGCTCAGTACTAAAGAAGATTTTATAGAGATGGCACTCAACCCTTTACTGAGGACTTAACTTAAAAGCCAGAGAAAACACATCCTCAATCATGACACACAGAACTGCAACAACTGTTTTACTTTAATGCAAACGTTTTTTCTTTTTTTCTTTTTTCTTTTTTTAGAAATTTTGCAAATGGCACTGCTGTATGCTCTCTTACAAAGCAGAAAGACAAATTTAACATTCCTGGTGAGTATCTTTTTTGACAAGAGTGATTAAAGGCAGTATTTGTTCAATGTCAGCAGTGATGATAAATCTTGTTTGAAGTTTGCTTTTTAACAATAAGCAGTAGCAGCTGACCCATGTTTGCCCTCTGCACTAACCTCAGTCTAGACAAACCTCTTAAAATCTGTTCAGCCAAGACCAAACGTATCTGGCAAAAAACTTTAGTCACAAGAACATTGTGCTTTGATTTAGATTTTCTTCATGTAAGAGTTCCTTGAAATTTTCTATGTCCATGTCCAAAGGACATAGACACATGGGTGACTCACAGTTTTTGAAGAGTGAGAAAAGATTTTTTTTTTAGCTGGGGCAATAGAATCAATCTTGGAAATCACTGGTCTGTGCCACAATTGCCTGAAAATAAATTGTATCAGTGGTAATATGTGAGGGATAATGGTAAGAGGTCTCAGGTAAGGAAAAATCATGCTTCAGTGAACTGCTTATAGAACCATTTACTGAGGCTACTTAAGGCCTCTGTTCCAGTGGAACCACAGAAAGTGTTTACTGACACCCAGAGGGTCTCACATATTATCAACCTGTGCACAAAAGGCATTTAAAAAAAATCGCAAGGACTATTTGCGTTTCTATTGCTTGTTGTGTGTGTGTTTGTGTATGTGAGTGAGTATATGGATTATTTCCTTGTGACTGTGTTTGTGTAGTATTTTTTTCTATTGGGCTAGGTGGCTTACCCCTGTCTAGATGGATTTTGTCCCCTTATTTCCCAAAATGTCTAACTATAAAGAAGCTATTTGTAAGTCTTGCTATTGCTACATAGCCAATGTTAGCATCCATTAGCAACAGCTGTTTACTTAACAGTCTTGTCAAAGGCTTCAGCCATCACTGCCTTTACAAGAACAGTAGTTATGATACGGCCCCTGAGCAGGACTGATTCTTCAGGCCAGTCTGGACACTAGGACTTCGAAAGTGGCAAGATTTCTTTTCTTCTAACTTCAGTAGATGAAAAGATGTAATAGAAGTAGAGGCAAAACCATTTCTTCTAAACTGGTAAGTAAACAGCCGTAAATGCTAATGTTGGCTATGCAATAGTAAAACTTACATCAAAGTTTTCCCATTTATAGTCACTTACTTATTTTACTTAATTTCTGACTTTATTTAACCAGGTTAGTGAGGAAAAATTGTTAATGATGTTACTGAAAGGGCATTCTTATACTTTTCACGAAAGGTTTCCCATGGATTCCAAAGGCACACTGAAAACACACTGTAGTTGGAGGTATCGAGCTAGTTGCACTGTGACTCCTCTCTGCTGAAAATAAAGAGAATTCCTGGTCTGGATTTTGTACAACCTAAGCTATTAATTTCCAAAGATATTTTAAATTGACTCAAAGAATGAGAATTTTTTTTCTCTTTTCCTGCACCCCAGGCATGATGATGATGATGATGATGATGATGATGATGATGATGATGACACCCCTTAGCCAAAGCACATGTAGTCACTCTGGGTAGAAAAGGAAGAGCTCAAAGGGAGAAACAAGAGACACTTTATATGAGGCCTTCATTTTTGGAGAATAAACAACAGTATTGCAGTATTTACTTATTCATGTGAAATTTGTTTTTCCTAAGTGAAATTATTGACTAACTTGAGGAAGGTGTTGTCAAACTAATGACAGCTGAAGTCATAGATTGCTAAATGTCAGATCTGCTGTTATAACTAACTGTATTGTTCAAATATTTCTGGATGAATGATCAGTTCAGATAAATTTATTTTTACAAACATTTGAACAATTCCATGACCAATGTGAACTGCAAACTATATTATTGAATGACTGTCCAAACAGGGTATTTAATAGGTCAATAACGCACAAAGAAAACTCTGATGACATGTCTTGAAAAATAAAAAGAGGTAGAGTCCAATCGAAGGTTATATTCTCTTTTGTAATGCATCTCAAACTGAGGACCTCATTTATAATGGAAACAAGCATCTGCCTATGTTCAACAATCCAATGCCCTTGTATTAGCAAGCTACAGAGACATGCCTTTAACTGGTATTGATAGAGAACAGTGCCCTGGAGACCAGAATCCTTGAAAAGCTCCCTTTATTGCAGAATCAACCACAACAGAACTGATTCTTTTGTATTTACTTTTCAGGTTTAGCCAAAAAGAGAAATTCACTTTTGGTTTAAAGCAATCAAAATACAATCCCAAGACATTATACACTCTGTAGGTTTATAGGTAGAGACAGTGGGAAGTTAAAGGTCACAGATGAATCCCTGCATCACCATTGACTGCCTTTGCAAAAACTATTAAATGATCTATAAGTCCCTCGGTTACGATCAATATATCGAACCTACTTCTGGATACTGTCCTTTTCTCTATGGGCTTTTCCAGCATCACATGGTCTGAGGTTGAACACTGTAATATGATAGCTGTGGAGGAATGTTTGTGTCCATTCTCACTCAGTCTGGCATACTAGAGTATTGTTTATGCACACCCCCACTGGAATATGTAAATTATTCAGAGGTTATGCAAGAGATTGTCTTGGCTGCGCCTGTGTCAGGCTGTGAGAAACTATCTTCTAGGTGAAGGAGGATTTTTCTCATCCCTCCCTCTCTACAAAGCAGTACACTTGACATTTTTCCATTCCAGTTAAAGAGTCATCCTTGAGCAGCGTAAGCCTTCCAAAATTTGTGCCTTTTTTCCCTTAGAGATCTGGAAAACAGCAGTGGGAGCACGAGGACACTACAGGGTAATCAGCACACTGCTGGTGGAAGGGAAGCTGGCAACACAAAATCCACTTTTCCTCATCGATAAGGAGATTTCAGCCTTTCATAAGACTTCTGAAACATGGCAAATTACAATACAAAGACTATTATTTCTAATGAATTTGGATACACTTCAGTTAGGCTCAGCCCAGCACTGAAGTAAAATGTAAAAATAAAATGGAAACAAACAGTCCATATGAATATGCACTATTTGTTGCCAAAGCTTTAATGACCCAGAAAACTATTATTTTCTGTCATTGCTTTAGTTCCGAATGACTGACTTAACTCAAGACTCAAGAGGATGTGCACTCAGGCAGGTCCAACCAAAGATATTAATGCAGTGCATAACACAAGGGCTTTGAATTAACACAAGAGCTTTGAATTAATATCTGTATCCAGGCTCTGAATGATCGTTTTGCAAGGCCGCACACAATATCTACTGTGAATCAAAGCTGGCCCAACAGTGTAGCAGAACCTGAGCAGGTAAAAGGTCTCTCCTGAGTCCCTACTACCACCACCACCCACGTAGGTCTCCATAGAAACTATGAATCTCGGGGGGCATTAATGAGATAAACAAATACACATCTTTAGTTGTGTTCTGCACCTTTACCATAGTTAATTACACACATGGATTGCAGTATTTCTCCATATACCTCAGGTTGATATTTACTCATTTTAATATTTCATCTGAAAAACTGTCATCAGTTAGATAAGTGTGAACCCAGACACACAGGTATGTGCAGTGAATATCCTTGAATGTAAGATCTAGGTCTACAAATGATCACAAGCAAAAATTAGGTGCTTTGATCTGAATCTGATGGCAGTAGTCTGACATGAGAATGCCTTTGATAATGTTACTGTATATAAATTCTGAATGGTTCATGTAAAGGACATTCATTGTGCCTAATGAACTGAAAAGCCAAAGGTAGTGTCATAATTGAAGTCAAAACATAATGCAAAATAATAGATTTTAAGAAAGCGTGCACACCATCATGCTGTGGGGATGATTTGGGTGCTGATTTGGGTGTTCTTATTGTTCTTGTTGAAGGACAGAAATAAAATTTAATCTAATAATCTTCTTGGGACTAGGCCTGGAGGTGCTTTCCAGTTCCTGCCAATGAAAAGCATCCCCACAGCATCATCCCCAAACCATCATCCCCAAAGCACCTCCAGGCGTAGTCCCAAAAAGATTATTAGATTAGATTTTATTTCTTTCCTTCAACATGAACAAGAAGAACACCCAAATCAGCTGAATGTCACTTCTTGCCAAACTGCAATCATTTTATTGCATATTTGTGTAAGACAAATACAAACCATTTCAGAATGAGGTCTGACTTCGCAGAAGTAACTCTGGCTCGGTCATGTCTTCCAAAGAATTCGAGGTGCAGCGTTTGCAGGCAGGAAGATAGTAAGAAGATAGTGAGAGGTCATATTCGTTTTATGTTACGCTACGTTATGTTAACTGCTATGCCTTTCCTTAACACACAAATCCAACTTTTTCTCTTGTTGTTGTGGTATAAAAAAAGTATTGTGAAATAAAATGGAATGGATATGAAATTTCACAAAACTATTGAAAAAATATAAAAACCTTTGGCTCAACTTTATGACTCTATTGGGTTTTCCTTTTGGCATTCAGAAACTAATAAAAAAAGTTGAGTTTGGAAGATAAACTGCACAAATAACAGAAAGGAGTACACATTATGAAGAAGGGAATAAAATCATCCTTAAAATAGAACTATCTGATAGTAGTGCAAGGAAACAATGCCAACAGGAACTTAGATTTCACTTTCAGTCTCAGTTTCCAGGGGAGCGATTACATAGGCGCAACACAGAAGAGAGGAAAACAAATCACAGTGGGAAAGTTGGCCCATGAAGTGAAGCTGAAACACTTGCACGTGCACTTAGAGTCGCGGCAGAGAAAGACACAGAGAAGAAACAAATGTTCATCTTAACTATTACCAGAGAGGTGTCAGATTTAGTACTGATGGTGGAAATGCCTGTTAGTAGTAGTATTAATTTAAACTAATGCTCTTTTAATGATGCGACAACCACTCCTCTTTTGCTCTGTTTGGCCTGTTGCTTGCCCTTTCTCTCCTCCTGTTTCAGGAAGCAACCAATCAGAGTGGTCGTCAGCCAGAATTGGTTCACCTGGGCCGTGGGCTGGGCAACGCAGGCAGCTTTTAAAGGGTTTCTCTCTCTCTTACCAGCGACATCCCTTCTTTAATTGTTTCATTTGTTTGGTTAATGTTAATATTAATGTCAATATTAATGCTAGCACTCAACACTTTCACTCATCCAAGCATTAACATACACTACTGATTTTACTGATTCAACATATCCTGTTTTGGTTTAGTTATGTAAATAGATTACTTTAATAAATTACTTTTGTTGTTTGCTTTTGAAGCACGTGTTCACCCTCCTTCTTTGTTCGAACCTTGAGTCAGTTTGTGACAGTGATGTTAAGCTTGATTTCTGGTTGTGCTTTGTAGCTCTGTTATGCGGTGACTTGGTTATAAGTGATGTGAATATTATTGTTCAAGCAGAATGCTGCAGACAGTTTACGGAATTAAGCTTTTTTTCCTATTTAGATTAAGTGTAATTAAATGAAGATGCTGTAAATACATTTCTTGGGAATGGGTAAAAAAGAACATTTCTAGAGAGGAAGTGTTTGGCATTTTGTGTATATGTTCCCTTTTCTTTCTTTAGATCTTATCAACCTGACTAAACCTACTGCCAATGTCAATAACTCTCCTCAGTGTTCCTTTAATAAAACAAAACTGGACTGTAACAAAGTGAACAAAGCAAAGTGGAAGTGGACTGAAAATAAAAAGAGAAAAGAGTGAGTGAGTTAACCAGTGATTCCTCTTAAGTTAACCAGGCTGTTTTCAAGTTTGGGCAGGAGCTGAACAAACCCTTGTACACTCATTAATCATATGTTCAGTTGAACAAAAACTAAGTGGGTGGACAATAACATAACATAGCATTAAGATCCACTCATATATGTAGAAGCACTCAGAGAGTGACCAGCAGAATGAGAACAACCGACCTAAGACAAATCACAGTTTGCAAGCGGCAAAACTATGCAGCCTTCCATGTGTTTGGATCTTGCTCTGTTGTTTTTTCATGAAATGTTGGCAGCACTCATGAACATGAGACTTTGGGGAGTTACACCTCCCAAATCGTCTGCGTGTTTTTGTAGTATCTAAGGATTTGCAGCTGTTTTCCATTCAAGTGTGAGTCTACTTGCTTTTGAGAATTTGCAGGCTTTTTGTTTTTGGTGTTAGACGTGGTGCTGACATGTGAGTGTGGGGGCGTGTGTGCATGTTTAAGTGCATAATTATACACTTAAACAGAGGACGAGAGATAGTCTTGGCATAGCAACTCACTTTATAACAACTTCACTTTACAACTCAGAGGACGAATAGTCTATAAGGTTGAATGTTTTTATTTCTGTATTTATTTCCTGTTAAAAACAGTGCCGTACATTCTGATGTATATCTTATTATTCACTGCATTACTGAAGGCACTGAACTGAATATTTGTTAAACGTATGTAATTGGAATAAATGATGAGAACAATCAGAACCGCAGAACACTAATCTGAGCACATCAGAGACAGAACATATAGTAGTCCAAAGGTTTTTTGAGAAAATGAATTCACTGTTGGACACACATCTCACTCATCACAACTGATGTGTAGCTGTTCTGTTTGACACTTGACTCTCAAACTCTCTTTTGAAATTTCAATATTTTGTCTAAAGTAAAGCGCAATATTCAAGACTAGTCAATGAGTCTTGTTGATGGAATCCTACCTTCTCATTTTCCCCTGAGTACATTTCTGTCTGGCTGATCTTCTGATTCTTCTATCTCATTCATAATCACAGTACGCACACACATACACACATCTAATACTGCAGACAGTCGAGCCCTTTCTCTCATTTCCTGTCAGTGCATCTGTCACAGTCTCTCTTTTAAGTGTTACTGTCACACAGGAGAGGCCCCTCCACACGTTGGAGGTCACACTGAAAACCAAAAACAAAACAAAACAGAAATATGGCTGGACTGAGCATGGCCAATTGAGGATGTAGTTGAAAACTGTTGCCGCTGTGTAAGCGCTGCAAACAATTACTTTTCGATGGAAAAGAGCTAAAGCCTATTTGAAAACTCGCTAAATGTTGCTGGATGACAAATTCCAGTTTCAGCCCATTATCTGTTTGCTTCTCTCCTGCTCTCTGTGCTAAAATATACAGTATTTCAATACAGCCAAATTCCCAATAAAGCTGTTCTCATTTACATGTTTTTCTGTTTCTGTTGTCAGACAAGATAACAAGCATGAAACAGTGACTGAAACCTGGCCCATTAAGACTACATGTTAACCAGCAGTCACCACCACCACATTTCACCAAACACACAAAAAAAAACAAAAAACAGCTGTGCTGTGATTTCGGCTATGTTTACTTGTAAAATGATCACTCGGTGACAAAGTTAGAAGCTCATTCACGTCAGCTGCCATGCAGAGGGAAACTAGCTCTAACTAGCTAAGCTTTGACCAATGAGTTGCTAGATTTCTTGCTAGGTGGTTTTTGAAAAAAAAAAAGAAAAAAAAACCTCACCAAATGGGTCTGAAAAGTCAGTAAATCTAGCAACAAAGGCACACATTTGGCAACACTACCTGTTAATGCCCCCCTGATGGCATCATAGAAACTGTTGGTGCCAATGAATTTGGCACAAATTTTGAAAGAGGAACAGCCACTCGGAAAACGCCAACACTCAGCTGGCTAACCAATGGTGCAACTTAATCACTCAGTCAGTCAGTCAATGATATTCTTTATAGGGCTGACTGTACAGTTGTAGCCCAGCAAAAAACACAGAGCTGTGTCAGGTGTCATTTACTTACCACATCACTGGGTCACACAGGAGTTCTGTATAATATATGAAAGTATGTGGGGCAAAAGACTAAGTTATGCCCATTCATCCACCCCGACCTCCTCCTAACACAGACTTTGTCATTCTGTGTCACTTAACTTCCTCCTTTGATCCCACGCTACCTGGTGCCACTGAAGTAGCCTAATAATAAAACATATCTACGGTAAGAACTTTGAGGTCTTTTTTTTTTTTTTTTTTTTTTTTACAGGAAGACAGTTTCAGAACATAAAGAACAAAAATAAAAGGGAAAAAAATATTCGGCTACTGTAATGTCTCTCTATAAAAAGTGAAAATATCATAGTTAGGTTAAGGGGAAACACCGATTTTACACATCAAAGTCCGTTTACACATCTTCAGCAGTACTGCTGCATATGTGACATGTTATAAAAAAAACTCCTTAGCACGGCACACATTAGAAAATGATAAAAGGCTTTAGAATTGTTTCAGACATGAGGTGTAACCTGTTCAAAAACTCAGGCTCCCCCAGAAAAATATATTAATTCACATATTTAAAGAAGCAAGAGCAACTTTTTTGGTGGATGTGCTATGTGAGCAGCACTGGAATGAATGAGGAGCCATGTTTGAGTACCTCATTCATTGTATAATACATTCATGCATCTACTTCAAACCCTCCATCAGATCTGGCAGAAATGTCTGCACATAGCTTCAAGAAGGCTTGTCAAGCAAATGAAGTGGCACTCAGTCATGAGTGCCACTTCAAGCAGTGGAAACTGCCCACTTCATCTTCAGTAAGGGCGGATCATTTCCAGGGGGTCTGCATGCATAATGTCACATCATCACTGAGCATGTTGGAATATCCAGCCCCCATTTTGTGTCTCTAACACAAACTGATAAGTCACCAGCTCCAGTCACATTCATGTAGTGCCTTGTGGCTCGTGGTTGTTTCTTCACCTGATCTTCAAATCTCCAGACAAAATTTGATAAATGGCCAGGCAATTCAAGAGGCTGGAACCAGACTAGGTAAGCGCCACTTATACTTATCAGTATTTAGTTTGGTCGAAGTTAATGCACTGTGCAAAAAAGTTTTTTTCTTAATTGCATTTTTATCTCACCAGGTGCCAGTCATGCCTTTTGGGGCTTTGTCTGAACAGTACTACATGCATTAGAGGGACATCCTTGGCCCAAATTAAGGCTCTCAGACTGCATTTAGACTCATGCTGTGAGCTTCCTGGTGGAACTAGACAGCCTGTGAGGAAGTTCTGCCTTAGAGGCTTAACTCAGGGCACAAAACTTGCCTTGGCAGTACATGCTGATTACCAAAGACTTGCTATGAACCTAAGTAGAATGTAGATGGAAATGAAAGGTGAGATTTCTAATAGTAGTTTTAAACTCAGTATGTTGGATATTACAAGTACAACATTATTTTTAAGGTTTACATTTTTGTCAAATCAGACATTACAGTATAACCTGCCATTTGACAGGCAAAGATCCAGTGCAGCTGTATGGTGGGTATAGACTAACTATACCCATCATACAGCTGGGAACTGGGAAAAATGAAATGTGTAATGAATGCATCTTCATTTTCAGATAATGAAAGCCTGGATCATTTATTCTATGTTGGTTGAATATCTTTTACATTCTGCTCTTGAAAGAATGTGATGGAAATGGTGGTATTTTTGAATATATAGGAAAATGCTTCCAACAACAGTGTTTTTTTTTTTTGGGATGATCTACATTGTGTTCAAAGATGTGCAGTAATGTCAGAAGCCAATGAGGATCCGTGATATCCAGGAAGTGGTGGGTGCTCTGGACACACAGATGGTTTTATCTCAACATGCAGAATATTTTGTGTGCTCAAGGATATTGTTGCAGTATCCTGTGGGAGTTGTTGACGAACACCAGGGGGAATGCTGTGTGACTCTGAAGGTAACTCGATTCCTGTGCTGCAGAAATGCTGAATGTTTACATGCAGTATAATTCACTTTGGAAGTGTGGTAAATCCTGATTGTGCTGCAGTCAGGAACGCTACACACATCCTAACTTGACATATGGCCTAGGTCTGTGTTTGGGTTTGGGAGATTATCTGTAATGCTCTGTTCATGTTAGGCTTCCTATATGTACACAATTACAACAGAATGGCTTTACGATTTAAGCGAGAGACAGAGAGAGAGAGAGAGAGAGAGAGAGAGAGAGAGAGATCAGCAATACCATGCAACAATGCTACTTTGGGTGTCACAGAACACAATGTTATGATGCTCAAATTATCAAAACATCAACCTTTTTGTGTCACTGACTGTTCAATGCATGTCCAATCAGATTACAGATGACTCTGACTACCCTAGAATTAAGGCTGTATTGGCCTTAATTTGGCAGGGGTTTTGTGGGAATAGTTTGACATTTCGGAAAATATATGTTTACTTGCTTTTGTGCTGAGAGTTAGATGAGAGAATTGATAACACTCTCATGTCTCTGTGGTAAATATGAATCTATCGCTAGCAGCTGATTATCTTAGCTTAGCACAAAGACTGGAAACCGCAGAAAAATAGGCAGCCTAGTTCTGTACAAAGGTAGCAACCGGCACCTCTAAAGAAAGTTTGTCAAGAAATTCAAAATGTTGAACTATTCTTTAAAGTTCTTGATTGTAAATGCCACCCATATCACCAACTATTGCCATCTTAATTTGCTGTAGGAATAAAAAAAACAAAAACAATTTAAGATCGATAGAACTCAAACCTTTTTTATGTGAGAACACCTACGATAATAATGCATTATGTGTTGAAGTCTATGATTATACCTTTCTGATCCAAGTCTGGGTTTCAGAATGTTTTAAAGTCACTTAAAATGATAAACCTATCAAATAGTGTACAGCCCCTGTCTAACTTTCATGTAATTACAGTATGTAGGGGGGAAATAACTGAACCTTGACACAGCATGGAGCCCAAGGCTAGGAGCCAATGTCACACAGTGACAACACAAACTGTAATTCAAATGTTGTATTAAAGGCAAGTCAAAGCACTTGAACCTAAATTGAGCATTACTTGGAGTTAAGCCCAACATAATCTGTCTCAGAAGGGAGAAATTCAGTAGAACAGACTTTCAGTGAGTTTATGTGTAAATACTTGAAATGATTTGTGTTATTCTTTCCTAACCTTGGCCTGATATAAGTCATTGACAGATAAATGGTACCTTGTATGAAAAAGAAAAGCAATTCTATTATTGTCCTTTTCATGAGTTAGACCTCAAAGACACAAATATGGCTTTGTTACTGGACAGCTTTTTACTGCACAAAGCAATTCTCATCCCATCTCCGAACACAATGTTTTGTTTTTGTTCTCTTTTCTCGCTCCATGCTCACAGCTTCTCACTCTGGGGACGTCACGTGAATAGCACAACAAACTGTTGGCGGGTGTCAGGAGAGTTGTTGCTGGTGATGTGCACAGTGTCCCTGTATGTGTATGTGTGTGCCACGGTGTGTGTTTGCTGTTTACATCAGTGATATATAGGGCAAGACAAAGCATGAAAAACCTGTGGGTACGTGTTGGTGTGTCTGCTGTGCTTGAGTGTGTCTTTGTATCTGTTAATTAGAGTGAGTGTGTATGTTTACCCATGACTGAGAGTGCAGGGGTTACCATAGATGCTATTTGCTTTTCTGAGTAAGTATGCGCCTTTGTACATGCTGCAGAGTTAACTGTGTAATTGTTTATTCTAGGCCTTTTTTTTCATGGGTAAGGTGGAGACTTTTTATCAACTATGTCAACTATGATGGGTTTTGTTGTACCTGGGTTGTGCACACAATATCAATAGGTATCGTACAATATCGTTGGATTTGGGACCTTTGATGGAACAAAACAAAAAAGACATCACAAGATTCCACGTTGTTCCCTTAAAAAGTAACAACTTTTTTTAGTATATCTCAGATGAAACAATTGATTGGTTAATAATAATCAATTACATTGAATATAATCAGATTGATCTGTAGTAAAACTAGTTTTAGTTTCAGTCCTAACTTGTATTATTATTCTTATACCGTGGTCAAAAGCAACAGTTTTGCTGAAATGCTCAAATTCTAATTTATCATGTAATTGTAGGTAGTTTGATTTATTGTTATGTCTTTTTCACCAGATATAGTCATGTAGTATTGTGGCACAACATGGAAGTATTGTTAATAAATTTCAACTGCAATGTTGGGTGTAATGGAGTCAAACCTTTTAACCCATGTAAGTCAGTGAAGCCATGCCTTTTACTCTACAGCAGATTTAGTGTGGCATTGCTCTTTAAGAGCCTTGCGAACTTGCAACCATGAACCTTAAGACCTTAGGAAGGATGAATCTCTATAGCGACTGACCCCTGCTGCTGGGTATTTTATCACAGGCAATTTAATGTTTCCACCGAGACTGGCTTATGTGAGTATTTTAGCTCATATCACCACTACTGCACCTATTGTAAACCACTGCAACAGTTTTTTTTTTCTTTTTTCTCCATGATATACAGCATAGAGCTGCAGGCTTTGCAGCAATGTCTGTTCAAAATTGCCCTTATGGAGCGTGCATGTCTACACTGTTACTCGTCTAGCACAGACAGTTTTTTTTTTTTTTTTTTTTATCTTATCAATGCCCTGTACCATATAATGAAAACTAACATTGCCTCTTGCAAACATATCACTGTGTCCCTCAAAAACACAAGTGTACTGTATAATCCAGCACATCAGGCAGAGCCAAAATGCTGAGTCCAAGAAACCTGCTTTCTGCAAACTGCGCTGCCTCCCATTGCCTTTTCTGCTTACTCCTACACTTTATCTGCATGCAATATTTACCCAATACATAGGCCTTCACCACACATACAAGAAAATACTGGCCTCTGGCTCCTGATTTCTGTGTTTCCTGTTGGATCTGAGCTTGATTAATATCGCACGCCCATTGAAAACCCTATCCATAAAGTCGTCTTTGATGATAAATGGGAGCCGTGTAAACAGGAGACGTGGGATATGTAAATGACTTTGTCTTATGTGTGCTGTTTGGTCCCCAGTCAGATATCACATGGGAGGATTCTCCATGTCTTGGATACAGAAAAGAGGGAGCATGATATGAAAGGGGTTCTTGGGGGTTTGTGCTCATGCAAGCATGTTACAGTGGGAATTAGCTGTCCAACCAATGCAGGCAGTTGTTCCATCAAAGGAGACTGTAAAATGAACCCAATATGTGATACTCAGATATGACTGAATCAGTGATGTCTTACACTTAGAGCAGCGAGTTCTTTCATTGGTATGGCAGGAGAGACTTTAGGATCTACCTTTTATGGCTTTGACATTTATGCAGGTTGGGTAGTTGTTGATGCAGTGATGAAAGAATGATCATAATAACCAAATTGAGGATTCCTTCAGATTAATAGCAAATGGTGCCTGAAGATATCAAATGCTGAGCGGCTGCCAGTAGAGATAAAAATAACATGTTACATTGAAATAAATAACTTTTTCACCTTGTTGGTGAATTCTCTGCATCATAATGTATATTGCTCTGGTTTATATCCATTTCTATTACTTATACTTCACCTCCTCGCTTCACCTCACTGTTCCTGTAAGATTTTAAATCTTCATCTTTAAAAATTACAAACTGAAAAGCCTGAAAAAACAGTAAATGTATGATGTTTCAAAAACAAATCTCATACTGCAGAAGAACCACACTATTAAAATGTTGTTTCCTTGCGGCCTGATGTGTATATAAACTGGTATTGGTATTATAACACCAATACAATTTTGCAGTAAACAGACCAAGACCACTTTAAAAGCCATCTGAAAACAACCTCTCAGATCAGTTTGCTTTTAATGTCCACCCTCAAGGTTGTGTGGGTTTGTCTCAGCTGCTCAGTTACATCTAATATCATCTTCAAGGATATTCATTGTATTAATTATACAAGTTGTTTGACCCTGATCAAAGCTGAAGTGAGATAACATCAGACAATGTTGGGAGCCTGAAACATGACTCGTGGGAGCCAGTGTTCATCCAGCATCCCACTGTGCTCCATAAGTGAAATAGTTTACAGTTACCACAGGACTGTGGGAAAAGGTATGGACCTATTGATTCCTAAAGGAACATTTAGAGGAATTCACAGTCCTCTGCAGACTGGGCAAATTCCTCAGGATATGAGAGTAAATTTATCTGTCGTGGGCAGTGTTGAGGCCGCGATAAGGCTTTGATTAACTGTAAGGTGTCACACGGTCAGGATGAAAAGAGTCCACATGGGGAAATGAGAAGTTCATAAAACTGACAGATCCACTGGACGGAGAAAGAAAAAAAAAACGTGCTTGTAAATGTTTCATGGGCTGTAGTTTATCTACACTACATGTAAAGGTATTTTGCAATGTAAAGTGAGACTGATTTTGGTATTCTGTGAGCAAAGAAAATTGCACAGGGGAATGCTGTTGTTTTTATTTGGAAAACACTGTCTTACTTCATTGAAATTCAAACCAATGCATGGACAGATACAGTATCCATGCTACGCATATCCTTTTAATATGCAGGAGATGTGATTGATAGCAACAAAGAGGAGAAAAAGAATACAAATGTTACATTTAGAAAGAGAGAGTATTTTAGTGTGACAGAGCGATGAGCAGCTGTTTGAAGGACTGAAATAATTTGGTTTGGAGAGTAATTGAGTGAGTTTGGCTTATTTGGAAAAAGCTCTTTGTCTACTATCTTGCAGCACGGCAGTCACTCATCATTTTCAGGTGGCCATCTTGTCAAAGAGCCATTATTTATTTCTCATTGTGAGTGTTGTGAGTGTTGTGTCATAGTTGGAGGACTCCAGACAAACATAAACCACTAAGCCTTTGAAACTTCCTCTCTCTTTCACTGATGAAGTGACATGCTTGTCTCCCTCTTTTATTTTAGATCTGGGCAGATTTATCATGACCACCTCACAATGTCACTTCCAGACTGGCACCAGTAAATCAAGCTCAACTTTATCGCTGCCTTCAACACCCTTTGTGCACAAATACACAGAGAAAAACATGAATATGTAGCTATAGAGTGTAGAAATATCCAACACATCAATTCTAAGGAAAATGGAAGGTGTCTATGATATGTGGTTGTTAGATTATTTATGATTTATTCATTTTCTTCCTCTGCCTTCATATGCCAAAGGCATTTTGCTTTGACTATCTCCAGGCTCAAGAGGATGTCTGTCAGTCAGCAAGCAAAATTGGAGAACCAAACAGACTGCTCACCTACTGTCTACCTCTGTGGGGAAGATAACGCTAATGTTGGCACAGACACTCGCACACACACACAAGCCCTCTACTACACACAACACACACAGACGCAGATTCTTATTTTGTTGACTGCAGAAGATTCTATGCTAAATATAGGATACAGTATCGCAGCAATGTGCATAATGCAGGAACATTTTTCAGTTTATACTCTGTTAAGGCCTTTATGCCAACAACACTTTCCTTCAAAACAGCTGTAACAGAGGCATCATTTACTTGTTCTCACTCACGATGCTGTCTGGATTTCACTTAAAGAAAATTCTCTGTTAGAAATAACTGCTTCAGTGTCAACTTCAATTATATTTGAATACAAAAAATTTGAGTGATAGTCTGATAAGAATAATCTGTATAGAACCACATTACCAAAAGAAAAACAAACTTCAAATAATGGTTGTTATTATGTAACACTGCTGGGCATATCTGTATTTAAAATGGAGTAACAACTGCAGATGGACATTATAGCATGTTAAATAATGTTAACAGACACACAACAGGTTTCACACATGCACCTAATCCACTGCACAAATTAAAAGTTAATTTTGGTGCAAAAGTCTCACTACACACACTACACAACTCCTCCCATGCAGATTTGTACAGCTGTGTTTATGGCTCAATTCTCTGTCATCTGTAAGTCTTGAAAGTATTTTTGTGCAAAATTTATAAGTGGAGATCAAGTCACCAATGGTTTGGATCTGTGCCAGGGCCAGGGACACTGGCAGAGCAGTAGCCAAACAGAACATGATTGAATGATGATTGGCTCAGGCAGCAGCAGTGTGAGGAAAACCTCTTATCGTGTCTGAACAGATTTCCAATACTTCAGTGCCTAATACAGCCTTAGTGTGCCAGGCCAACATTTCATTGTCTTGCCAGTGCGACTTACATTATATTACAGAGAATGAATTCAACACAATCGACTACAGTTCCTCAGCCAGACTAACTCAGCTGTGATTAAGTGAATAAATGATGTGATACGCTGTTACACAAACAGATCTTGCTTAATATCCCCAAAAAACTGGCAAAATATATATACTTTGGATAGTTATCGCAAGGAGATAAGAGAGGTTACATTTTTGGAATAATTACTGAAGCACAATGTATGAGCTACTAAATTATTTTGCATGTTGACAAACAAATAAAGCTTATTTGCTTTATTGTATTATATTATTTGTAACTCACTAAATAAATCAGACACCCCATCAAACCAATGGCTTTTCTTTCCCCCAGCATCCCAAGATGAAGGCTTCTTTACACTCAGAGCTGGTATCAATATTGTATGCTAGACTTTTACAGCAGCCCATTTGTCATGTGCCATGAAACGGCAGACATTCTCACATGTATATTATTTGTAATACCAGGGAGGCAGGCACGCACTAAACCAGAGATAGTGCACAATGCTGTAAAATTACAACTTATGTTATGTATGTGTTGACTGGAGAGTGACCATTCAATGGTACTCTCAACTGGCTGAGTTTATTTTGCTTAGCATTACATATTTTATGTTGTATATGATTATGCCATTATTTATTTCTGAATAGCTACGCCATAGAGTAACAGTCGCTGATACGGATAGATACTAGCAGGAGAGCAAAGTAATGCAGCAGTGGGATCTTTAAGCCTCATGAATATTTCTCACAACTGATGTTTACAGTGTGTTCTACATAATATTACAATAAACTCACACAAGTTATAACATTGCAGTATAACATGCATGATGAATTTATTTGTACTTGGCTGATAAAAAATTAAATAAATTCACCAGCACTTCTACAACCTCATTGAGACTTTTACTGTAAAACTTCTGTTTGCTTTAAAATTCAAAGACTCAGTAACAACCAGCTAAACAGTAGAGGTTGCTGCATGACACAATTTCTATTGGTTTGCATAGGAAGATTACAATATCAAGGCAAATGTGCCCCTCCCTAACAATTAAAAAAATACATCTTAATTGTGTGAAGCTTTGCAATAATTCACTATCATTCCTTAGCAAAGTTCTACTCTAAATAAAGTAAGTGGCAGTGAGTGTGTTAGTGAGTAAATGCATGCACCTACAAATAAAATTGTTTCAGGACCTACATGTAAAAATGTATAAAGCTGACATTGCAAGGACAAATGTCCATGCTGGTAAATGGGCAAAATCTGCAGGCCAAACTACAGTCACTTCCAGCTGTTTTCAGTATACCTACAGTACATGCACCTGTCCCTTTCATCTCAAGAGTATTTTTGCCTTATGTCTCTTCTTCCCCACTTCCCCTTCAACCCTCCTCCACCCCTCAGGGGAGGTGTGGTTTATAGATTGAAAACCTCTGGTCTATAGAGTGTTTGGATGTGCCATAAAACACAAAGACAGGATTACGGTATGTAAGAGCATATGTAACAGTGATGACAATCTGTCACCTACTGCCTATATATATATATATATATATACACACACACACACACACACACACACACACACACACACACACACACACACAAACACACTTCTTTGTGCTAAAGGAAATATCGATAAACTTCATTTTAAAGTATATGTTTTCCTTAGGCATTCTTCTCCATCTTTCCCACAGGGTTCCAAATGTATCATTACACATTATGGCATGATCATCAACCAAACAGACAATCAAAATAAATGTCATAAATGTGATGCATCAGGAGAGTGAGCTAACATTACACCACCTGGGTGTGTTCATTGCAAAAAACTTGAACTACTTTAAAATGGAAATTGAATTTACTCCCCTGGAGATTTTTTGATGAAAGGATCTTAGCTGGAAATCGAAGTGCTTATCAAATAGACAGTGTGGCTGGCAGCTGCTACAGAAGTTGGAGTTGTGATGACCTCACAGATTCCCATGGCTCAACACTTGGCTGGAAATAAGACATGATAATAGATGGGCAGATGGGCAAGGAGACAGGGTGCTGCAGAGAGAGGTTGTGAACAAAGCTAATCTCAAGAGAAAAAAGTCAAAAGCAACATAGAAATGGACTATTGCTTTTTTGATTGAACCAAACAGTGACAGAGAAAGTAAAACAGAAAAAGACAGAAATTTCTAAATAACAAAACATTTTTTGGGTGAATTGGTATAGCAGTAGAGTATATAAACATACCTCAGCCCGCAAAATAAAACTGTATTCAAGCAGTCCATAGCAAGAGGGTTAATAAGACAAGGACTGCCGGTAATGCAACACTACTAATTTGAGGAATTTATTTTTTTCAAGTAAATTAACAGCAAGATTTTAATTTAAAACATTTTACTTAAAATCACACCAAAGACATTTAGATTGTGGACTAACTTTCTGACTCTGAAATTCTGCACACCTTTAATTACGTTAATCAGGTAATAGTGGTCTTCAAGAAATGTTCTGTAAGATGCATCAAAGCAGGGTAGAGTGGCGCTGCCATTGAAAAAGAAATCTATGTCATCATTTTCTGCGGCTTCTAATATACAGTGCAGCCATCTATTTCTTCAAGGGCAAAACAAAAGGTAGCAACAGCACACAAAATGATTGTTAGCGATCATCTTGGCACTCCATCATCCCTGATGCCTTTCTTTTCTGAATAGCCCACAATTCATCTGACATTATTTCTGCTTGTTGATGAGATTCTGTAACATATCTGTCATGCTTTTCATATCATCCGGTGAAAAGGGACATTGTCATCCTGGAAGACACTATTCCCATCAAGATAGAAATTCATCATGGTGTGAAAGCATTGCATCTTAGAAAAGTGCAGAACCACCCGAGGCTTTTACTTATGGCAACTAATAAGCAATTACATTATCTTGACTTCCCCTGCTTGCACCAGAGTAACATAATAAATGAAAAATGTAATGAAAATATGGGCAATAACTAAAATTATGGGTTTTGCCTATGTTCACAACCGAGTTAAATGAGGGCTGATCACCTTTCAAGGAAATTAAATATACAATAATCAGCTGATGCAAAATACATGACGAGAAGGCAAGACAAGACAAGACATAACTATACTCACAGTCATAAGTACTATCATGTCAAACAAAGTTTTACTTAAACTTATTTATATTTCACTTCATTCATTAAATTGATATGACATTATCTAAAGAAACCAAAGCTGAACTGGACTGAATACACTAATAATGTATACACACGCACACAGTAGTGAGGTCCTAGCAAAATAACAGGCCTTAGACTTTTTCCATAAACAATATTATCCTGTCCTTGAGCAGAAGCAGTACTCCATTGAAAGCATACACTTTATATGTAAATGCCAGAAGTGATGATTGTGTTACTCTAATCAAAATAGCCCTTTAATATTTTATAAGTTGTGGGTGGAAAGCAGAAAACAAACTGTGGCTGTAGTGCTCAGCTCCATACTGTGAAGCCCACTGTGACTGCTAACTGCTGCGGCTGTTTATGTTTGGTGCAGAGGTGTAGAAAATGCTATAAGCCATTTTGGATGTGACTTTTTTTTTTTTTTTTTTTTTTGCTCCAGATAAGTGACGTTACACGCCTAAATTAGCATGTTTATTACTTGCTGCTGCCCTGCCATGCCTGTTTGCATATCAAGCGCTTAGTCCATATACCCTCAGTCTGTTTGGTTTGAAGTTGTGGGATTGTTAGGCACACGTTAAGTGGAACTTTTCCCGCGCTCAAAGCGACAATTGTTCAGCTGAAACACTGAGCTTCACATTACGCACTATTGATCTTCTCACACATTGCATGTGCTCTCTTGGCCTCATTACAACACTTTTAAAACCTTACGAAAAGGGTTTGACATTACAATTATTTAATTTAAACCAACATTAACTGATTTTTCTGGCCAATTTGAGGCAGAGCAACAAATAGCATATTAGTAGCATGTTAATAACTTGATATGGTGAGCATGTTAGCAAACAGTTTTCTTTTTACTCATTCAGTTGATCCGAAGCAACATTAGCACCAATTTAGAGTTTATTCCTAATGAGAAATAAAAATATTATTATTATTATTATTATTTTGCTTACTGCAGCAAGAGGTGGGGTTGATGGACAAGGGAACCAAAACAGTGAAGGGCAGGGCTGAAAACCAAAACAATAAGCTGAAAGATACTAAAACACTCCACTGATATAGAGGAAGTGCAGAATTTGGTGATAATAATCATATGTAGCCATTTGAACCATGTTAATAAGTGTAGCTTTAAAGTTGTATTTAAGTGCTCATATCAAAATGTTATAGGCTTTGTGGAAATTTGACAACATGAAATGCAACAAAAGCCATTAAATATTCTAGAAAATGAAACCGATTCAGTCATATTATTACCAAGTATTACTATATTGTACAGTAGTGTCATGAGCTAAAGCCTCTGTTGAGGTGTAGCCCAGAGATCTTCAGGTCTAAGAACTTGAGAGTTCTTCGCAGAATGTGCTCTACCTACTAGATATGTTACTGATCCCTCTTTCAAGCCAACACACACATCATACACACTGGAACTCACTGAGACTTAGTCATTATTTGCTTTTTGGGTTTTTTTTTTTTTGCTTTTAAAACAACAATTTACACAGCATTTTGAAAGCTCACTAGTGACATAACAGCTTCGCCACATAGAAACCAGATTTTGAACCATACTAACCTGCATTTTACCTCAGGTCATCAAAGTCCCAGTTCTCCATGTTCTGTGCTCTTCTGCAAAGCTTTCCCTCTGCATGAGTGTTAGAATATTAGACAGAGTGGGAGTTAAAGATGCTGCCGGGTCCCCCAGGTATAAGAAATTAGGTCACGTTATACAGAGAGATGAGAGATTTCTGTGTACAATATACTGTAGTAATTTATGCAGGTTTTCAGGGTCTCTCTCCCCACAGACTTTGGTGTTCTATCTGAAGATCTTTTTCCCATCTCCACATGCCTAAAACAAATCAGTCCTTGAGTTTATTTTTGGCCTAGCTGTGATACAGTTAATTAGAACAGAGGAACAATGCTTTCTCACTGATACTGTGAAACCTGCTTTTTGTTGTGAGGTCTAAGTTCCCAAGACAAAACTACATTATACACAAGCTCTACATCACATGTCATACTGGTACAAATAATGACACCCAGATGCAAAAAGCACTCTTTTACTGTTCTGTTCCTGAAAATCTCCAGTAGGTGCCCAGTAGGCGCAGAGGAGAATCACTTGCTGAACACTATAGCAAACCAGGTTCCAGGGGTTGTGTTAAACGTAATAGTTTCCGTCATTTATTTATTTTTTTTTAACAATGACAGAAAAAACTGAAGGCCGGTCATTCTGACATTAGAGTAGTGTTAAACAGCAGTTTCTGTGGTATCAGGCTCACGTGGGCAAATGCACAGACCTTTTTGTGCGCAGACCTGGTGGCGATAACTAAATTCCCCTCTAAGCAATGTGTCTCACTGGGTGCTGACAGCGCATTACTGACAGAAAGCCTTGGAGCGCATCTGTGACCACTACATAGAGGGGTACAGCCGCACGCTTGGCGGAGAAGGAACACATGCTGTGGGATTTCCTTCCAGTGAAGCAGGTGCTTGCAGGATCAGGAACTCCCACGTTCAGAGTCTTGTGGACTTCTGGTCACCGCCCTGTGAGAAATGTTCCCCAACTTCAAACCTCTGGCTGGAGTGGCACTGATAATTCAAGTCTCCATGGTGGTAGCACAGTACAGCTTCAGCCATTAGAGCAAAATGGAAACAGAAGTCATCTGTCCAACCGAATGATAATCGCCTCTGCAGAAGTCAGCCTTGATGCGTGCACCCAGCTTAAATCTATAGAGGAAGATTTGAGTTGAGGCTGGACTACAACAGGTCAATTGAGTTTAATTCTGTAAAAATATTTTATTGATTATTAAGGCACTTTGGCTGCAGTCTTCTAGTGCCCTCCACTGCTACTGTGGAAAAAAAAATGCAATTAAATACGATGTGTCTCATTATCATTAAAAATGAAAATAAAAATGATGAGTAATAATTATGATGGAATTTTTTAGGACCTTGTCTGTCAAAATGACAGACAACAAGAAAGCCTAACATGACCTCTGCCAGGTTCAATCCCTGGCTCTTTTAAACGTTATTGGTTACTGATTGTCAATAATGAATAAAACAGCAACTGTACAGGTAAAGGGATTTCTGTTTTTCTGAACAACACTCACCCACACATCCATCTGCCCAAACAAAAACAAAACCAACAAACAGCCACAGCTGAACATTAAAATGAAATAAAATTAAAATTTATTTTGTCTTCAATTATAATTATATACAAAAATACAGATAAAATATATAATAATATAATAATAGAAAACATAAGTCAATAAATAATAAAAATAGAAAATTATGAAGAAAAAAAAGGTGAAAAAAATATATAGTACAGTAATTAATATTACTGTATTGGGTTGCCACACTTTGTAAAATTTTAATTCTGTTGCCTGGCTGGTAAAACTAATTTTCACTAGATTCATACAGGACATAATGTCTCTAATCCATTATGAGTGGGAGGAAGGGGCAGAATTCCTCCACTTCAGTGAAATAACTCGCTGAGCCAGTAAAGCCAACAGGCTCAGTTTTGCTTTTTGTAAATCCAAGTCTGGAGCAAAGCCAGTGATGAAGGGTGTCTGAAATAGTCTGAAACACTGAGGTCCAAAACTTAACTAAAAAGGCACATGTTTGTTACATGTGAAGGAGTGAGGCAGGTGCACTTCTACATTTATCACAAGTAGGGTCCACATCAGGGAACATTCAATCTGATTTGGTTTTAGATGTGTGGATATGACAAACTACTTTAAATTGCAAAAGAAGCAGAGAGAGATTACGAATGAATA
The DNA here is from genome assembly GCF_046630095.1 of Trachinotus anak. NCBI lineage: Eukaryota > Metazoa > Chordata > Actinopteri > Carangiformes > Carangidae > Trachinotus > Trachinotus anak. Next base: position 13,219,910 of record NW_027273859.1, on the reverse strand, counting down.
GATCACCAGAGCATTTCAAACCTTTTTGTGCCAAATCTGAAATGTGCCATCAGCCACTGAGGGAGCAAACAGATGATTAGATGCAATTGGCCTTCAAAATGAAAAAGTCCCCGGTCCTCAATTTTTCATGAATTGGGCCCAGATTAGTTGGGAGCCTAAAAGGGTTGGTAAAGAAACACAGACCTCCAGCATTACCCAGGCTGGACATGAGGGTTCAAGGTAGAAATGCAGCCAATACATCAGTGAATATTTGCTGCCCAGTAATACTGAAAATTAAGCAGAGCTATTTCCCCGCCTGCTTGGTTCTTTGAAGAAATGTTTTCCATTATCGAAGATGTTTACTGTTCCAAATACAGGATATAATTAAAGAGTCAACGACCTTAAAAACAGGATTTGTGCCATAACTTCACTGTATAGCTGTGTGTAGCACAATGATTCAATCAGCCCTTCTTTGCCCAACAGGGCACACAGAGCTCCTGCATGGCTGTGCCAGGACCAGGCTCCCTGGTCAGTCACAATGTGTAATCAACTGACCACAAATAGAATCTAATTCTGTATGAAACACTACGCCATATTAATAGCAATCCACCAAGATGCAAGCGCTCCTGGCTTTTAAAAGGAATGGGAGCTGGCACTGTGATTTTCTTATTTGATTTTACGCAAAACACACTCCTCTGAATAGTTCAGAAATTAAGTACATATTTTTTTAACCATGTGCCTGGTTAAAAGACCAAAAGTTACATGGACACACCCTAAATGCCCTTGCACATGTACTTCAGACATGTGCTTTGGATGATTAAAATAGAGCCCTAGCCATAAAAAAGGAGTAAAAAAAATAAATCATGAAAAAAAAATCTGGTGGGAGCCCATCTGGGCCAGGGAATTTACCTGACTGCACAGATGATAATGCTGCCTCAAGGTTATTTGTCAAGTCTTGAGGAAGGAACAGTAATTCAAGATTACTAAAGAAGTTTTCAATGATTCAAGTCTATTGTACAATCTGAAGGACATAAAGTAAGAAGTATATAAGTATATACATTTTTTTTATGTTAAGTTTCAAATGTTCCTTGTGCAGGGGTGAGTTGCATATTTTGTTTTAAAATCTGATTAAGTTTCAGTTTCTGTCTTAAGCACTTCTTTTTACATATAAATTCCCCTATTAAACATGTTTTCATGGCCTCCAAATTGTTTTATGTGGCACGCCCGGTGTGGCTGCTTGATAATGTTTTAATATGTGTAGAGATCTGTGTAAGAAAGCAGTGGATCTAGTCTCCAGTGCTTTCTTGTATTCTCAAAGTCTGGAAAAGCCAGTCAAGGACAAAGGATGTGTGTTCTGAAATAATAATATTTTCACAACTGCAGGATTTTAGACCTTAAATGAATGAGTTATCTACAAAAAATAATCTGCATTGAGTGTAGTGGAGATGGGAAAATAAAGAGTATTCTCTTCCCATAGGATATTAAAACTGCCATGGATCAGAAAGGCTACAATCAGTGAGAAATTATTTAATATTACCAGGAGAATTGTGGGTTTAGTGGTGGAGCACTGCATTCAGGTAACAACTGAAATCCCCTCAAAGAATTAGAGAGTGAGAATTAAGATCAGGGAGATGGGAAAGCAAGAACTTGAAAAATTGTACACTATCAATATCAGGCACATACACATTAACCAGAGTCACCGACCTATCATAAAGTTTGCCTGAAACAATAATAAAATGTTTCATTTTTGTTATGTGATATAATGTAAGAGGGCTCAAAATAATTGTTTCAATAGGGATAGGTGCACCCTTAGCCCTTCCCTTAAAGTTAGAATGAAAAACTGCTCTGGTCAGAGTCATGTAAGTGGGTTTCCTGAAGAAAGGCTACCCCAGCCCCCAAGCTGCTTTAGGTGCATGAAAGCTCTGTGTTAACCCCTTGACATTCCAGTGAAAGAGCTAATAAAATTGAGATTACCCTTCATCTATAACAATTACAGAATGAGAGTGAAGTGAGTACCTATGATAAAGGAAACAGAAAAAAAGGCAGAGAGAAAAAAATAACAAGGCAATTTATCAGTTGTCCCCCAACCAAACTCCAATCCCATATTTCCACTGAACAGCAAACTCCGAAAGAACCCCTCTGGTCCTAAATACACCCAGTGAGCAATCATGATCAACAGGATTAAATAACAGATTATTGTGGCTTCGCCCCCTCAACATTGCTTCTTTAACTTCAGTGAACTCCCTGAGTTAAGGCTGCTTACAAAAAACAGAGACTCTGATAAGCTGGCCAGCTGTATTATGCATTATGTATCTATGGCTATTCATAAACTTTTGCTTTATCTTAATATTCAGAATGAGACAGAGAAAAACAGTAAGCCCAACCAGCTAGTTTGACATAGGCATGAATCAATCCAAGGAAAGGGGGAGATATACGGGGCACTTCCTCACAGTTATAAATCATTGATCTTGTATGGATGGAAGTGAACGATGACGGGACGCGGTCTGTCCTTTGGGCCAGGTTTGGGTCCAAGACTGTAGTGGGTCCTGTCACGGGTGCTTGATCATCAAAGACATCAACGTAAAGTTAGGAAAAGGCAGTGGTGTGGGGGGTGCACCCACTACTGACTCTGGTAAATTCACAATGCAAATGTTTTGTCTCCTACTCTGACACATTAGAGTTTAGATTTTAGCCACTTATTTTCTTCCTGCAGCAAGGAGTATGTGGCCTCAGGTTGCTCCAGCTGTTGGCTGATCTTATCTTCATTAGACTCCAGATCAGTTATACATTGTCCAGAGCCTGAGTCTACAGCCTGGATATTATGCAGACTAACAAAAAAAGACTTGAAGACAATGGCTGGCCCTGCCCTGTGCTGGTCGAGCAGGTCTGAGATGTAAGCCAGTGTTATGCCAGCATTACTGCTAGTGCTATAGCCTTTGGGCTCTCTGCTGCTGAGTCCTTTTTGGCTTGTTTCCCTGATTTGGACATATTTTCTGTCATAGTGTTGGTGCTGTTGTCAACAAGGACTCATATAATTGACATTGTAAAAAAAAAAAAAAAAAAAAAAAAAAGTGTTTAAAGTGGAAAATGAAAAGTTTCTAGCATGAGTTAGAAAACTACACACCTACTGCATTCTCAGCAACCCAAACGTCTCCAAATCCCTGGCTCTAACAAGAAAAGTAAGCACTGTTCATCCCTGGGAAGATGGTAATGGTTGATCAGGGCTGGGCAAATAGCCGTCATATATTGGGAGGAAAAAAGTTAGAAAATGTAGAAAAGAAAAAATCTAAACAAATATGACACAAAGTTAAAATATGTTATAGAGCTACAGATCCCGTAACATCATTAGAAAACATTTACTTAACTGTAACAGAGCTATCTCAGAATAAGCAACCAGAATACAGTGAAACGTGTATCATGCTGAGGGAGGAGCTAATAATGACTTGAAATAACCTCCAAATAAAAGAAAAAGTTTTGCAGTAATCCCAGTACTCACAGCACGGCATGTAAATATGTGCCCTGCAAATTAAATAATAGCACCCTGTTTGCTCACAAAGAGAAAACAACGGGACCCCCTTTCCCTGGGGCTGTTTATAACATACCAAAAATAAAATAAAATATAATTTCTATTGGACAATATTGTATATCCCACAAAGTGAATGCAAAATAACAAGTGTTTTTGCCTCAACAGAAATGGGAAGAAGGCTGTAGTATAGGTGGATTGCTTGTTATCACCAAAAGTGATAAACTTTGATCTGTTATTGATTTTTTTCTTTTTTCTTTTTGGGTGACTTCAGTGATGGAAGGCATAAAAGACAGTATAAAATAATTCAAAATAAAAGAAAAAATAAACAATTTATTTCCATCTTCTCTTGATCCACAGCTTTTTTAGATCTTGCTCTAACTAACAGCTGGACCAAAAACAATAGCTCCTTGGCAGGTTTCTGTTCCTTGCTATTGCTATTTCTATCAGCATCCCAGGTTCTCACAGTAACCGAGGCATACAGAGTAACCGCATCAGAAAACTAAAGCCCAGCCTCCCTGTCTGCACTGTCTGTGACATTCTGAAAATGGAAAGCAAAGTCAAACGTTCAAGCAGTCAGACAGAACCAATTTCAAGTTTCATAATGGACTTCCTCAATGTTTTTGGTCGCTTTGCCGGCTCACTATCACACAACAAAGTACTGCCATTTTGATGCTATTGTTTTATGTCTCTTGTGGTCAAAGCAACCTTGTACTCCAGTGCTGTCAGGAGGTTTCTGACCTATAATGGCAGCTACAGCAGCTCATAACTCACATCAGAGCACTTCAGTTATGAATGCTGTCTGCCCTCAAGTGAACCCTGATGCAGATTTCCTCATTGAAATAACTGGGGTGGTGTTGATCACAGTGCTGCAGAACCATGCATTTAAAGCACCCCTAAGTCAGCTATAGAATACAAACTCAATGTCTACTTGAGGAAGCGGAGTAGGGGGAAAAAAGAGTAGAAAAAAAATGCATCAACATATCGCTGATTGTGCTAAAAAGAATCCCATCAACTGTGAAGCTTTCCACCATGGCTTACTCACATTCACACACACACACACACACACACACACACACACACACACACACACACACACTGATATACGAATATATACCGCTCATTATTCCTTCTATTCCTTTCTTTCTCAGGCTAGTGTGGTCATATTTACTTAAAAATAATTACATAACAAGGCAGTCTGAATGTACAAAAGGGATGAATCCAAAAGCAAAACATTCACTGTCACAAGAGGAGACAAGGAAAACCCATAACCAGTTGTCTACTTGGGTGTGTTTTCAAGAGCGGACTGTTGCTGCATTGCTAAAAACCCTTATATAAACTCAGTCAATAATGGGCATTACCAGATTCAGATTTATTTTACAAATGCTTCGGACACTTTCTAAAAATATATTCAGTTTTGCTTCACTTCACATACTGTTGCTTTGGATTCTGAATAAAGTCTTTCCCTATGGTCCTCTCTCCAGTGTGGATGAATGCGGCCTAATCTGTTTTTGGTTGAAATTCTTAACAGTGGTTCTCATCCACGGGTGCCTCCTTCTTTCTTTCTCTCTCTTTCCCTCTCTCTCTCCCTCCCTCCCTGCTGAGGTGAGCAAAGTGACTTAGATGTGGTGACAGGGAATGAATCCCCAGTGCAGCTCTACAGATGCAGGAACAGCTCAGAGAGGCTTATGCACATTTAAGGGTAGCAAAAATACTTTAACAGTGGGACAGAAGGCTTGTGATCTGAACATTGGTTGATATCGGCATAAGTACCTCAGTGGTAAGCCAACACCAATACAGTTGTTCTGCACCAAAAAAATAAAAAATAAATAAATAAAAAAGAAAACACACTTTTTTGTGGCCATTATGTAACTCTGACGGAACAACTTATACATATACAATGTCAGATCACGAGAACATGCAATAAGCAAGGAATGATGCAAGCTGTGTTGTGCACACCCAGTACCACAATGACTATTGAACCTGAAACATATTCCAGCTGTAGACTGTGTGATAAAACCGAGACTGATGACACCACATTAGTTGTATATCAGTCCGATTCCACCTAAGTACTTCACAAAAATCCACTATCTTGCTCTCTCCTGTAAAAACCCTTTCGGAGGACTTACTTACTGTAGATGTACTACTACGACACCATTACTCAATCCCCTCAGGCAAAACGTGCATTTCGGGCCACCCGGCCCACAAATTGCTCATGATCTTTCACCACTGAAAAAAGAAAAAAAACAATCCACAACTGGATGACTTCCTTCTAGAGCTCCAGTGTGTGATGAATTGCTGTATTCATACACGTTTGCATTGGCAGCAGTTGTGTTTGTATCTTAAGGGTGGATGCTTGTATTATGTTATCCTTGCATCTTACCATACGCAGTATTCTGTTTAGTTTATGAGGCTTCAATCCACACAACTATTTCTTACTCTCTATTAAAAGGTGGCATAATCTAATTAGATGATCCAGCAGTAGAATTCTCAGTAGAAATTCCAGCAGAATTAAAAGAATGGATCCTCCTCCATTTCTGTTGACAATTCAAAAACTATTTTTTTTAAACAAAGCCTGGGAAATTAAATTATACAAGTTGTTGTTGAATAAGGGCTTTGAGTGTGGAATCCTTGGGGGTTAAAGAAGGGATCTTTTCCCGGTCAATTCATCACTGGAAGAATTCCCACAGGTTTTATGGAGCCCTTGTAAATCATCTTTTCGATTCTGGTGATGGATGGGCACTGGGGCCCCAAAAGTTAAACTATGGTGCTTTGGGAGTTGTATGTTAGGAAATATGATTTTAACCAATTCCAGTGGGAAATGACCAACTGCTCATAATTCTTATTCTCTCCTCAGTGCATACCAAGATCATATTTTTCTGCAAAAGTATGTAAACAGAAGACAGAAGGAGGAGGTCTCTGAGAAGATTGCCTGTATGTGGAATGCACCCAGATATCCTGGTTTACTGGCTATTTGATTAGTTATGTTCTTCATTTCAATTATCTGTGCTCACCAGGATGACAGAAGTGTGTTTGGAAAATGTCTCATCTTCTTGCTCTCCAGTGAAAGATCCTTTTTAAATCATAAAAATCTAATTAACGGCACAAAAATTTTGCAAACTTCACTCAGTGCAATTAAAAGTGTGAGGTTTGCAGTGTCGCAAGTCTGCCTCAACTCTTTTCAAACCTCATTTCAAAATTTCAGTATTTGGTGAAACGAAATGTTTGGTTTTTGCCACAGTTCTCAGAAAAAGGACACCAAACAGCACAGCTCAGGAGGCTGAGGTAAAAGTAAAGTCTTCACTTGGACAAAAACACTTCTTTCACTTCTTTCTTTCTGTATCTACTGGTTGTGTGTCAAACTCTGTATGTGACATATGCCAGCATTAGTTTTCTTCATAAAACTGTTAAAGTGGAATTGTCATCTTTGCAACAAGATATACTTTGCAGAGAGTATGGTTTCAGACACAAAGTAACATCTGATTCAAGCCCTCAAAGACGTAATGAGGCAGATACTCGAAAATGCAAAATTTTAGTTTTGGGCTATTCTATTGATTGAGAGGTGAATGGAATTTGGCAGAAAAGTTTTTTGGACATCGACATATCTTTCATACAGTGTCACCGTTGCTTAATGATTGAATTGAATGACTGCATTCAAACATATTGTGGCAGAACATATATCCGTAAAAAAAAAAACAAAAACAAAAAAGAAAGAAAAGACCCGTGGGGGAGATGTGGCGTTAGAGGGTGGATTTAGTGACATGTCACTACAGTAATAGCATCACAGTTTCTTCTGAGTGCTTCCTGAATTATTCTGTACAGTCTCAGTGCACCATAAAGCAATAATATTATTTGATCAAAATTATGCATGCAATTTCTTCATGTTAATGCTGAATTAATTATACAGCTTGTCACCATTTTACATGTTAAGTTAAATGTCCTTCAAAGAATGACAAATTAACAAATCTAATGAAATACTTGTCAACTAGGAATGAGAAGTGGCTAAAGAAAGCATGCTGGTTTCAGCACAGCCTCATTTAACATTCACACAGTTGCATATAATGACGCTGGAAGCAGTCCAATATATCTGCAGGTCTTTTGCAGTTGGCCATGAAGCAGCTCTACTTCAGAAGCTGGAGGTTAAGTGTTGCTGCTCAAGGGCATCTCTGGGGTAGCTGGCGAGCCAGGGGAGAGCATGACTTATTCACTTTCCTAGATCAGATTTTCAAAGCTGATCGAGGATTCAAAACACGACCATCTGGTTACAAGAATGTTTCGCTACCACCCAGCTTATTCAAACAAACAGAAACTGATTTAACTGGTTGTTTGACAAAATGTACAGCGGTTCAATCTTGGAAGGTTTTTCTTTTAATTGGGCAATTTCTTCAGCAGAAAATGTATTATCACTTTTGGTAAATATGCAACACTGTGACAATTCTACAAATGTTAATAATCTGTATTTTAACATATTATTGTGTTTATTGTTCTGTGTGATATTAAAACATACTAATACTGTCTACAGTATTTAGTCTTGAAAATATTGCTTTTTCAAGTAGCATTCGCTCAAAGATTATAACCTTTAAGTTAACATTTACATATATGTTAACAATGACTTGAATCAATATTTGGTGTCATTTTCATTTATTGCCCTTTTCATGTGATTTTTGTTTAGCTTACATGCAAAAAGGCTTAATGCCATTCTTAAGTACCATGAAGAAGCGAAACAGGTGAAAAAAAAAAAGACTAAAATCTAAGATAGTTTCTATTTTAAGTAATGAAAACAACTGTATTTAGAAATTGGTCTAATTTAGGAACCACTATGCTTTTCCATGGTGGTTGGTAAAGTCTGAGTGCAACCTGATTGATTGAAGTAAATCATAAAATAAATCTCTTTATAAACATGTTTGGTTCTCAAAGTATTGTGACTTTTGCTTTGCTTCTTTCAATTTATAGCTTTCATCATTACCTAAATGTCATCTGCATTCACCAGGCATATCTTGCAGTCATATAATGTAATCCTAGTGTTGCATATTTGCTCTGAGCAAAAACAGTACTATAGTTATTGGCATTTAAAAGACTAACAGTTTAAAGTTTAAAAACTGGAAAGAAAATCCATAAGAACCTCATTGTACCATATGCTCCACTAACTATTCTATGCAATCTGGCAATCCTTTTTTTCCATTACAGGCAGATAGTGAGTAATAACTCCACAAAATAGAGAGGAAAATGAAATTCCTATTAGCTCTAATTACTTCTCCCATTTATCCTTGGGAATGACATGAAGATTAATGAAGCTCTCCACTATTTTAAGCAAGGTTATCTAAATGACTGATTTTTCTCTCCTTATATCATTGCATTAATCTTAACATAAGACAAGTATGTTTCACTTTTTAATCTTTTTATTATTATTATTATTATTATTGTTCAAGATCCATCTTCGTATTATTTACCATGCCAGTTAAATAGCATCCACAGGAAAGTGACTTGTAGTGAAATGGCAGTAAATTGTCTGTTGGTGTTGGGTAAAATCCAAATATCTCTTCCAAAATTTAAATTAGCATAATAGCTTTGGCCCCTACTCTTGTGATCAGAAGTATTTTGAATCAGCCTTGTGGGCTGTCCAAGCTTATGTTATGGAAGGCAAAAAGCAAGAGCCTAAAAAGTGCAAGAAAAATGACGCACAATTAAAACAATCCACAAGTAACTACTAAGCACAAGACAAGCAGGATTAAGTCCTTTTAAAAATTCAAATACGTGCATTATACATCATGTAAAATTTACGGATAAAGTTCCACTCACTCACTTGAGTGGTTTTTAAGTTAAAGAACTGCTTAGCTGTATGCTGCGCTAAACCAACTTAAGAGGGAATAAATACATTTGTTAAAGTCCATTAAAACAACTTCTCTTCCTGTTTATTGTCACTGTATGTTGCTCTTTCTCTATTATCATTCTCAGCCTGCTTCCCTGTCTCTATTCCCACTGCCCCCGACTTTCATATTTTGTTCTCTCCATCTCTGCCTTCTTGATGGGAACATTCACAAAGAGAACAATCTTTGTGTTGTGTGTGGTAATGGAGCAGAGTTGAGTGGAGCAGAGATGGCGGGGGAAAAGTGCCAACTGTGCCCTCCTACGCGATAATATTGTCATGTTAGATTACCCATCAGCCTGTTGGCACTGCCCCGCATCTCCTTGAACCCACAACCCTGCTGAAGAGCAGCCAACTGCTAATGGTGTTTTTCTACAGAGAGCTGTTGTCTGCATACAATGCAGTGTGATATCACACTCACTCCTGCCTATTAAAGCTTCTAATTCTGAAGTGTGTCTGCCGGTGTGATCTGTGCAGAATGGCAGAATTTTCTTGTCTGTCTTTATTTTATTTTCCTGTACATGTAAATTTAATCATTGAAGGAGCAGCCACTTTACAATGCCCCTAAAGCAGTTCTATTGGTTAAGTGCCTTGCTCGAGAGTACTCACACAGATATGTATATTGGATACTATACAGGTAACACCAGCCATCCTTCAGTTGCAACCGAAGTACACTGAAATACACCTGCCTGTCAATATTGGTGTGGCATTAAACTGGCACTACCTCTAAGCCATTCTCTGAGCCATAAAGCATAACTGTGTTCATACTCATTATACAAGTTAACTATGTAACTGTCTAACCTAGCTTTAGTGCAATGTGTCAATTCTAGTCTTGGTATGTACGAAGTGTTAAGATCTTGTGCACACTATCACAACACTGAGTCATAAATTTCACTTTGTTTTATTAATAGAGGAACGATTGGCAATGACAGTGCCTCATAGCAAAGCTCTTTCTCTTCACCCACAGATAAGCATGGTGATGTCTTTCTACTGCACAACCATAGGGTTCTCTACAGTTAAAATTCTACTACAGAAATGTCTGGCTTGAAAATTACCCAGCTTTACTATGAATGGTGCCTGTTGCTTGTAATAAATACAATCCAAGGACATTTATTGTACAGTATTTTCAATATGCAGTAAGGTTCAGTTTATCAACCCTTTTGGTTGTTGTTGCTTATGTGTTAAAACTAGTCATACTTCCTGTCCAGCACATAAAAGGAACCTACAGCAAATAACAGCAAATTCGATACTGAGAATTGCACGTTTACACTATTAAAGATATTCATATTCAGTACATTTACCCCCGTTTTACCATCCATTTCTTAATGTGCTATAAATAACCACATTGAGATGATAAGAGCCAAGATGTCAGGGAGAAGCAAAACCAGGCTGCAGGTGAAAACATTTTCTCTGTCTCCGTTCATTTGGCTGTCTAAGGAGCTGCCACTGTAGCCTCCTGAAATATCTTCATCTACAGGAACTGTGTACCGAGCTAATGTTGCTAATGCATCGAACCACTACCAGCGAGTAACTCACATCACCTTCAGAGAGAAAAAAATCTGAACTACCCGTCCAAAGCCCAAATTATGAGGAGTAAATCTATTCCATATTCACAAAATGTCTTTCTATTTTTTTAACCCAGACTGCCATAATTCTATGGTGGCACCTTTATCGCCTTTTAACAAAAATCCACACTGTTCATTTGACTTAAGGTCAATGGTTATTTTACACTTCTTGCCTCCATAAATTAATAAATGACTCCAAAGCACAGTTTTGGAATTTACCTCACATATTTACCCAGATTTCACTTACACTGAAGATATGTTATCATAACTCTCGCTTTCTTGAAAAAGGGCAGATTTCACCTTATGCAGGTATAACGTCATCTCTCGTAAAATTTCATTACTCTCCATCAACCTGCATTTCATGTGGGCAGCTACATGCTGGCAACTCACTTTGCTCACAGCAATCTTTTGCGAGTGAAGGACGAAAGAACTGAGGAGGTTGATGTGTGAGAATGAGAAGAGAAAGCTAAATACAGTTAAAGTAAGTATATGAAAGTTTTGGCTATTGATACATAACTAACATTAACAGCTGCTTACTTACCTGTCTAGGAGAAACCTTGCATGTTCAGCATCAAACTTCATTCTTTTACTCACCAACAGCTCTCTCCAGTGGTGGAAAGTAACACTAATGTTAACTCTTGTTTTGCTTCTATTCTATCACTTTTTTTCTTCAACTGAAGCTAGCCTGTGCCCAGTGGGCCCACCTTGTCACTCTCCGATAGCGAGTCACTCCCATCCAAGAAACCACGTTTGGTGGCAGAGAAAACTTATTCTCCCCATATTAAAGAAAATTGTGAGTTAAATAGTAAAGCCGATATGCAGGTTAAAGTATGTTAAATCTACATCCATGGTACTGGCTGATTTACAATTATGAATAAAAAGTTAGTAAAGATAAGAGGCCTTGTCTTTGGAAAAATCGGTTATTGATCCAAGCATTACTTTCATGAGCTGTGCTACAGTATAGAGCTCATGATTTCTCTTCGGTTTCTGTTTTAGCGGCTTTTTTCTTTTCGAATATTTCAACTTAAATATATATTTAAAATATATCTATATTTAGGCCACAGCTTGAAACCCTACATCTATTTTGCCACGTGTTACTTGCAAAACCTCACACCACTGTAATGCAGCATTTTCAAACCACACTAATTGACAAGGGCAACTCAATACACAAAAGTAAGTTTCTAATTGGCTGTGAGCAGGGATACATCAGTGACGGAGGCAACATAATTTCCAGTGTTCTATCTTTAGGTCATAATTTATAGCAACAGCATACTTTTTTTGCCATGAAAAGTATCACAATCAGGCTGTTGCATCTTGTAATTTATTGGTCTTAAGAAGATGAGAAAACAGATTTCAAGTATGTGTGAGAATGAGAAGAGAAAGCTAAATCCCCACTGGCACACACCTTTAGACCTGGGAACAGTTGCAACCTTTTTGGGAAAGTATGTCACCCATGCTATCTCTCTTAAAGTAATGTGTCTTTTCTCATCAATCCAATACATTTTCCACTAAATTTTTAACAATTTATAATAAGTTGTTAACCCTATTGCACAAATCAAGGCATGTTTTTTCAGATGCAGATCTGCATAATTTTAACAGTAGACCAGCATTATTATGTTCATTAATCATGTATTTATGTAACTAACTTACTTAACTAAGACACATGAAAACCTGGCTTTAAGCCATTCTGAGTGCACCAGGTCACCTGTGGATGACCACAGAGTGTGACGTTTATACTGTTCTGTATACTGAGCTGATGCAATGAAAATACACAATGTTAGATTTGCCTTAACACTAACAGCTGGAGATGGCATCGGTGAAACAATGTCCCAGAGGGACAGATGGATTGTGGCTTCCAATGAACAAAGCTCATTTAGGACAAACAGATTATGGGGTTTACTGTAATCTGCACATAATGCATTTTACTCCCTTCTTTATTTCCTGCATAATCCGCTACAATCCCATTTAATTTCATTGGCCTACAGATTATTCTGTCTTTAGAAATGTAATTGTCTGGCTCTAATGCAATAGAATACATCACATCTATGTTCCCATGAAGACAGAAAATGATATCTGCATTACTGCATTCTCTCAAGTATTAACGTTGATGTACTGTATTTGTCTGCACTGCAAAATCCACAGATATAATTTAATTTAGTGGAAATACAGAGAACTTTTAAAATCTATATATAGACTGAGGTGCAGAATGTGGACTGATTAAACTGTATAAATGAATTTAATCAGGGGTTCAGTGAGACAAAATCATTTACCATGGCAGATCTTTGATTTACTCTCAGTGCCAAACAATAAAGACTTGTTCCCTTCATCGCTTCATATTCTTTTGATGAAGTCCAGCCCACTACCCTGTAAAAGTGACAGTGTTATTGTTTTATTTCTCCTACTCCATACGTCTAATATCCGCTCCCCAACTCTTTTCTTTTTTCTTTTTTTTCCCTAATGAATTCTTTTAATATTGTTGTATTGGGTAGAGCAATGAAATGTTCCAATTAAAGAGAAGCATCCTATCAGTATGGGGATTTGTGGCAATTGTTGGGAAATTACTTTACATGTCTTGAATATCAATTTCTGAAATTATCAACTTAATAACATATTTCCTGCATTTTACTTTAATGTTCAGGTTTGTCAAACCAAACCACGAAGCAGGGTGAGCATAAGAGGTCAAACTGTAGGAGAGGTAATCAGCATCTTCAGGGTTTTATTTTACTTATAGGCAGGGAGTAATCCTTGTTATCTTGGAGCTGTGGTTGACTGATTCTGAGAAAGAAAACATATTTGAATTTATGACTTGTTCTTATTGGAGATGGCAGTGTTTCATTTTTCTTGAAATGAGGGTGAGACTAGTTATATTTTATATACTTTGCAAATGAACTAAATCAATGCAATGAAAATGAAAAGGGGAGATGCAGGTTAATGGGCTGCATGTCCTCAATCTAATTAGTATTTGTACTTGTACAAATTAAAATAGAAAAATAAGTATTGAATTAGATTGAGGTATATTATATGTTAACTGTTGCTTTTAGTAGTGAGGACACTGATGCAAGCTGAATCCTAATCTTTTCTTCCATGGCATTTCTAACAAGATGTCTCTTGGTACTTGAGATAGTTTGCCATTGAAATTATTCCTGCACATTACACGAACAACTTAATATCCATATCTTTATGCACCATTATCTTGTATAATTCACAATGAATTAGTGAGTTGCTATTCTGCTGGACTCAATGTTTTTTCCATAGAGACGACTGCCTAAACAAATAACTGAGCGACACTCAATCATTAATCATTTAGAAAACCATGTGTGACAATTAAACAATGAAAATAGTTAATGATGCTCAAGTTGTTTTTGACCTTATTTTTACTCCATTAAAAGTCCAGGCCATTTATCAAATCCAAATTATGCTATAACCACAAAAACAGATCTTGGAAATGTCACCACTGCATCTATTCATTTCTCAGGTGTGAAGTGATTCATATTCCATTAAACAAATATGTAAAGAGTGTCTATCTCTCTAAAAATAAATTATCCTGACCTTCATAAAAATGAGATTTTAAATGCAAATCACCTCCGCAGTGGAGAGAAAACTTAATCAATATCTTAGGCATGATTACCAATGATAAATGTGTGTCTAGAATCAATAAGTCTCTGAAGATAGCATGTATATACCTGAACCCTTTGCTATTTCTATACCATCACTATATACTATAAAAGTAATTGTTTGAAATCGATTATGATATGAACATATTAAAATTGTTGTGAACAAATTACATATGAGGAAAAAAAAGTAAAGCATCCATAAACCATAATTATTTGATGTATTGAACGTTTCATCTCACAATCCTGCAGTGCTGCACACTGAATGGCATATTCCCTCTGTCAATAATCTCCAGTCTAGATGAGGGCAAATCAAATCGAAGACTAGGCTTATGACATTTGTGCCTCTTCTCTAGGCCTGGTCGTACAATATCATCGAGCGTCCTACAGACCCCCCCAAATCCATTACTGCTCAGAGTGGCATTTTCAAGTCTATAGTGACAACAACTGTTGCAGCTTATCACAAACACAGAGATAACCGCTGGAAGAGATTGGCTAGTCCATCACTGCAGGCCACAAGGGCACCATCTGAATGTACCAGATTCCTGATGGGTAATCAGTCCCTACGAATAATTTCAGTTTTCTCTCACACACACACACACACACACACACACAGGCATGTACACACAATCTTTTGAGATAGATTGCGTAAGAAGCCCACTGGTCTCAAAGACAAGGAGAACAGAAAGAGAGAGCAGCTATCACTCACTGGAGAACAGCTGAGTACCCTTTCACAAAGCAATATAAAACAGAGCTGCTACTTGACCAAATCACTTAGACACAGAGACACAGCGGAAGGGGAAATCTTGACATTGAGTGACAGTGCTTTCAAATGTTGTTTTGTTTTTTTTCTATGCAATTGCTTATGGAGTTGTCAAGGTGTACATAAACTCTAGCAATAGTGTCTTACTCCACTGAGCTTACCTGTGTTTGACAGATAAATGATATAGTTCTTCTGATGTGGTTATAATGGCAATGTCTCAGTTAACGCAGTGCTCTGGTAATTCCTCTTCTCTTCCAACTCTGCTCACCTTAAACTTGTAATGGAAAAAGTTTTCACTCTGTTGACAAGCAGTGACCCAGACAAGCGCACGCACACACACACACACACACACACACACACACACACACACACACACACAGTTTAAGTTTGCTTCCAATAACCTGGTTTAAACAATCACACAAGAACTCATGTTGAATCAAAAGGATCTTATGTGGCCAGAGATTAGACTTTCGGGCAGTTCAGTTTTTGAAGGACTTTGTACAAATAGTTCACCCTCATTCATTTCAGTGAGGCCACTGCATTGGCAATGATGGCAATTGGTGCTTGCCACTGCAAAGAGATTTGGCAAATCATAAAAAAATAAACATAAAAAAATAAATTGTTGAACCTGGCTCATATTTGCGCTCAATGAATTGCAACATCATCAGGATATGACATTTCCCATTTTACATGAAATTTCACACTGTGCAGCATCTAATAAGCCTTCAAACCATCCTCTCTGGTTTATACCTTGTTATCCTGCCTGTACCTTAACATGTGGCTGTTTTTGGTCTCAGCACCAGTAACTCCAACCACAACCTTAACACAGGGGCTTGTCCACCACCCAAGCCACCTTGGCTATACATTTTATTTTCTGATACCAATAAATTTATTGGTGGAGCTTCTCTTGGATGGTGTAAGCCGGCAGCAGAAAGCTGCAGGAAGCTGCTGTCTTGAATGAACAGGGTGATCAGTGACAAGCTGTGCCTCTGAGGCACAATTCCTGTTCCACTTTTCATTCTTGTTTGCATAAATCCTATACAATCGGGCTCCTACCAGATAAAACTCAAAACCCAACCACTGGGCATGTCCTGGTTTCAAATCTAACCCAGGACCTTTTGTTCCCTGACATCACCCCCCCATCTCCTGTTCTGTCTTTTCTTGGAATAGGTATTAACCTTTATTTAATCAGGTAATCTTATTCTGATTTTGATCTTTTTATTTTCTGTATAATTCAGTGGAACATTTCGAGAAAAACTAATCTGATTTTGGTGTGGTCACACACAGCAGTACTATCACCACACTAACCTGACATTTTCGGCCTGAATATATAGTATTTGTTTCTTGCAAATATGAGGAGTTTAATCAACTGAAGCTGTTCAGTACTTACTAAAGGTTTGATCTAGTTTTGACAGCAAACTTCAGTGTCTATACTGTCTGCTCTGGCTGAGTATGTTACACAGCTGGAGTCCCTCCAATTACACCAGTCACTTGAATGAACGGGGTGAGTAGTGACAACCTATAATTATCATTCTAAGTATTTTCTGGAGAGATTAATTCTTTCTGCACCAATGTGTCTAATCAAGATGGACTCTGTCTGTGCTGACAAATCAGTGGGGAAGAAACAGAGAGGAGAGGCATTTGAGCACGGGCCAGCAAACCCCTCTCCAACCCCCATCAGGGACTCTCATTCAAGACTCATTGCTCTGAAGCTTTTACAACACTTGCTCTTTCATTTCTATCCTGTTACATTTCCTGAGTTAAATGCCGTTTCCATCCATCAACTAGCTGAAGGTAAAAACCTCCTCTCGTCTCTTAAAACCTTTGGTACATTTTCATACATTTCATACAATACAATTGTGTAAATTAAGTATAGATGAACTGTCCCGCAGCGACACAGTGTTATGAACAATTTGTTTAGCGTTTATATAGTGCTTATAAATACTAAATTGGGAGGTAAAAGAGTGTTACCAGAAAAAATAACACTCTGTAAAGAAATGGCTCTTTATAAACAGGTTGCTGGCCCTGAGCATCTCACTGATGTCCTATGAAAATAAGGTAAAAAGAAGTAAACTGAACCTTTTTTCAAGTAGCAACAATCAATATTTGAATGAGGTTAGTTACATAGGCCTTGGAAGCCTCTCTCTGCACTGCTCTCTAAATCTAAAATCATGGAATTGGTCAACTGGTCTCTCAACTCAATTGACAGGATCTTCTCGACGAGAAGCCCGGGTTCGGGGGAACCTGTCTGCCCTGGCGGAACGTACGCCGCTGGTTACACGAGGGACTCCTGGGAGCAGTGGAGGGTTGTGTGCCTGGCGAGTCTTTCCGTTGAGGACATCGAAGATCTTTACATATTCGGAATTGTGATATCAGGCTTTCTGCTGATTGGATTAGGCATTGCCCTGGTGTATCGGAAAATTCGGAAGACGGTGACAGCAGTCCAAATCCCCACGCTGCCCGACATAATTGATGGAGTGAGTAAAGCTGTAAGCACTCAGACTGTGATTGTGAACCGCAACTTGGGAACCACCTTGGAAGGAGCTGTTAATGCTCAGACTGTGGTCATAAATCGCAACATGGGTCACATCTTTCAGCTTTGGAAAGGAGAAAGGATGAAGATGACCAGAATGGACAAACAGAGTAAGCCATGTCTATTGAAATACGACTGCTTGCCCTAACCCAAACAATCATAATCTAATCTGCGTTCCGGCCCCCGCAGCACCGGCCTTGGCCAAGGCGTCATCCGGCCTTGGCCAAGGCCGGTGCTGGAACAACTCCCCCACCAGATCGCTGCAGTGAGACGCTTCTACTCCTACCCCCCCTCCTCCACGGACACCTGTTGATTGTTAACTCCGTCCGTGACCCGATCAAGGATGTCTTCATGGCAACTTGCTGTGTTATCGCGATGACACCCTGCGAACTGAGGCACTCTCCAGGCCTATACACACACACACATTCACGGACACCTCTTACATGTACATATGCAACTCACACCAACCCCCAACCCCATCCCACGCCTTCGCCGCTTCCTCCCATCCAGTGCGGCGGGCGGGGTCTGATGGCGGCGCCTTAATGGCAGCGGCTGCAGCTGGCTGCCTGTCTGCGCTGGAATCACCTCCTCCCCCCTTCCCCCCTCCCCCGGAGCAAATTGTCTTGAGTCATTGTGTTGTAAGATGTGTTTATATATGCTTATGTTGCTGAGGTTTTTTTTTCCCCGAAGGCATATATGTTGTATGCCCTATGTGTAGACGGGGTGATTGTTGTAATTTCGCTGTAATTGTACTTGTACTGTTACAGTGACAATAAAGCCTAATTTCATTTGGACTGTTATTTTATTTCATTTACAAGCAAAATCATTTGATTTATCCCCCCAATTAAGAGTTTATTTCATAATTTTCTGATGGTATACAGCCCTGAGACTGGTGGCAATTTGTTTTCATTTGCCATTTTATTCATGAGTACACAAGAAAATCTCTTTGTGACTTTGAACTGTACCTGATCACTGGTTGACCAAGTTCAGGAATATTTGAGGGCCCATTCTCAGATCGTCCATAGGATTGCTGGGCTATCTGAGACAGAGAAAGAAAACATCTCATCCACTTCCTTATGATTCTTACACGACTTGCTTTGCCTTCACCTTCAATTCAGTTTTTTATTTAATTATTCATGAATGGTGCATAATTTATTACACACTTGTTTATGCATGACTTGTTGCCCAAGGGCGTCGTTGTTTTGTTTTTCTTTCCTTTGGTGCATGTTTGAGACATACTTTAGTTTGGAGGCTTTGGCTGTAAAATGCTCATTGCAGCTGCTGTAAGTTTAGAGTCTGCCTTTGCTAGCCAGAGGAAGACTGATCAGACCTCTGCAAGTCTTCTTCTCCTACCCTGTTCTGATGAGAATAATAACAAAGCAAGAATAAAAAAAAACAAATTATAGATTTTTTTGTTAGTTATTTAAATATTCACATTCACTGATTAAAAATATTGATTTAAACAATGTGTCACTGCATTGCTGCAGATTTGTTTAGCTTAAATCTAGAGACTACACATAATTTAATTTACATTTTCTCCTTGTTTACAGCTCAGTAAGGGCAATATGAGCTTTGACATCAACTTTTGTTTCAACATAAAATGTGTTGGTATAAATGCTTATCAATGTAAATCTCAACGAATGAACCTAATGGGATCATAATTACTCAACTCCGCACGGTCTGGACCAGCTAAATTAAGTGTGAAAGGATGAGCTAAAGCTGCTCCTGGGAAATCAGATATTGATCTGACACTACCAGACTCTTATGACCTTTGACTTTGAAAGCTGCAGGTGTATGACACTGCTGTGTGGGCTATAATCTTACTTTCACTGTAACACGCAGATCTGTCAATAAATCAAAAGCAGAATGAGTTTGAACAGTGGGAAGTTGCCTTCGGCTGTGAAAACTAGCATCAAGGGTCAATGTTGTATTGGTACAGTACATTACAGCGCTCATCACTGCTGGGACCAATAACTACCATTTAGCCTTTGTTTAGATAGCTGAGTGTAAAGTCTGCTGTAAAACTCTTGTATTCAGTCTGTTTTTATTTGACTGATTTTAAATGGATCAAATAAATAATGGAAAGTAATTAATTTAAATCCAGGTTTTCCAGCTGTTATAACATATGATTATAGAAATAAACAACACATAATTGTAATTTCCCCTTTAACTATCTTTAGATTAAAAATGAGAGTTTCACATCTATATCCAGCTTGTTCCAGCTCCCCAATGAAACCTTTATGAAACTCACAAAAGTGAAATTTTCAAAACACATGATTCCATGTTTCTTCTATGGATGCACTAAATGAGAATATTGTACATGGTTTCTGCATCATTTTATATACATTTACCAAAACCTCAGCCTGATGGTCTCTTTGGAAACATTGGGATCTATTCTAGACCTTGAAAATAAGTTCTGTTTGTATTGTTAGAATGAATGAATATATTCACAGACACACTAACACAAAGCTCAACCAGATCAGCAACCTGTTCTTTCTTTTGTAACTATCTAAATGAGAAGTAGTTTTTTCCCCTTTTTAATGGAGAATTTTGCAGAGCATCACTATTGTCATTATTAGAGGTAACAGTAGCAGTATTATTTGATTATCAGAATATACTTATAACAATAACCACAATGTCAGTTCTCAAGGTCTGAACATTGACTTTATAATTAAATCTGTGAGGACACAATTTGCATCTGAGCGACAGACAGAGGAATTATTTTTTCGATTGATGGGACACAGTTCTCTGTCAGCCAGTCAGTGTTTCACTGTTTATCTCAATGATTAAGAGAATGCAAAATAAATTGCTCATTAATATCCTCACCTTGTGTCATTTCATGGCAAAGTAGAGATATTGGGATTCTGTCAAAAGTTGATTTGAATTTTACACCATCTAATCTGAACTTCATCTATATTCTTTATACCAGAGTGGCTGGCAGGCAGGCACAATGCACTACAGTTCACTGAAGAACAGGTTAGTTTGTTTTCCATCAGGGACTTCGTGGCATAAAGCATCAGCATTCTGATGTTCAACATATAAGTAAATCCAGCAACTTCTAATCCTGAGAGAAAACTCAATTCAAGAACTAATATAATGTCAGGCTGTAGCTCTGAATAAATATAGTTATAAGACTCATCTTTGCCACCCCATGGTTGTTATTATGAAAACGCGTGAAAATAACCTGCACAGACAGCAACTATGAAAAGAGATTAGTGCCAGCAGGGATTGTCTTTAAACACTCCCAATATAAACTTGTCAAATTCAAATTCTGTTACTAAACTTAAAATGATAGATATGCTGAATGTACATTTACATTTACTCATTTGGCAGATGGTTTTATCCAAAGCCACTTAACAAGTGAAGGACATCAGTAAAGCTTTAGTGCAGTAAGAAACCTTGGCGTAAGTATTAAGTACTACATCTATTTGATAAATGCAAGGAGACTGTATGAGGAACTGTACCAAAAGTTAGACACGTTAAGGTTTTAGGAAAGAGATAGAGAGGGACGCCCCTGCTCTGAAAGCATTCGGTAGCTTGTTCTACCTTTGGGGAACCACAGATGAGAACAGTCTGGACTGAGATTGCCTTATGTGCAGGGATGGCAATGCCAGACAACATTCCCTAGAGGAACACAGTGGCGGAGAAGGAGCATAAGGCTGTATGATACATGGTTTAATAATTTATAAGCTTAACTTTTAGCTGCATTGTACAATACAATTTTAGTTGTTTTTTTTTTCAATTTTTAACAAACCAAAGAAGGAATTATTCCCTGGGTGCTAACTGAAGACTGCCCATTGTCTCCATAAATGCTGACAGAGGGCAACAATAACTCATGCGACCTTGTGCCTTACTTATTTCTCCAACCAATAAGCTTTGTCCTCCAAGAATAAAAAAAGTGATTTAGCATGCTAGAAATGTGGGCCAAAAAAACTATATTTCTTATATATTATTATAAATTACCAAAATGTATCCTGAGGGCAAAGTGATACTGAAGAATGAGAGTAATAATAAAGAATATTTTTTCAACAGAATATGATATTATTCTATCTATCCATCTATTTTTGCATCCATCCATCCATTTTCTTTACCTGCTTATTCTTGTTGATGTCACAGGGGAGCTGGAGCATGCACCCAGCATGAGATGCAGAGAAAAACTATGGACAGGTTCCCTGTGCAACAAAGAGCTTAAACACACACACATATACACACACACGCACACACACACACACACCTAGGGGCAATGTAGAGTTTTCTTGTTCGGACTTTGGCAATCTGTCTGGACCTGGAGGATACTGTTGCAAACAGAAACGCCCAGGGCAGAGATCTGAACTAACCCATGACCTTGTTGCTGTGAGGGGACAGAGCTAACTACTGTGCCACTTTGCAAGCTGAGCAGCTAAACATATATTTTTTAAAACAGCAGTCCAAAAAAAAAAGACAAATAGTACTCATCTGGTATACAAAAATATGACTGAGTGAGGAAGAAGGTTTCCTCAGTCTCGTTGAGTCCTTTGTGGTTTGCGAACATCAATCTGCTCTGCAGCAGATTACTGTATGGCTCATTTCAATCATTGAGTTTGTGAGACCAGAAAATCCTTCTGAGGTTTTGTTTGTGGAACAGGCAATCCATACTCAATACTGTTTATATGTCCCATAGTCTCATTCTTGCAAAATATTGAACCCATGGCTGTGGAAGATGTTAGAAATGTTTATCTCAGTTTCCACTATAAAACACTATTTAGACCAATTCCCTATTCATCGTCTTCCTCAACGCACACACAGATGTTCAGTTGTACTGAATATTCTTTAAAAAGTGCCAAAGTAAATAATGTGGAGGAAAATGCTGCCAAGAAAGAATTCATCATGGAAATAGTGGGCATAGGGGAAGTATTCATCTCTCTTCGTGGTATTTGTAAAAGTGCCTTGCCAGTGCTATAGCTAAAGCTGTGATCGATCTGCTTGGGGCTTCCTGGGCATGCTGCAGCAGGCAGCTCTGGGGTGTCAGTCATTGCTCAAGTCTCAGCTGCTCAGGGTCCTGCACTCTGCTGGCAGGCATGCCCTCTGTCCAACAATGTGAGATTGCGGCATTTGAAATATTAAGCAGGAGCAGGGGGAAAGAGCAGAGTCAGGGTTCCACCTTTGTATACGTCAAATACACTGAATGTTATTGGCCTGTGCCATGCAGCTGACATCCACTGCGATGCTGAGTGGACAGCTAGCCCTGTGGCTTTTAGTCCAGTAGAGTTAAAGTGCTAACCTATGACAGAATACGAGAAACCAAGTAACTGGTACATGAGTACCTCTGTGTATTTATGCAAGATCAGTACTTCATTCTACTTTTCTTTTCAACATAAATAAAACTATAAAGATGTGGGCGTTTGTCAAGCTCACATCAGTTTGCCTGGGCTTGTACACATGTGTGATTGTGTGTGTCTGTCTTGTATGTATGTGCACACTGAACCTGACAGATCTATCCAGCGAGAGCCCTGAGCTATGATGCCGTTCTCTACCCACACACTCCCAGCTGCATTATAATTCTGACGCTCCAGGTGCTCCAATCTACTGATAAAGCAAAGCTCATAATCCATAAAGAGCTTGCAGGGCAAGTAGTTCTGTTTACTATTCAGGGACAAGCCTTTGGCAAATTAGACTTTTTTCCCTTCCATTAAATATATATATTAGGACATAGGCAGAATGTGTCCTGTACATATATATATATATACACATATATATATATACATACATATATACATATATACACACACACATACATATATATGTCATTTTGATAGCTGCTTTGAATTTAAAATTACATGTATCATAACAACCCATGATGCATTTTATGATACTTCATAATGACAGTTCTGTCAAGTGGCTCAACTAAGACAGACATATATTCACATTTATTGTCGGATATTTACTGGTTTTCTTTAGTAGCAAAACTGTACTGTGGAAAATAAAGGAGCACAAAGGGAAAAATTCATTGTGGTGAAGTTTTGCAGTGGTTGGAGAAGCGCAATGCTGAATTACAGAAGCACCTCAGGGGACAAACAGCCTCAACAACAGCCAGAAGATGAAGCTTGCTGTTCTGTTCTGAATGCACAAGGAGTGACGCAGTGTCTGCAATACTGTAATCTGAACAGAAAACTCACTTTATCTTAGAATGATCACACTGTTATGAAATGAAGACATCTTCAAATACCAAATAAAGGACATGCATTATTCTTCAAATCTCACTTTCAAATTTTGAACAATGAATATGGGAAAAAATTTTTTTGATGACATATGCCTGAGGTGAAGAATTGAAAATTCTTACCATCAAACTTTACTGTCCACTATGTTTTGCAGAATATTTCACCTACAAAAACCACAAAATCTCATTTTCTGACCAGGTTAACCAAAAATGAGGTCGCACATATTGCTACAGAGGAGAAACGAAAGAGACTGCAAGAATGATATGCAGTGAACAGAGGATCGTAATGTAAGGAGGTACAAAATAAAAAGTTGACAGTATGATGTACATGGTGTGGTTAAAAGGCTTATAATGATTTTTTGGTATTTCCAAAACCTCTCAGACCTTATGAAGATTATTTTGTTCTTCTTTACTTCCTTTGTAATCACAGATGTTTTCCACTTGCATATTAACTGTAAAATGTGCTCAAGAATTCAAGAAAAAAAGTTATTGTTATTTATGTGTAGTTATTGGTGTGTTAACATATAAGCAGTAGGTTAAAGTTTGAAGTTGCCCAGGAGGAACTATATGTGTTAGTTTGTGTTCTCTTTAGCAAAGATTTAGCATAATACATCAGGTTTTAAGACCTTTCACGCAGTGATTGTAAAGTCTTGATCTGCAAAGATATGAGCAAATGCCCCAAACAGGTATTAATACTGGGAGAAGACTGTGGCCCAGAGAAGTAGCACTCCATGCATTATGGACAAAGCTACTAACTGATGAAACTGAAAAGCTAAAATGAACAATATTGATTGTGGTGATAAATAAGGACCATGTATAAAATTAGAGAAATTCTCCATTAAGTATTTATAGAAAATGAAGTCAATATAACAGGTAAAATGGGGAAAAAAATCAGATATTAACACCAGCTTTTCTTCAGTGGCTTCTAAGATACCAACAGTCTTAAGGTGGCTCATGACAACAGACTCAGAGGTATTTAGTGGGACTTCTGCACTTATCAGCTGTGAGTTGTTGTCACAGCTGTTCTTAAACTGAATGAGCCCTGACAGTCTGTTGCTGGAGCTTTGGGTAGAATTTACCAGCCAATTTCTCCAGGCACAATACCCAGCTTACTGTGTGAACAAGTATTCCAGCTCTGACCTGGCCCAACGGCAAATCTCAACACGTGGATATATCAGCCCATCAGTGTGCGGCTCCACTGTCGGGGCAAATTATAGCTCTTGGAGGCTATGACGTGGAAAAATAGCATGACAAATTGTTCCCGGGTCACCCCCAGGGAGTGAGAGGGATGAGACAGACTATGAAGAGATCTCTGGCAATATGAGCTTGCAGGAGAGACAGATAGACGTTTCTATTTTTGGCCCTCCTTTGTCTTTTTGTTTGTACACTTGACTATAATTTTCAGTTGCTGTATTACTTCCAACAGATTGTTCAGGTGAAAGAACAGAGGAGGTGCAGTAAATTAGCCTTTGAAGGGTTGCTGTGAGGAAAATTTTCTAAGAGGATAATTTGAGTTTACACAGTAACTTCGCTCTTAAGCCTAAAGATTTTTTATCCTTATATGTGATGTCCTTCTGCACTGGGCTATTTTAGATAAATCCCTTCAGATTTGTGGATGTGCATGAAACTGTGACATTGTGACACTTAACAAAATAATGACCACGCTGAGGAACTTTAAATCCAGACAATGCTGTTCCTCTTGCGTTCATTTAAATTCTGCTCTCCTGCGGCATTTGTGTACAATCTGTTCTCTACAAGCATAACCTTTACAAAAAAATTCACTTGGCAAAGGTTGTGAATTATTCAGTTTTATTCCAGAAAAATACCTGCAGACTATCATGTGAGGCTTTCACTTTGCACTCACTCTTTCTAAGCTAAAGATTATCATGTGACAGGATATGGCAGTATATGTTTTCCTCCTTTGAAGTGGCATGAAGAATATTCATGCCTTTTTGCTTGATTTTGAATAATTTTTTAAAGGGAGAAATCTAATTAAATAATTAAAGTGTTATTCGCTTGATCTAATATTAACTGTCATTTTGAACAGTAAATTATGTGTAAATTGCCCTGTATCACTATTGCTGGACAGCAGTTCAGGTTAAGGTAATGAAGATGAATACTTTTCATGAATACAAAAGTAGATGTGAACAGACTGAAATTTTAAAGCCATCACTCCTTTCAGATAATTGCCTTCTTTGCCTACAATTGCATACAATATATTTCTGTATGTTTTGCCGCTTCTATTCTTCCGTTTTTGTGTTTATCAGCTTATTTGCTGCTGCAGTGCAATTTCACATCCCAATGAAAAGGCAAAATTAAAGTGGATATTAAAACAGAAAAGAGAGAGGAGCTTCAAAGGGAACTTGTGTTCATGCGTTTCCACATCCTAGACCCTGCTAAGTGTTTTTATGCTGGTCATGGTAACTGCGCAACTCCTGCTGTTGAAAAGAAAGTAAATTTACAAAACAATAAGGATAAAGAAACAGACAGGGGAGGAGAATGTTACCCTTTTTGCTTCCTGGTGGGACAAGAGATTCCAGCCTGCTACAAGCAGTATACGTGCTACATTTTCATCTTCTAAAAGCAGGGCTTTGAACTGTTCACTTCTCTTGTCTCTCTGAGTGCTTTCCCACCTAACCCATTCAGTTTAGTAAAAACAACTCTAATGAGTTTGTCTGTTAAATAAAGTTAATTTGGTTTGGCGTGAAAGTTGTCAGTCAAACTCTGATGCGAACTAAACATCCGTACTGAGCCCGCCTGAAAAGGAGGGTCTTGTTCTGCAAGCAGATGTGATTTTGTGGTAATAGATTGATGCGATTTAAGCATGATTCCAAAAGACAGCAGTTTGCTGTGCTTATATCCTACTCTGTGCCCTTTGGCAGCTCTTTAAGTCCATTAGTTGTCCTCTCTTGTAAATATTGCTGAAGACAACGCCTCTTCTTCATTGTGCCTCTCCCTTTTTGTCATTATTCATAACATGTGGTCAATTTTCACTCCAATAATACTAATAATGCTCATTTCATACTTAATCAGCATACTGCACATATTACAAGCATTAAAAGAAGTGCTGCTTGACCTGCTGTTAGTCACCAGAATCTGATTACGTTTGCCTTTTAGGTTGATATGAATACTGATGAACATAAAAACAAAGAGGCATTTTGTAAGATAACACAGCAGTTCCTGTGTTTCCATGGTTACCTAATAGTCTTGCATAAATATAAGCTGTGCATCGCTTATAGCCTATAGATTTTGACATCAATTTCTTAACAGCTCAAGATCAGAATGTGGATATAACGGTACTTTAGCTTTTTAATTCAGGCTAAAATTTCTTCCAACTGTCAGAAAATGTTGTGTTTTTACACCGCAAAAACGGTGATGATGAACCAAACTAAACAGTTTTTCCCTTCAAAATGAACCATACAGGTTGTGTGTGAAAGCAACATAAGTCACTGATTCTCAGCCTAGTTGTTAGGGTGTAAGAGTATACTATCGGGATCACAAGAATTGTTGAGTGCTTTTTCATTTATCAACTACTGTATATCCTATTTTCTCCCTGTATGCTGTTCTAAGGGTCTAAGGGTTGGTGGTGCCGGGGGCCGCTGACAAGATAGGTCTGTTTGTTTGCGTTGACCTGTGGCTGTGTGATTCATTATAGCTCGGATTTCTTCTCCTTTTGCTCCCGTCTCATTTCGCTATTGCTGTGTTCTCTCTGTAAAGTCCTTTGTGACTTCCCTGTAATAAAAGGCTACACAAATAAATTATTTGACCTTTCAGGAATCACTTGTTCAAAGAAGGAAAGCAACTACTAGGTGGTAGCCTAGAGCAGTTCTAAGGGTCTATTTTCTCCATTAACAACATGACCTCTCTAAACTATATATATATCTATATCTTTCAACCCTACTACCTGCCTGGGATTCATGACTCCGCTGTTGGTGGTTTTCACTCAAAAGACTACAAATCCCTAAAATTCCTGTCATTCCCCGGACTCCCCGCATTCACCCATCAGCTCATCCCAAATAACTTGAAAGGGGCCCGCTTTTCTAGGGGCCCCACACCAGCTGGATTTATGTGGAGCCCTCAGGGAAGCTTTACCACTCACCGCACGTGTGTGGTCTGCTATGGCTAAACTCAAGTCTCTCTGTCTCTATTTGCTGTAAATCAGTTTTCAAGTGACTGTTTAGAGCAATCTGCGTTTTGAATATAATTTGGCACTAAGGGATTTGGAGGTCTCTGAGAGGCTCTAAACTACAAACAAACACCACGTAAACTGGGGGATGTGATATTTTACAGTCGCTTTGCTGTAGATAATTCATCTTTATTTCAGGGCGTCCCCACTGTGGGTGGTGGTGCAAAGGTGTGAATGGGAACCAAATGAAAATGCTAACAACTTTATAACTGTGCAATAAAATCATGGTAAAACTTATACCACCATCTCTCTCTCTCTTTCGTTCAGGAAATTGGCAGTGACAGAAGTGAGTGCCAGACTGAACTCACAGTGAGTAGGAAGCAGAGGCTTAATCCTCGATAAGATCTTAATGACATTGTACTGCAGAGATACTTTGTCTTCCATGACCCCAGCATACACACATGCTAATCACACAACTAATGATCTTTGTTCTGCAGAAATAACAACTCGCTGCTTTTGTTGCTTCATACACAAAAAAAAAGAAAAAAAAAATATGTATAATGATTAAATCCAGTGCCAGTGTTGTTATGATCTTTCTGGGGTATGATTGTGATGATGAATTTTATTAGCTATCTGAATTCCTGGGAGGGCCTATTACCTAAACTCACATACAGAGAATATTCATGGTCATCCACTAGCACACATCCACCCGACATGTAATAACTTTCCCTACTGTGTCCATGCCCTGAATCAATGAGAGGATGGCATGCCATTCTGGAGAAATTTACTAATTCTCTTTCACATCAGCGAGGCAGAAAACTTAATTCATTTATTAATTGATTAATTTATTTACTTAAGAAAAATCACTCAAATCATCCATGCAATTTTCCCAGTGAATTTCCTATTAACCCTCTGGAAGGGCTCAACGGGGTGAAAAACATTGGCTGCTGATGCAATCAGCAGGTAATACAGGGACTAATTTTTCATTCAGACACCAGATTTTTGCAAATAAATAAGTCATGTATTTTGGAGTGCTGCCCTTTTTATTAATTTAATCTCTCCTTCAACAATTTCTTTCTTTCTCTCATAATAGTCCAAGAAATGTGCAAAGGTATTTCCTAATGAGACCTGGATGATGACGTGAAAACCTGAAATGTTTTCATGTTTTTAACTGTTAAGGTGCAAACATTTCCATCAGCTGCTATTGGGGCAGCATCATCACCACCATTCAAGTGTCTGTATTTTGAAATTCTACTTGAAATCTGTTACCAGTGGGTACAAGTCGATGCAGGGGATGGTATTTCAGTCTGCAATCATAGTTATAATTCTCAAAAACTAAATTTGCTTGATTGGTGTTAAACATGCTGAGAGGTGAGAGGGGGAAGGCAGAGGGTGGGTGATGGAGCTGAACCCTGGGGCAGATGAAGGAGGAGACTGATTGGTTTCTGAACTCCTAGAAGTTTGTGTGAGCTGAGTAATTAAAATGGCTGTTGTTACATTTCAATAGAAACTATCTTATAATAATATCTGTAATGCACATGATGCAAAGCAAAGAAGCATCTACAAAATGGCATTTATGATTTCAAAACAGTCTCTAAAACGGAAAAAAGTAGACTCTAGTTCTTTTCATCAAGTTTGCCTTCTTTCCACTCTATTTTCTCCTTTGTGTGTCAGAATAATGACAAATTATCTCTGTGCTTCCCTGTAGCAGGTGTAAACTCAGCTATCTTATCTGTTCATTTGAAACTTGGAGGTTACATATGCATCCAAATAAATCATTTCTTATCAAGGTGTATTGCACAATGAGCCCCTCTGGTCTTAGTTTAAAGGGACCTCTCAGAACTGTTTCTCCTCTCTGCTCAATGCAAAAGAAAAGAAACATTAGAAATGCAGACCAGAAGTTTCTTTGCAACGTGGGTGATGTCATACTACAGCCAGCTGTGGATCTGCTATTTTCAGTGCCATTCCCTACAATAAATGTCTTTAGAAAGTCACACTGGACTTTTTGTCAGCCCCAAAGCCCTTCGTTTTCTTTGAATGTGTAGCTTATGTTATGAAATAGCTTTGTTTTATGGCAAAAGAAGGGACTAAGGCAGGCTGCCCCATCTGTGTGAAAAGTTTGCAACAAATAACTGAAATGGCCAATCCTCCCTCTGAAACTATGAATTAGTTTCAACAGTAAATACATTTTAAAGGAACATAACCCTCCCAGCATTGACTTTTCTATGAACCTAAGGAAATAGTTTTGATGAATGCATTTGAAAAGTTGTGAAATATTCATAAACAATGCATCTGCAAAACAGTCATTGATAAAAATGTGTTTCCTACTGTAGGCAGGTTTTTCATCAATGCTATGTCATCAATGAGATGCACAACGTAGGAAAAACAACAAAAAGGCTGAGAGGAGATGAAAGTGAGTTGTGTTTATGCCTCAAACTGCATGCAAGAGTAATGGCCAGAAAATGTTTAAAGGTAAGACAGCTCACACCCTTACAGCATCTTCATGGCTGGTTAATGAATTACACACACAACATTTTTGAGGCTAAGTAATTTTTCTGATCTGTTTGGCTGCATTCAGAGTTTCGGTGTGCAAACTGGTGACAGCTCATAGAGGTGCAGACTGAGTAATTTTTAAGAGAGAAACAGGTCAAACAGGTGTGGAGAGAATCATGCTCTTATATGGCTGATAAATGTTTTATAAATTCTGTACTGACTTAGTTTCCTCTGAGCGAAGCTTTGCCTGTATACAGAGCAGTGTAACATCTAGTACACTGTATTTCTAGATGTCTATGGCTGTGTGGCATGTGGTAAAAAAAAGAAATCATTTTGGAAATAGTGGAATAAGAGCTTCTAAAAAGTACTTTTGTTGGTTTCGATTTTCTTGGTCATCCTGGGACAAGTCAAAATACTTGGTTAAGGTTAGGGAAAGATCACTGTTTTGGTTAAATATTGAAAGGGTCCACTGAGACACCAAAACCTGCATCTTTCCCTAACCTTAACCAAAGGGTTTTTGTGTAAAGCCTAAACTTAAGCACACGTTGAACGCAGGTCGCAAGCCTTGTTATCAATACCAAAGTCTTATGCTTAGTAGACCCAACAATCTCCTCACTATAAACTCCATGGTACAAGAATGTAGCACATCGTGGACTGGTGAACACAGTCATTCGGGTTATCCATTGTTACAGGTTTTTGTTTGGGTTTTGTCTGCTCTGCTTTCTGGCTAAAATTAACAGCTAATGCAGAACCCAGCTAGTCCTTCCCAGTGTGGAAGAAGCACGCACAGTGGAGGAAGAGGACTGGTAGATTGCCAAGGGAGACTGTGTCGAGAGCAGTGCTCAGGACCTCTCCAGGTGGATTGCCTGTTCCACTGTTTAATAAATCCAGCAGCCAATG
The DNA here is from genome assembly GCF_046630095.1 of Trachinotus anak. NCBI lineage: Eukaryota > Metazoa > Chordata > Actinopteri > Carangiformes > Carangidae > Trachinotus > Trachinotus anak. The sequence continues at coordinate 13,188,355 of NW_027273859.1, read as the reverse complement.
TAAATTATATTAGTATGGCCAGCTGGAGGTACCCATGCCTCTCTGCTACTGTTCAAACCCTCAACAGACAGATATAATCTCATTTGGTTGGTGCTATTCTTTTACCATGTTAACGCTTTTGATAATAAAGAAAACAGCAGCACTTCAACTTTTTTAGGTTAGTGTGGTTTTATCCATTGCCCAATAGGTACTGTGAACACCACTCAAGGCATTACTTGACTGCACTTAAAGGTAATTTATCTCACTCCTTTAGAGCTTTACTGCCATCAAAGTTCAAAGTTGATGACTTGATGAGCCTGTCTCATTAAGTAATGTGTATTTACTTATTTTCTTTCACTTTAAGGCCAAGCTCCTTTTCCTTGAGGGAATATGGTTGAATTACCACCTACATCCATCATCTGGTGTTAAGTCTCACATTCTCCTGCTTCTCTCCTCTACGGACTCCCTTGCATTGACCTTCCCCTTGGCATCATGGGCAACATTCTGGTAGAGCTTAAATCAAGCCCATCCTGAGCAGACTATTCCAGTACCCTCGAGGTAGAGCTTGTGAGAGAATTAATTCATCAGCTTGCAGATCCTCCATGCAGCACCTCCACAATGGAGTGAAACAGCTCTAAGTAAATGAGGAAGGAAATCAAAAGAAAGACCGGGAAGGAAGTAGATATTTGTTAAACCCGCGCAACTCCCCCAGTCAAAGAGAACTTTTAAACAGGGTCCATTCAAAAGGTTTGAAATTCAGCATTTGCTAAGAGTGAAGGCTTGATGTATGTTCAGTGAAAAGGACTAAACCATGGAATGAACACTATCAAACAAGGAAGCTGCAAGATCCCAATCAAAAGCAATTCCGTCACTGTCACAGGATGATTTATGACAGAGTTAACGAGGCAGAGAAAGAGAGAGAGGACAGAGAAAGGAGTACATTGTGTGTTTGAGTGAAAGAAAGTGAGTCAGAAAGAGTGAGATGCAGAGACAAAAAGACAGAAAACGGAAATTTGCTGTAAAACATCTGATCTTAATACTTCTGATATTGCAGCACTGACAGAATTCAGGACTGCCTCACCTGCTTTCATTTTGTCATGTCATTGTAATTTCATTTCCCACAGTCTCAAAAGACCCAGGGACATTTCAACTTTCTTTAATATGACAGATGTCCAATAATTTCACATTTAATCTCTGCCCTGCGGGTGCAAAGTATGTGAGGCAGCAAATTGATGCCACTGTAGTCAGTGAGATGGTGGATTGCCAGTGATTCTGAAATTGGATAGTTACTCATCCAAATTCACCGTCCTCATTAGAATGTCAGAATGGAGTTGGGCTAAGGCTCCATTTTTCCTTTTCGAGTCGTGTCTTCTCTGAAAGTTAAATGAGGCCCAGGAACCTGCACCCAGGACAGCAAAATTTGACAGGGGGAGAATTATTCTTGCATTGTGCGTTTCAGTTGTTAATTGTTAAAAGCCGAATGTTGCATTGTTGAGATTATGTAATAAAATTTCACCTTTGGTTGTTGTTAATTTTGCTTTTTTTAAAAAATTCTTTTTCTTTAATTTGTGTATGAAAGAAAGAGCAGGGACAGAGAGGCTGATGGAGGAGGTGACTACTCTCCCCCTACTCTCTTGTTCAATAACATTCACATGAGACACTTTTTTTCACCCTGAGATGTAAATTAGTATTCTCACTGGATGTGCAATACAGGGGTGAAATTATAATCATGTTGCTTCAATTAAAACCATGTTGCTTTGGGAACCACCCTTTGAACATTAATATCTCATTCCAGTAATTTCTACACCTTAAGGCTCCCAGTGACAGCTTCTGTATTGCACCTTTCTAAATGACTTGTACCGGGAAACAATGAACAAAACATTAACCTTATTGTACAATTACTGCAGGCTTGTCAACATCAAAGTACAGGTATAGAGCAGCAGATTCAAAAATGATTCCCAAGACCTATACAATCCTTACCACAATTTTAAACACTTTAACTAATGTGTAAAATTTGTTTGATTATTACAATAGGTCACATCATAGCTAACATACATTCTATCTGACCTTGAACAGAAATATTCAGGAGGTTAAAATGATATCTTTCAAGAATACAAAACAAAACAGCTAAGAGAACAATACGCACATTTAACTGTAATTCACATTGTTCTTTAGGGTTTTTTAAAATCTACTTTTATTTTTTACAGTGTATGTTTACTAAATTTGGAAAATCTAGTAACTGTTCACTCATGAAACCTGCTTGAATGCATCGCCCCTCTGTTCAGAACAGCAATTCTAAGGAATAATTTTATTAAGTTGATTTCATATTTTTTCTTCTCTTTATCAACTATGTGTGAACTATGAACTACTAATTTATTCATTTTTTGTTCTCTGTACCCGATAGAATGCAAGTATGTGCATGTTGTAATGACTTATTGATGTAAAGTTTCATTTTTCTCTTTTTTTGCAAGAATGTCCAAATAAGTGTTTCTTTTCCATTTTCTAGCCGTTATACTTTGTCTGTCCTCTCTGGAGAATGCTCAGGATAACTTGACACTTAGCTCAAAATGCTAGACAGCACTGATCAATTTTTAAATTGTTTTTTTTGATTGATGTTTACCGTCATCATCCTGTGCAATGTATGATAGCTCTGTACCAAACACATTGTGAAAGTGGTGCAGTGCAAATGGGAGAGCAAAGTAAGCAGAAGCCCAAGACAGAAGCATGATTTATTGGGTACAAGTAGAATGCACTGTAAACCAAGGGAGAGGGAACCTTTTAATGGATTCTCTGTGAAAGACAAACAACTGGGAGTGTTCCTGTTCATCTTATTGAATGGATCTGGGGCCTCTGGCAAACGCCAGGTGAGCTGTCAGAACTTTAACAAGCTTAGTGGTTTACAAGGCTTTACTTGGATCTTCTACTTTCATTTTCTCTATTTTCCGCACCTCTTTTCTGGGCAATAAATGACTAATATCCTATTGTCAGATTTATTCTGTCCCCTAGTTGGCTGCCTCACCACATAAAGCCTCTGTCAATCTCAATGTGCTGGCACAGATGGAGCAACAGCAGTCAGTAAAAAGCGGCATCAGCAGCAGCCTAGGAAAATCAATAACACTCAGATGTGATATGAGATTAATGAAAAATGTCCCATTTCTGAGAAGGTTACATTTTCTTCTAATGTGCGCTTGACCAGTAACTGATTGTATTCTCATTTATTCCAATTTGCTTGGGTGAAGGGAAAAAACAAGAGCTGCAGCTCAGTTGTTGCCTTGTTGACCTGCACTATTTCAAAATAAACACCTTTTTTATTTTAACTTAATATGTTGCTTGATCTGTTAAATTAAATTTTGAGGTCTTCCCACGCTGTTTTGGCACCTTAAGTACTGGGAAACTATTTTGCTCACTCAGTTACCTCAGAGAAATGATGAGAAAAATACACACAACTATCACTAGCAGATTTTTCATCACTTACCCCCAGGGTAACAAAAAGATCAACAGAAGGGTGAAAAAATAGATTTGCTCTGTTAAAAATGACTTTCTGTGGCACAAGCCACACAAGGATTTATTTTAGACAGAAAATAAAGCTCCACTGCAACTACACAGGGCGATGTCATAAATCATTTGGATGCACTGGAAGATGTTCTGAGAAAAAGGCAAGTTAATTACAGATTGATAGATTTAGAGGAAAATATTGGCACCAGTCCCATAAACAGATAGCAGATGAATAAAATACAAATGTAGACTCTCTTTGCCATCAGAATGTCCAAAAGCAGTAGTTGTTAATGACAGGTTTCTGATGGCATGAAGCCAGTAAGCCCCAGTTTCTGGCTTTTTGAACTAAGCCAGTGTTTGACACAAAAGGGTCCTGGTCCCAGCATTTATCACCTGATGAGCCTGATATTTCCTCCTCTCTGCTCTGCTGCTGCTGCTGCTGCTCCAGTCTGCTCTCTGCCCTGCTTTAACACCAACCAGAATGTGTTGAAACTAGGGGCCTGTCAATGAGTTGTGTGAAGTGGCTGCTTTCAATTGCAAAATAAGGAGCAAAACGCCAGCTATTTTTTTCATGCAACCAACAAAATTCAGTCAAAAATGATTAGTCAAACATGTACTGCTTGCAGTGTTTGTTGGTGACTTCCAGATTGGTAACCAAAGCTGGTTTATTTTTCAAAGCACTGTCAAATAGAGCAAACACATTGAAGAGTTGGCAGTACTGAGAATGTATGCTTGTGGATAGCCAGCAAACCCTTTAAGATAAATGCAGTATTTCATCACAGAATTTTTCTTTTTTTTTTTTGTCAATACCACTGTTTAGATATTGTAAACCAATAAGATCAGATTTTAATGTTGTTATTTGATCATTTAAATCCTTTAAAGCGCTAATCTCACTTAGATTTCAGACCCTTTAACTCGTCCCTACTGTATAACCCTCAGTGTCTCATGTATTTCATTATCGGACACCAGCTGGCGATTTACCACTAAAGGTCTGAAGCCTTTGCTGTTTAAGCTTCTGCAATAGCCATCCCCTGTTAATTGAATGCACTTTGTACAGTCTTTCAAGTCCATGCTCAAAACACACACTATTGTTCAAATACTACTGATTTTTTTTTCTGGTTAATATATGGTATTTTTGCTTCTTTCAGTTATGTTTAGTTTCATTTTCCATATTTGACTTTCCATATTTAACTGAAAACCTATATATATATATATATATATATATATATATATATTTATATTTCCCTATTCAAGTGAAGAACAATGCAAAGAACAACTCATTGTGAGACTTGAACCTTCATTCCATAATCTATGCTATGAATTTACAAGGAAATCAGGGGTTAGTCATTATTATCCATCTGTGACTCCACGTGTTGTTAGCGTAACAAGTAAAACCACAAATGTTGCTTGGTTGCTATGTCAGTCAGAAAATGACTCATGCGCCTGGATGTGATGCTCTGGCTCATCTCTCCCTTTGCATTCTGCTTGCAGATGCAGGAGCCTTCAGAGGCATGAAGCAAACCTCAGCCAAGTACAAAACATTCACTGAAAAATCAGTACAGCTATGTTGTCTCTTTCCTTTGTACTTTGTCACAAATTTCCCCCTCAACTGAAAAAAAGCTTAATATGACGCCCCTCACATGAGTCACTGATTGGCTTCTCCCTGCCCACGTGAAAGCAGACATAGCTCAGGAGCCTGATCCCACACACTGACCAATATCTCACGTTGTCAATAAGCCAAGACTGTGAAGGTCCACAGTGACCAAGAAATAAAATGTGTCTACTTTTACTTCCTTTGCGCACAAAAAGCCCTTTACAAAGACTTATGTCAGTCTATTTTAGAGTTGTTGTCTATTACAGTGTGTCTAGATAAACAAATAGTGACAAACTAGCAATGCATTACTCTCAAAATGCTGTTTTCTGAAGGGACTAACCTTGTTTTTACATTTGGATTCCAAATTGTAGATTTAGCTCTTCTCATTGGCAATAACAAAACCGTGAAATAAATTACTAAATAAATACATTCTTATTGTAGTATATAAAAGTATTCAACACCATAACTTCCCCATTTATTTTTATCAGAGTCCAGTCTATTTAGATTTTAGTGGGTTCTGCCATGACTTTCTTTACTTAAGGAAAAGCTGCACTGAAATTGTGCTGTTCATGAACTGTATAGACCCAGCTCTAAAGAGAGTTCTTAGATAATCCTCATATGAAGAGGGACTGTACAGAAGCTCAAAACTATGATTGCTCAGTTCAGTTCAGTTTTACTAGTGCTCTCTGTTTTGTCATCCATAAAAACTTTCTGCCTTCATTCAGAAACAGAGATACCTCTTAACAACCTAAATTGCTGAAGGTTCAAAGAAAAACATGCCAACTGTCAGGCCTGGTGTTGTGGTTTTCCTTTGCAAAGGGTAATGGAAAAACTTTTGACTCTTTTCTTATCTAATGAGACCTGAATAAGATACTGGCACTTTGTTGCTTAAAGATATTATGACTGCATTAGGTGACTAACTGAGTAATAGAGTAATTGCTCTATTAAAATAGCCCCTGGGAAAGCAAAGGTAACACTAAATTGCAACAGGGTTCAGCAAATCTAAACTGAATGGCTTAAACTATTCTGCACCATTGTACATGACTGTGTTAATGTGCAGCTATTAGTGTTTGTGTCTGTGGTTGACTGGGTGCATGTGCTTTATCTACAATTGTCTATTTATTTCCTTGTCTGTGTGTTATGTTCTCTGACATCTGAGACGTATTTTGTTAGGATTGTATCCTGGGGCAAATACTGTACCATTTTTCTCAGATACTGTTCCATTCAGAGAGCATATTAAGAAGTAAAACACACTGAGGCTTATGTCTAATCTCATTTTATTCAAGCTACAACTATACAACAGTCAAATCTATAGGAAAAAATGGTATTTCAAGTATTACATCCTTAATTTTTCATTGTGATTACAACTTCAGGGTACGGCATATGGCTGATGGTTTTTGGAAGTTTAATTATCTACACAGTCTTGGTTTAAGTATAAACTATAAATATAATTTTGTACTATAGCACAAAATGTCAAACTAGCTTGCATTAGATGCCTGAACTGACGTTCACACACAGAGCGCATACTGTAAGACCGGACTGTGGAGGAGGGTATGAAAATAGGATATAAAAATATAAAAAAAAGTCTTTTTGACAATAAAGAGAGAGTATCTCTGTGAGTGTGGCTGTTCAGCAAGTTTTTGCAAGCAGCTCTTTCAAAAGTTTTTAGCCATGCGGGAAGCCAGGGGGCTGTAATACTCATTACACATCAGGAAATAAATAAATAAAAAAATAAATTGTCAGAGGGATGAACAATGGAGCCTCCCATGATCATGATCATGTTACACACATTATATTTATGGGTAGATGGACAGAATCCTACCTTGAAGAGTTTGATGGGGAAATTTTGTCCTATCAGTTGAAGTAGATGAAAAGTCCACAGTCAAAAAGCATGAATGTCTGCATGAAATTTCATGGCAGTCACTCCCGACCCAACTGCTGGATAGACCGACAGATGGAAGGACCAACACTCCCACCTCTTGAGACACACTGCATAGCTAAAAATTAAGCAAAAGGTGAATACTGATTTTTAGGTGACACTGTAACTGAGATAACCTGGCTTTACAGTGCTGAGCCATCTGAACACCACGGAAGACTTGTCTCTGGAGCCAGTTTGGGATCATGTGGGTCACACCATATGAAGTTCTGAGATAAATTTAAATTGGACTAGCTCAGTGAACTGGGACTGGGATAGCATTGTATGTTAATGACATGGCATCCTTAGTGCCTGCAGAGGACACAGGAAAGGGGTTACTTCCAACATGTCCAGTATGCAACCATCTGCCACCTTGGTTCTGAAAAAGGCATGTTGCTTTCATTAATGGAAAATACGAAGCATTATCTATTATGAAAAGTGGAAACTAATGACATCTGCATGACCTTTTACATTTTTTTTTTCTTACAACATGACTCATTTAACTTCATGAGCTCATTTGGGTTGATTTTGAAATGTGAAAGCTATTTTTCCAATGGGTCTCAGATTCTGAAAAAAACAACTCAAGAAAGGAAAGCTAATGACTTTATCACAACGCTGAATGCTCAGTAAAGCATAACTGCACTGAAAACGAAACTGTGATGAACTATCATCACAAGCTCTGATTAGGATGGAAGCTGATAAACTGCCTCAAGTGATGTGAAGTTTGAACTTGAATAAGAATCTAGGGGTGTGGCATTGGAACTGTCTATTTTATATGACCCGAACAATAACTTGTCTTGCAAACAAGAAAGTGGTGGTGGTGGTGGTGGAGAGGGGTGGGGTGGGGTTGGGGAGGGGGGGGGGGGGGGGGGGGGGGGGGTAATTACTCAAAACAAGTCAAGACAAAATTTAATTGACTTGTCACAGACAAGAATTTATCTCGTTTGTTGTGTCAAATTCATGATCTTTAACCACTGTCCCTTTCATGTTTGCACCTAAAATACATCCTGGTTGTACAGACAGATTGCACCTTTTCCCACTGCAAATGTAAAAAGCCTGGAGGCCAAAGCAAACTTAACTAACGGGAGTTAGCTATGTAAATAATGCATAAGCGTAGTAGCAAATAGAAATAGAATAGAAATAGAAATAGAAATGCAAGAAGCATGAATGGGAAGCATAAAAATTAGTTGTGATATAAGGTTGACTTTGGATTTTGCCTTAAAATCCATCCAATCTTTTGGGGCAGAATAGTTAGTTTAAATTTAGGTTGTTTTACTTTCCCATCATGGTAGAGTGCACCCACAGGTACTTTCACTTATTGGCTGATTAGACCTCCTCAGAACTGCAATGTGCAGACCATCTTTTGACTTTTCTATTAGTTTTGTAGTATGTCTGGACAATTTACACATTCATAATTTGTTCAACTATACAGAGTCTGGTAAGCTCAGCAAAAGTCCCAGCATATTTCATATTAAGAGGTTTCATCAGCCAGAATAAAAGAACACACCTGCGTGTGTGTGCGTGTGTGTGCCTGTGTGTATGTGTGTGGGTGTGTGGGTGTGCAGGATCATTTACAAAAAGCAAAATAACTTTTGTATTGACGTAAAGACGAGTTTCTTAAGCTAAAGGTGAGACTGATAATGAACTCAAATATTTCTCTTTGAAAGCATTGTATGTATCTACATACATGCACTTAGAATATGGTCTTAATGTACTGTTTATCACCCACATAGGTACAGTAATGGCTCATCATGCTCTGCAGATCCATGCAATAATCATATCTTTCATTTCTCCATACCATGCGTGTGCAATGGCATTTATAAATGGTTTTAACATTGATCTCTGCTTTATTGTCAACAAAACAATTGCCCTTTTAAATAACACTGTGCAGAACTCATGCATTTTGATGTCTATTACATATTAGAATACCTAGAATGTGATAAGAGGACTGATTTATTTGAGCTTTTCATACATACAGTGGAGATATAAAAGTCCACAATTGTTTATCAGCTTTACGAACACACAGGTTCATAGAATTTAAAGACAGAAAAACATTCAGTATGATCACTAGTGACACCCTGTCTATATACAACCAGTAGCGAGGGACACAAGAGATATTGTTTCATGTTTACCATCCGGTGAGCAGTACCACACTGATTAGATGGCAGCACATTGTGTGCATCCCGTACACTGGCATCAGTGACAGGCAATAACAGAGATTGATAGCAGAGTTAGGACGGCCATTTGGGGCTTTGATCTACGGTATCCGATCTCAAGGGATGAAGCCATCCCAGCTCCACTCAGCTGCCCAGGGCTGGTGGTCACAGTAATCGAGAAGAGATGTATTTATAAAGTGCCCTGCTCAGCAACCCCGCTCATTCCAGTAAATCTGAGGGAGAGCTCAAAGGGAAAATGTCACAACCCAAGGACACTACAAGGAGCTAACCCTGCTGTTGCCAGCAGGTAATTGGGGTGTCAGTGTGTCCCAGAATGCATTTCAGTCCATCACACCATATGGCTTTTTGCTTATGTAACACCTTCGTGCCAATGTTGTGAGAAAAATGAGAGAATAATGGATATGGACAAAAGAAAACAGAAAAGCAAAAAGGATGATAGGATCTATCTAGGCCAAATGCCTCTTAACATTTTAGCTCACTCAATGTTTGCTATTCATCACAGCTGTCCTTTGGGTCTTGCTTTTTACTTGTTTAGCCTGTTGCTTGGCTTAAGCAGCAAACAAAATCTCACATGGAGGTATTGATTGGGGCTTATGACAAAGTCTCTTTGAAATACATTGAGGTATTACAAGGAGAACAAGGGGAAAAAAATGAAATGACATAGGATGGCATAGGATGAGAAAGTAGAGGATTTTTTTTACATACAGATGCTTTAATAGTTACCTAAGTGTGTACATCCTCAGTGGAAACCCACCATTAAGACAGACGCAGTGGCACATCTTACAACACGCCAGAAAAACAGCTGGAAAAAAAATATTTAGTTTGCACAGATATAGCTCAGCGTTGATTTTAAATTGTGAACTTGTTCCATGAAATTAAAAGACCAAGATAAAACAGAATTTGCAGTAATTGTTCAAAAGATGCCTCAATGAACTGACATGGCACCAGAGCAAATCTACTGGGAAACACTAATGTGTTGTAGATGTTACACAGATGTCCTTTCAATTAACTAATTAGAAGGAAGGGGAAAGAATAATGATGTTTGCCTGCATGTGCTTAAAACATCCATGTCGCTTCATCACTGGCTCAAATACAAGGCTGCCACTTTTAACTTGCATGTCTGATGGAGATCAAACAGATACTGATGTGTAAATGAGAACAAGAATCCGCCATGTAGAGAGAAAGACAGACTACGTTGATACTGCACACTGTGACCGCTGTGCTCCCGTCCCACCAACTGCAGTATGGGGACGGCATTTCAAATACGAGCGAACAGTTTAAAGTCAAATTATTTCTCATTCAGAAAACAAATCCCCTTTTCATCCCCCTCATGGAGCATCACTTTGCAGCTGTATTCAGATTTCATTTTAAAGATAATTTTCAACCATAGCTGTTTTGGAACAACATCAAAAACCCTAATAGGACATGATCTAGAGTAAAGAAACACAAGTTATATAATAAAGGGTATATCATAACCAGTGAACTTCACACAGAAAAAGAAAATACAGGCACAGAAAAAGGCTCAGGGTTCAAAGGCACACATCAACAATAAATAAAAGAAACAAGAATACATAATGAAAACAACACAAAATATAGCAGCAGCAGGCTATTGTGACCTTGACTGCATTATTCAGGCACAGAGTAGGAATTAAGAAAATGTTTTTAGGCCTTTGATTTAAGCCTTGATTTAAATACTGAGGTTAGTTTTACTTGCATAGGCAAATGGGCAATTTATAGAAAGAGTCTTGTTTGAGAGTTACTGCCTTTAAATGTATTCAGGCAGATGAAGAAAGGGTGTGTGTTCGGTACCTTGCCAGATCAGCCTTCAAACCAAAGGAGTAACTGTTCGCATTACCTGGATACAGACAGTGGTGCATTAGTGATGAGCAATATGACATACATATAAAGAGCGAATGCTGATAGATATTCCCACACAAGTAGCATTATCCTACATTTACTGTGTAAATCTGCTCTTTTCTATGATACAAGCCTAAATAAGAGCAGTAAAAGGATCCAGTTAGTGTATGACTATCTTGTATTTCACAGGCTGTGGCTGGTGATGAGGCTTCATGTTTGACAGATGATTCCCTGACAAGTCAATCAGTCTCGACAGACATATTCGGGTTTGCAAGCAAAAGGAGATTTATTAACAGCCAGATGTTCATCAGGTTGTAACGAAGCTTTGGTTCTGTGAATATGTGGACTGGTTATGTAATTCTTTTGCACTTCTTCTGCATCCCCGAGTGAGATTAGAAAACCACTGAATTACTTTGTCATTAACTGACAGCATAGTCTCAACCACTTAAGATGCCTTTTGTTTCATAATTTAGAAGCTTTTCCCCGTGGGAGCTCTATTACAAAACACTGTAGTTGGACCATGCCAGCAACATACCACAAGAGGAATGCCAGACTGTTGATAAGATCCAGGCTCAAGCAGAAATCACAGTCAATTTGAAGTTATTCTCTTGTTGCAACAAAGCAAATTCCCCTTAACTGTTGGCATTCAATCACAGCCACTGGATCTTGCACTGTCTTTAGCAGACACTCATAAGATTTAACTGTACAGTCACTGAATACCAGACAATGCTGTCTCACCCTTGGCAGAAATGATTTAACCAAGGATAAGAAATTGATGTGTGTGTTTCTCTTAAGACTGAAACATTCCAACATCCTGTAAAAGTATCTAAGTTCAGCCAAATGGCCTTTTGTCCTGCTGTCTACGCCCTGTCCATCTGCTGCTAACCAGTGCCATGTTACATCCCCCAAACTGGAAAACAGTAGTAGAACAGTATTGCTAAAAATAACAACTGGTTCTGCAAAAGCCTCATGGATCCAAATAGAAGTCTATATGTTTTTTGTGCAAATTCCATCACTACATGCATATATGATATATGATATATGATATATGATATGTGATATATGAAGAAAAAACAATTTTCAATCAATGCCTAAATTAAGACTTTTCTTACAGTCTCTAATGGATGTTAAGAATGCTTGATTTGATGCAGTTTCCAAATAAGATAAAGAATCCCGATCTTTAAGTTTTAATGCCTTTTTTCACTCAGAGGGACAACCCATCAGGCATCAGGCATATATCCCTCCACTCAAGACTATATTCCAACAGAAACTGAAAAAAGATGCCAGTCCCCAGTGTGAACAGAAGACTTATTATTGCACGCAAGGTTAAATTCATGTCCAGCTCAAAGACAATCATGATTCACCTGGCTGATGGAAGCAGAAAATAACTGTTTAGGTAGGGAATGTGGGGTATGTACATTGGTTTGAGTGCTTGTCAAATAAAGGCTTTCTGTGATTGTTTTAAGTAGTAGACTGAATGGCTTAATGGCCATAAATCTCATTTGTGGCGCTGTGGCAAGCATACAGAGCAGCAGATACCCAACCTTCCTTCTGTTTCTCTCTGGGATCATTAAACACACTTTTGGTCATGGTAAGAATGGTTTATTGCTCCCCAGGCCCTCACTTTCTCTTTAAGCTTCCTCAGAGTGGCAAAGAGACAAGTCACATCATTGCATAAAGTTGCATGCTGTTCTTCATTGATTTTACAGCTGCATTAATACACACATAGCAATACATGTGCCCCCCCCCCCCCTCCCCAACATACTTAGGGTTAGCCCTCTCAATATATCATTGTAAACCTTGGGCCCCTAAAACTGGGACTTTTGGAAATGCTGCTGGCACCGTTTTATTTTGAAAACTGAAAAGGGGTACAGAGGTAGAAAATGATACTTACAGAGACAATGACAAAGATACCCACATACACTCCATGACTGGGTCTACTTGTCAAAGCACATCCTTTTCTGATTTGTCATGCTTCCATAACCATTTTCCAGGAAAAAAAAGAAAAAAAAAGAAAAAAGATTTCAATATGTTCCACCATCATGACTGCCTATATACTTTCAGTGGACATTCCATCTCATCGTCAGTCCAAGCAATGAAATCCCTGGTCTTACCAGCACACACATCCCTTGTGTACATCAGTCGTTATGTAATGTATTTTCAGATGTGTTAGTATGCCGATTATTTCTGATACAGAGCTAAAAACACTCACCTGGACAGAGATTGTTTTTCGTTTCAAAAAGTATTATTGTGGACCTAGCCTAAGTCCTGAGCACAATGATTCAAATCTTGATTACTGACATAGGCAAATTAAAATTTTCAAATTTTTTAATGTAAAAATCTTCACTACATATTCATAATTGCTCATTATTGAATTGCTTTTTTCTTTATGGTAACACTTTGTCTGGCTTGTACACACAGTACAGTGCTATAGCTATATAAAAAAGGACTGAGAGGAAATGAAGCTGGAAAATTACTATTAAGATTTGCTGCTCCTCCAAAACCACCTCTAAAACCTTTCATCCTACAAAACCTTCAGTGAGATGCCAAACCTAACCTGTAATTCCAGTCTTGAAAATAACTTCCTGCACTAACTATGCCATTGAAATCATATAAAATGGAGCAAGAAAGTGGTCCTTTGTGAAATAATTTGGGGCTTTCATGGAAGACAACAAGGCTAGTACACCTTCTAAAAAAAAAGATGGTCAAAATTATGTGACAAGGCAGGAAGTATTTTAAAAGGCTGCATCAGTTTTTTTCCCTCAATTTTCTTAAAATATACAGGCTCATAGAACAATGTCTAGTTGTATTTAATAATTAAATTGATTATTATATCTATACCATACTGGAAGTTTACATTACATTGTTATCAGTATCAATATTGTAGTTTTGTATTGGTGTATTGTTTGCCTTCAGAAATAATTAGTAAGTACTGTTGTCACCTCTTGCTTTAAAAAGGTCCAAGTCATGCATATGTTAATGTAAAAAATTAGCCCATACAGTCCTGGTCAAAATTAACGGCACCCCTGAAGCTTAAGTATATATTTCAGAATATCTTCATAAATGAATGCAAATGAACCAATTTTGTTTAATCAGAACATTTAAAAATTTCTTGGAAAAAAGTTATTGAACAACAACAGCAATGAAAAAAGATATAGATAAGATAAAAAATACAGATAAAGTGTATGCTGGACACAACCATTGGCACATTTTTTTATGAATTTAAATTAGTTCCTCAAATGAAATAAAACACAAATAAATGTGTGCTTAATTTTCAGTGTTCACATGACCTGAATTAACCACGGAATAATGATTGTACTGCATAAAAAGAGGCTGATTTTTTTCCAGTTTGTTTTTTCACAATGGCAAAGGCTAAAGAGCAGTCTGAGAGCATCAAAACTGCTATTATCAGAAAACATAATTCCAAGGCTACAAGGAAAATTCCAAAGATCATGAAATCATAGTTTCAACAGTTTGTAATGTTATTAAAAAGTTTCGCACAACTGTTAAGATGTTTCCAAGAAAAAACTCAGTGGAAGAAGTCTGTGAAGGTTGGTGTGGACTGTGTCAACACATCTTTCAAGACATCTAAAGAGTTTCAGGCTGACCTGGAACCATCTGGAATGGTTGTTTCAGCCCACACACTAAACCAAGTGAGGCTCCATGGGTAAAGAGGAGGAGGACACCACTATTAAAATGAAAGGCACAAAAATGCAAAACTATTGTTTACAAAAACTTTCATAGATTTGCTACAATTTTCCTGGGATGCTGTTTTATGGAAGCTCTTTGGGAATGCAGTGCACGAGTTCATTTATAGGCGATGAAATGAAGCCCATGTGGAAAGAACACCCTGCCTGCAGAAGAACATAATAGAGGTTCTATCATGCTGTGGAGCTTCTGTGCTGCCTCTGGTACTGGAGGCATTGAATGTATCAAAGGAATGAGTAAATCAGAAGATTAACGAGGTATTTTTGAGCAAATGTGTCAGAAAAATAGGTCTAAGGTAAAGGTCTTGGATCTTTCGGCAGGACAACAACCCATGGCTCACACTCAGCAGCATAAAAAGAATGGTTGAAAAGGAAAAGATGAGAAGCAATGAGTTTGGACCTAAATCCCATTAAAAAAAATTGAGTGAGCTGAAATCTGCCACTGCAAAAAAGACTCATGCAATCTTAAAAGAGCTTAAACGCATAACAATGGGAGAATGGCAGTAATCACAAGAAGGCAAGTGCAAGAAGCCTGTGGATGGCAATAAGAAATGTTTAGTGGCGCTCACTGTTGCCATAGGTTCTGCAACTAAACATCAGTGAAGGGTGCCAGTAACTGTGCCCAGGGTACATTTTGTGTATTATTGTGTATTATTTCATCATTTGCCTTTATTCCTGAAGACATACTTAATTATGCACTTAACCTATCCCAATAACTTTGACCAGGACTGCAGATTGCAGGTAGCATATTACAACCCATGGTTAAGTTTTATTATTAGGCAACCTAGCAGATGTTGTAATTATAATGGAAACAAAGAAGGACGTCTGGGGACAGAGTATGTAGGTTTGGGGTGGATGGTTGCGTCGACAAAACACAGGATCTTCACACAGTAGACCACTGTTCTTTTGCCACGAGAAATCGATAATGTGAAATCCATCCATGACTGTTCCACAATTTTTACCAATTCCAATACCTAAATATCAATCTGATACTAACGTGTAAAAAATTAAGTAATAGCTGTGTACTACTAACCCTGTCTAGATGTGATATGATTGCTGTCATTGTTGTATGGCATGGCTCATTGTTAAACATGAACAAATGCATGAATACTCTTTTGTTAACAGTAACTGCTTTAATTACCTATTTTTAATAAAAGACAAGGCAAAAAGTAGTATACTACTGTTTGTTGTGCTATTATACCATGTAGATGTTTGTCTTAGTGTTGCTGCTGAGTATCTCCATTGTGGAGAACCTGTGGGTTGTTTCTTCAGATGTAGCAAATGTTGATCGAAGATGTGTTGAGTCAGCTAAGGTGATAAAATACGTTTACATACAATACTGTTCGGTTAGACTTCAAGAATCCACAAGACTGCCATACCTGCGAGCTGACCTTACCTTTTTGTTAACAATTTGCTCACTGTCTTCATCTGCTGCACTTATTTTTCTTACTCCATGCTTCTGTTGTTGTTGGTGCAACCAAACAACATACCTGTTAAATGACTGGCTGTTTGTCACTTGTAGCCTGATCAATGATCAAGGGATATGATAGGCTGTTTATAAGCCAGACAGGGAGCAAGCTTGGGGTTTGATCATGCAGACATGAAACAAGTAGACTTTCTACCAAACAATTTTCACATTGGAAGTGATTAGTGATGATGGTAATTAAAAGACAGTAAGCTGATGGCATCTTTATAATATTTTGGAGTTATCTCTAAATTCTTATAATCTGAGTTGGTCATATAACAATAGAAGTACACCTCCATGAGACACTGATGGACACGCTACTCAATTCTTTAATTCTCCACCAGCAGCTCCATCTTGGAGTGACCTTTCAGAAATGACACAGTGTCATATGTTAGTGCCTGACTGTTGTATTGACCTGAAGGTGTATTGACTCTCCCTGTCTCTTTCTTTTTTTCATATTCCGGACACGGTGGTTATGAAGAATTAAAAACTGAATTGTTTGCACCAATATGACTGCGTTTTTATTAACATTATTTGTTTTATTTTTTATTTTTCTTTGCTTTCCCATTCCTCTGTGAGGATCAAGGGGAGAAGCCATGAGTTCTGTATCATTTGCATTTATATAGCACACACCCATAGAGCCTCCTCTGAGAGCCCTGTGAGTTGTTTAGTATGTGATGTATGTAAGTGGGGTAGAGGGTGTGTTTGGCGAGTGCTGACTGAATATATTATGTGTCCCTGCGTGTGATGGTGTGTGTTAAATTAAAGAAAGACCAAGTCAGAGACTAGATTGTGAGTTATATAAATAGTTAGGCAGTACACAAGGCAGCAGTAGATCTATTACCAGAAGCCTCTCCTTCCCTGGGTCTGTGGATGTAGAAAGGAGAAGTGAATCCTGCCAAACTGTCAAGTTACCTACCTAACTTAATTTACATATATTTCCTAGTGAAAAAGATAGCAAGTTGGTTCTGTTAGTTGAAATTGCCCTTGAAGTGCAATCTTAGTGAATTTGAACGTCAGTGAAACTTTCTAAAATTGTGACATACCATAAATGTCTGTGACGAATAAGCTGGCAGGAGACCACTGTTGCTATAAAAAGGGGAATCAGAGGATATTGGAGACAGAAAGAGAGAGCTAGAGAGCATAGCATGGAACCAGTCTTTTTGTATTCCACTTAAATTAGACAATATCTTACAACAGGATATTCTTTAAATCTGGATTTTGTAACACTAAGACCCAATTAAAATGTCACAAAATCAAATTCAGACAAGGATTGGTAAAATCCACTCTCATTCTTTCATGTTTTCTTTACTGTGCTTGCGTGTGAAAAGGTTTATGCCAACTTGAAGAGAAAGAAAAAGAAGAATTTCCAAGACATCTTGCCATGTGCCATCACGTTTACAGATAAATATCCAGTTCTGACAGTTATTTCTATTGCTCTCATTCACTTTGACGTCTGACGGTGTCTCACAGGAAAACTCACAAACAGACAACCATAGTGCTAAAATGCTTCAATACAGGACTAAAATATCCAACTCCACAGCTTTCCAGAAGCTGTCAAAAATTCAGCTTCTCCATATGACAAAATCTGCAGTGTCTCCAGAGGGCCAAAATAAAACTGGGAAGGTGAGCATTACGCCTCTCTCTCTGTCTCTCTCGCTCCCTGCTTAAGGGTTTTCAGTATGTCAGGGATGAATATGTGAAAAGGAAGTGTTATACTGGGCTGCAGGCGCTGAACTGAGGTATTAGCTTCTTAACCAAGGCTGAGCCTAGTGCAAATTCTTGAAATCCACACATACTCGTTCCATTGTGGGGTTTTTTCTCTCTTATCAATGTCTTTGTCTATACTTAACTTTCTATTTGCTGAAATTCATTTTTATGGACTAATCAAGCATAAAACCTGGTTAGTGATAAGGACACCCACATGATTAATCGCAACTCTCCAAATATACCTTACAGCTATAAACTCAATAAATACGTAACATACTTCAGAGTTATGCAATTTAAAGTTTAACTCTGGAAATGTAATAAATATGTATTTGTTTTTCAGTCATTTCAAACATTTTTATGCGAGTAAATGGATGAGGACAGTTACACAGTGGTTTGAATCTGTCTATGCAACACTCCCAAAACCCACTTAGCAATTTAAATGGGATCAGAAGAGCTTAGACGGGGCAGTTCCCCAAAACACTTTGTGCAGTCAAAATGATAACTCTGAAGGTATGTGTATGTGATAACACCTTCTCTCCTCACAGTGCAGGCAGTTGATACAAATTCTAAAGCACAGGTATTAAAAAAAAAATAAAAAATAGATAAAATGGTAATTATCTTGGATACTTGAAATGAATGCCTCAGATTTTATATCTCATAAACACAAGCCTGTGACTCACTATTTGATGATAAAACAGTAAAACTAAGTTTAATTTCCAAAGACCATGATTAGTGTAACTGCTCGTAGTTTAGCCATGCTTCTCTTTGGAGAGATGGAGAAGAAAAATGTGTTGGGAGTGGTAAACTCAGCAGCTTTTGCAATGTAGTCACTGGTAAGGTTTTTGTTGTTTGTTTTTTGACTTTTCAAAATCTAGTGCCAACAAGTCTGATTTCTCATTTGCCCATGTAATTCATGACAAGACATGTTAAAAACTGATTACTGAAATATGTTAGCTAGCCGGATATATCAATGCATATTATCAATATATTACATCTGTGTTTACGATTAAAGTTTACATACACTTAGACTGAAGTCATTAAAGGTCAGTTTTTTAAACACTCCACAGATTTCATGTTACCAACTGTGTGTGACACAAGTAGTTTTTCCAATAACTACAATCTGACAGATTGTTTACCTTTTAATTCACTATATCACAATTCCAGTGGGTCAGAAGTTTAGATTCCAGCAAATGATGTCCTGGCTTTAGAAGCCTCTGATAGGCTAAGGCGAGAACACGCTGGCTGCGTGGCATGTGCCTGATGTCTGCGGAATGTGTTGGTTTTCATTTCAGTGCCAATGTTAACAGGTTAGAGCAAACACACTTTTTGATCTAGAGATACGGCGTCTCACCCATTTCTTCACATATGACCCACGTGTCTCCCAGCAGACACAGACAGAGAGAAGACCTGTTGATAGCCATATTGACATCATGCCAGCAATATTACATAAAATGGACACCACTTCCAGTCTAGGTTTCGATGTCTAGGTTGAATCTAAATATGTCACATACATGAAAAATGTAAATATATTTTTTAACCATTTTAGCAGCTATTTTGGACCTCCACAAGTCTGTTTTTTCTTTGGGAGCGATTTCCAAATGCTTGAAGGCTCCTTGTTCATTTGCACAAACAATAGTACACAAGTAAAAACACCATAGGACTATATAGTGTCACACCACTCAGAAAAGAGGTGTGTTCTATCTGCTAGAGATGAACTTACTTTGGTGTGAAAAGCGCAAATCAATCCAAGAACAACAGCAAAAGAAAGCTGAATGAATCAGGTACAAATCTATCTACAGTATACACAGTAAAACAAGTCCTATAGCAAAAGAACCTGAAAGGCTGTTCAGCAAGGAGGAAAACTGATGTAAAAAAGCGAGACTACAGTTTGCAACTGCAGATAGGTACAAAAATCTTACTTGTCTTACTGGTCTGATGAAACAAAAACTGAACTACCTGGAGAAAAAAGGATGAGGCCTGCAAGCTGATGAACACTATCCCAACGCATGGGGGTGACAGTATCATATCAGGGGGGTTCTTTCTCGTGGTAGGGCCTGGTGTACATTACAAAATAGATGGCATTATCAGGAAGGTAAATTTGAGGAAGTTTGTAAACATTGAGCCCATAATATATTTAGGCTTGGGTTGTGCACCAAAGAGCAACGAGAAGTTGATTTATCAGCATCAAAAAATTGGTTATGTTATGGGTTTCGAATATCTGTATCAGTACCAACCCCTCCGAGGCCAGTATCAGAAAGGTTATATTAGGCTCCAGGGATAGCATACAGTGGAAATAAAAAGGCAGTGAAACCTTTGGAATTATGTGTTTTTCTGCACTGATTGGTCATAAAATGCAATCTGATCTTCAACTAAGTCATAAATGAAAACAAATGCAGTGTCTCTGAGCTAATATCACACAATGATAATTTTGTGTTTTTAGTGAACATGGCCATTAAACACTCTCGGTGCTAGTGGGAAAAAAGAAGTGAATCTCTTGAATCTCCTTTTGCAACAATAATCTCAATCAAGCATTTCAAGTAGCTGCAGCGCCTACAGAACTGCTTCAGCTCAGACATATGCTTAGGAAGTCTGGTGTGAGCAGCTCTCTTCAGGTAATTCTTCATCTCAAAACTCTACTGGTTTAAGGTCTGGGCTCTCACTGGACCACTCCAAAGGGTGGTTTTTCTTTGTTTGAAGTCACTCTGTAGCAGATCTACTTTGATGTTTAGGGTCATTGTCCTGCTGCATGGGCAGCCACCATGCTATTATCCTGCGGAATACCTTGATAAAAATAGGAATCAAATTTTTATTTTTTCACTTTCGAGCCATCTTAGCTGAGCACTTACTTCTAGGGAGAGTAGCAACATTTATAGAGACTTTGTCAAACAGTGGATTGATAAATACCTAAACTCTTTGAGATGGTTTGGCATGGCTCACATCAGGAGATGTTCCCTGT